>NC_050481.2:7144088-7444088 GCF_012460135.2 Molothrus ater | reverse complement strand
ATACAAGTCATGTCAAATATTAGCAGCTTCCCTAAGCCCTTAAGGGAACACAACTCTATAAAACCAATGTAATAAGAGTATTAACACTGAATACTTTCTGGTTGATGACATAAGAGCCATTTACACACGCACATGTGGTAGTCACATCTGAAACTTTCCTTCCTGAAGTCATTAACACTACCTAATACAAGATCTCCTGCGTGCAAGGAAGTTACTTGCACACCATTTGATACTTGTTCTCAACCCACACTTTCTCCTTTCAACCAACTCTCCTAATCTCTCCTTCTAATATGACTTCATTTTATTCAGATTAATAAACGTCAGCAAATAAAATGCTTATATCCACCACTTACAGCTTGCTTTTGTAGAAAGCAAACCGTACTGGAGATGGCCTTTCTCACACCTCTCGGCTGATGCAGCTACTTGAACCCTGGGAGGGTCCAGGACTACCACAGGCCTTCCCCTGGGAGGCTGCCAGCAGCAACTACAGCAATCGCTCCCGGGCAAAGAAGGCCTTGCTAAGTCAGTTCCAGGGAGAACGTACCAGCCATGGACGTGTTTGGGCCCCCTTTCAAAACAAACTAACAAAAAAACCCAAACCAAACACACACACACACTTGTCTCTGCTGAATGCTAGCCACCAGATGGAACAGCAATGAAAAAAAACCCCAGAAGTCATAAAAACAACATCATACGGCCGTCTAAGAGCCATGCATGCTACAGAAATAATACACATCTACCAGCAGGGCAAGCAAATCTTCTTCCTTCTAATGGCCTGTATTTGCCTTTCAAATATTAAATAATAAAAGGTAAGGCAGTTCTGCATTTCATAGCTGTAATATTCTAAGTACATGTCTTCAATAAAGCAATATTGAAGCTTTATTGAGCTTCAAATAACAACCTGAAACAGCACTATTTTACCAAAAGACTTGTGTAAAGCCACAGGGCTGCTGGTTTTATAATCAAATTTCATTTCCCAGCAATCATTTTAACAGCCACTTTAAACTCACCCCACCCCCTCAAGGCAATGTGGGGGTCTGATAAAACCAAAGTCAGGGACTCATTTTCTTCTATGAAAGAAAAAAGCTTTAGTAATAGCTATTTTTTTTATTAACACCCTGCCGGTTAGTTTATTAAGTACATAAGATAAGTGAAACAATTAGCCCTCACACATCAGGTCCACAAGCAGGGTTAACCCTCACCTCCCTGAAAGTGCTCAGCAGTCTTTTTGCCAGCCTCGGAGACTGACAAACACAAATGTATGTACACACGTACAGCATATACAGATATATACAAATATTTTAAAAATAATATACATAGATATAAAACCACAAGCAGAAGGGAAAGTATTACCTCACACCTCATCCCGTGCCACAGCCAAAAGCAAAGGAGCTGCGAGGGGAAGCAGCACGGGCGGGCCGCAAACAAACCCTCAGAGATGTTCTCCTCGTAAAACACAAAACATAACTTGCCTGAGAAACAGGACGGAAGAAGCACCAGCCAGCCACACGCGTTCCCAGCCAACAAAGACCCACCACGCTGCCGGAGACCGCCAGCACCTTCCGGCAGGCGTGAGGAACGGGGCCACAGCCACAGCCTCACAGTCGAGCAGCACTGAGCAAAGGAGCTAAAAAGCCTCTAAAAGGGAGGGAACGCCGCCCTCTCACAGTTGCCGCCCACCCCCTCAGAAGCCCTCAAAAGAACGAGGAACAGCTGCGCCCCACAGCTTCCCACCCTGCTGAGGATTTCTGAGGGCGGGCACCCGTGAGGGGAGGGCTCTTCCCGCCCTCAGAGGCCGGAAAAAGGGCGGGAAGCCGTGAGGGGGCGGCGTTTCCGCCTTCAGCCTCGCCTCAGGGTCGGCGGACGGATGGACACGGACCGGCGGAGCCCTCCCGGTGTCTGCGCTTGGCAAGTTAATTTTTTGCCGTCTTTTTGTGCTTTTTCTTTCTGCGTGTTTGGATTTTTGTTTTGTTTTGATTTGAAGTTCGGCCCCCAAAACCCTCTCAGAGCCCCGTGGGGGGAGCCGGGTCCGTCCCCTGACGGGGCTGTGAGGGTGAACCAGCCCTTCCGTGGGGTGCCTCCCTCAGACCCCAAACCACAATAAAACACCTTTAGAAAGCCCCGTTAAACACAAGAAACAGCACAGGCTTTTCAGTGTTCCTAGAATATTTCAGGAGAATTTTTTCCCTGTTCCTCAAATACTAGAACTGTTCCTCAAGTGGTAGAAGGCCGGTCAGCACAAAAAGTGGTTTAAAACCAACCTGGCATCACTAGATTCTCAGTCTAAATAAGTTCTGAGAAAATATAGCGAGAGTGATAACAATCATTTGCGTTGCTTGTGCAAAGTCCCCTAGAAAAATTGTGAATGCGTTTCTTTGTTATAGAAAACAGTTAAAATGGAACAGAGAAATACCATGGCAGCATTGGTGTTGAACTTATGAAAGAAATTGATTGATTTATAGAATGTGTGCAGGTGTTTATTTTGAGTTTTTTTTCCTAAAGCAAATTATATTTATAAAGCATGAATTTTATTTTAAAAACCTGAAGAAATGGGGAAAAGCAGAAACTGACAATCCGCTTTAAATCGAACATAGCATCTCCAACACCAAATGCTGTCTTATGCAATGTTTGCTTTCCTAAGTAATTTAACCAATACATGTTGACATGTGGTGTCTATTATCTATCTCCTGCGTGGTTGATGACTGCTATATAGTTAGTAGTCTGGAGGATTCTAGGAGATTTCTTCTACATGGTTTCCAAATCATCCTACTTAAACCCCAATTGTTCCCATTTTCAGTCTGAACCTGCAGCACTCTGTGGAAGTCTCCTGGCAGAGTTGCTTTGTTGCAGTCTCACAGGGTCTCATCTTTACTAAAAGACAAGGAATTGTTTTGCATGTCCCATTTTTCTCTGATAGTGTTGTAAGCAAATCCTTTTTACTTCAGTCTGGCTGCTTTTCACATATTTAAAAATCTGCTCTTGCTTTTGATTGCTTCTCAAACATCTCTGTTAGTGTCTTACCCATTATATTCTGCATTTGTGGTTTTTCCCGACTCAGACGCAGCTAACTTTACTTTTTAAAGGGGTGGTTTTATTCATGATTATTCCCAGCCAGATGTCATTTCCCGACCTAAGCATTCCCCAGCCCCTCTTAGATTTCCCAGATATTAATGAAAGTACTATCTCAGTGTATGAAATGAGCACTCGTTTCTAGCAGCTGAGGTATTAATGACAGATGGAGTAGGTGGTTTTACCCCAAGGCGTTGCTCTAATTCCAAATAAAGGTGCATTGTTCTTTTTTGTGCTGTCTCTTCACTTTTGCCCTGAGCTCCTGGTCCAGGTTCAGGAGAATGAGTTGCAGTGCTACAGTGACAGATCGCTGTGTCTAAGAGCAGATGCAAAGAAGCTTTTAGTAACTCTAAAGCTTCCCTGTCGTTCAAGGCATCGTTTTTCCTTGTATGTGTCCCAACCATGGGAAACACAGCTGGAAATACCAGTGTAGGAACATGGGAAGCTTCTACCCAGCCATTTAACCAGTGCAGTTTAGCTGTGTGCTGATGGAACTGTGAGATGTGTTCTCTTTGCATTCCAATGAGCACGGAACAGAGGGGAAGGCTGCTAGTTTAAAGCAAAAAGCTTATTTTTAAAAGTCTGTGGTAATTCCTCACTCTTAAAGAAGTTTACTGTGGTCTATGAGGGTGATAGAAAAAAGGTTTGTGTTGTTTGGGGTTTTTGTTTGTTTGTTTTTATTTGCTTGCACGTTGCTGACCTAACATTCTACATAACTCCAGTGTGTTTTCAAAGGTTCTTGCTAGATTTGAAAAGTTTCCAGAGAAGAAATTGTCTGGTCTAGAGTATGAGTTTCATCTAACAGTAGAGGAAAGATCTTAGGAAATGTGTAATACTCTCTCAGGTTCTGAAAGACCTTTAGATCAACTTTATATTGATAACTGGGTTTAATACTCTGCTTTTCATGCACAAATACAAAAACTTGGGTTAAAATTAATGTGTTGCAAAGTAGGTCTACCTCTGTTTACTGGTTGTGTCGAAAACCTTATCATGTACTAACAGATATGCAATGTCCTTTTGAAACCCTGTCCGTGAATTCCATGTTGGAATCCCCTGGTTCAGGGAAGCCTTTTTGGAGAGTCTCGGTGAGACAATTTCCTGTGAAAGCTTAACGTGTCACCATTTCATCCCTCCAGTGTTACCTGTGCAGATCAGCAGTGGCATCGCACTCTAGGTCTGCTGAATCCGTTTCCTGTGCACAGGAACCACAACAGTCCCTTGTAGGTGGAGCAGGTCAGGAGTGTGGACATGAGAAGTGCAGGGGGTGGTGCCAAAAGGAGGAGGAGAAGAGAAATTAGAAATGTAAGGAGCAGCTCTCTGGCTTCAGCTGTGGGTGTCCCTGCAGGCTGCTCGAGCAGTGCAGCCACACGTGAGGGAAAGGCTTTCCCTGCAGCCACAGCACCCAGGCCATCCTCACACAGGAAACTTCTCAGCACTGCTTAACTCGGCTGTGTCAATGCCAAGCTGCTGGATCGATTGATGGGCCAGAAGTGGCAGCTTGGGGAATATTTGGCCATCCTCTAAAGGAGAAAAGTGAGGGCACAAAACTGGCGCTGAGAGGGTGATTGTCTGTGCATTAGAGACTGTGTGATGTAAGAGGTTTAAAAAGGGCTTGTTCCTGAGTCAGTGGAGCTTCTCTGAGGCAATCTTCTCATGCATGTTCTCTGGTGCTTTTTGGTATAAATGCAATTATTCTCCAACACAGCATTCAGTTGGGCTGCAGGTTTTAGTATTGCTTAGGTAATCAGAGCTTTGAGAATGTATTTCTGGACTGGAGTAGATCTGCTGGCGTTGCCATCTTTGAGAAGGTTGGCTGCTTGAAATTCAGTTTTGCCTGGGTGATCCTGCCATTTTCTAGGGAAAAGCAAAGTGTGACATTAGCCATTTTTAACATTTTGTTACAGAGTATTTATTATGAAATTGTGACCGTGTTCACAGGGGTTCTTGGATGAGGGAAGAGACCAGGATCTGACTCCGTGTTTCAGAAGGCTTGATTTATTGTTTTATGATAGATATTACATTAAAACTGTCCTTAAAGAATAGAAGACAAGGTTTCATCAGAAGGCCAGCTAAGAATAGAAAGGAATGATAACAAAAGCTTCTGTCTTGGACAGAGAGTCTGAGCCAGCTGACTGTGATTGGCCATTAATTAGAAACAACTCTATGAGACCAACCACAGATTTACTTGTTGCATTCCACAGCAGCAGATAACCATTGTTTGCATTTTGTTCCTGAGGCCTCTCAGCTTCTCAGGAGGAAAAATCCTAAAGAAAGGCTTGTCCATGAAAGATGACACCTCGAGTATTCCATATTTCAACAAATTATTACTTGGGATGCATTTTGCTTTTGAATTCACGGGATGATGTTTAATTTAATATTCAGTCAGAAGTACTTGGTGCCATTTACCATGACAACCCAAAACAATGAATAATATATTTATGTCATCCATTAATAACCATCCAGCCATTGACAAGTTTCATCCTAATGCATTCTGGAAATCTGCGAATGAATTATGAAAAACCCTGAATGAATATAAAATTGAAATGCTTAAGAATTTAAATGATGCAATTAAATGCTATTGCATGTAACTCAAAGTTATTTTCTTCTAATACTTACTCATCAATCTTAATTTGAATACCAGCGTTTAGCAACAGGATCAGCTCTTATATCATCTCAAAACATTGGAATTTCAAGTAAAGGTTGTGTTCTTTTTCCTTTGATTGCATTATTTCCAGGCACAAATTGAAAGTCTTTATTTAAACAAAAGTGGTCTTTTAAAGACAGATTACAATGCTCATCAAATTAAGGAGGTTGAGGTCAGAGGTGTCAATTCTTGTTGTTTAAAAAACCCCAATGAACCCAGTTATGGGAACTGGTCTCCAATCACAGCTACCTAAAAATCCTGATTAAACTCCGTGGTGCTGGCAAATCCATACATAGCTAGTACTAAATAAGTAAGATTTGCTGACCAGGCTGCCTGAGAAGTTCATATGTACATAACTGTCTCAATCATTATCACAGTTAATTACCTAACAATAGCCATTGAAGAATAGTTTGTGCCAAATCTAACTTAGGCTGTAAAATCCTGAATGAACAAGAGGTCATGCAAACTGTACCCCAGTTACAAACCAGCCCAGTGGTGCAGAAAATCAAAGCTGTTTGGTGTGTACATCGGGTGTGCAGTGAAATCTTCAGGCAGGTCAATTGCTTTGAAAATGAAAATAAATTGTGATTTGAGGGAAGGGCCAATTTTAACAGCAATAGAGAGAGGGTATAGGATCCCAAGGAAAAATAGCTTGAAGCATCAGGAAATCTTTTATTTGCTTATTTCTGTTTGTTTCACTGATATTAATGCTTTTGTGTTAGCTCAATCGTTTTGACCAAGGCCAAATGACTGTGCTTAGGTAGTTCTGTTTTAGGTACTATAAAATCTGAGAAATACAAGACTCTGCAGGAATATATTTTTATCAGAAGTTCTGCTTGGTGTATCCCTTTAAATCAGCAATTAAGGGGAGTGAGACAGTTTAAAATCTCTTCATAGTGTGGACTGGAAGGCAGCCCAGGAAACTGAACAATGTCACCTCACTGAGTCACCCTCACTGCTGACAAATCAGCCTGGAAATCCAGGTTCTGAGCCAAAACAAGGAAAACAGAAAATAAAAGCCCGGGTGAAGACAAACGGTAGAGTAGGCAGGGCTGAAATGTTTTTTACTAGAAAAGCTTGAAAATAATTTTGTTTAAGTAATCTGATTTAAACTCTAGAGAGAATGTTTTCTTGAGGGTAAATTCATTGAAACAATCATTTTGAAAAACAACTCGTGAAGGATATCCATCTTAAAGAAAATGTTTTTTTTTTTCTGTATTGTTTTCTTTCTCTTCTCATGAACAACAGTAAAATACATGTATTACAGTAGTAAATGATCAGATTTCACTGTTTGAAGCCAAATTTAATCCAACTAAAAATGTGGGGGAAAAAGTAATAGCAAAGTGAAGCAGGTTTTTTAAATGATGTGGTTTTCATCAAATAATGCTTATTTTGACATTCCATTATCTGGTCACATATTTTGGGACCAAAACCATTAATTATTTCTCCTATATCCTTAAATAAATCCAGCCCAAGTCTCTCAGTACAAACACTCCTGCTTTAAATTCTGAGACCCTGAGCGTTTCCTGCAGTTTTGCAGTAATACAGGTTTTTTGGAATGTCTGATTACGTCCTTAGATTGTGTTACATGTATCAGAGAAAATCTAGCATTTGATCAAGGTGCTGAGTGTGATTTTTTGATTTGATAGCTGTCACAAAATTTCTGTATGACTTTATTTGGCCTGGAATTTTCATTGATTAATTTTGATTAGATTTTGGGGTTCTTTTTGTTTTTTAAATGTAGTAAAAAAAAATCTGCTTTTATTGTAATTCTCCTATCATTTTGAGAGCAGAGCAGTGAGTGGGGCAGTACTCAAAGCTTACAGAGCTGTGTTGTTGCTGATAAAAAGGGGAGGTTTTCTCTTTCTCTTTCAGTGCCCCAGAGGGGAGCGCTGGAGCCCTTGGCAGGAGGAAGCCCTTCCCTGACACACGGACGTCGGCCGAGCGCTGTGGAGCAGCCCCGGGCTCTGCCGGAAAGGTAATCCACGTCCGGGCTCAGTCCCAGCAGAGCTGTGCAACCCCTCAGGAGCACGGGGACCAATATTCACCTTCCTTCCCTGCTCCCCCACCACCGAGGCTCTCTGCGTGCAGGGCCTTAGCCTTTGCATCAGTTCATGGATCTGTCCATGTAGGATCTAGCTTGCCTCAGGGGCACTGTGAATACAACATTGCACAAGTCCTGCCATATCAATAGTCATTTGTTTTTATTGATTAGTTGGCACTTGTAAATTCTGGGTACTGAATTAATGGGTGCTGAATAACTACTTCGATTAATGAAGCTGAAATTGGCTTTAGCATCCTACACTAACTACTGACTTTTTTTTCTATTACAAAGCTAATTATTTCTTTTTTTATGATCTGCAACTACTTTACTTATTTGCTGATCCTTGGCGCCTCACTGGAAGCCACAGAGTAATGAAAGAGAAGCTATTTATAAAGGTTCCTAATTTACAGTATTACACAAGAGCATCCTTACTCTAACTCCATATTTAAACACTAGAATTAATAGGTGAATTTCACCAAATGACTGCATTTCAGAGGGTAAAATTTTAGAGGATTAATTTGAGGTGCTGCCTCGTTTGCCACTGTTTTGGCACATTTTGTATGTGTCTTATTCATGCACGTAGTTTTTAGTGGAGACACAGCATAAGGTAGGTGAACACATTCTTGAATGTGTGCTCTGACACACAGTCCAGGTGTCATGGTGGTGTTGTCTTTCCTATTTGCTTTTTGCACACAAGTTCTGTCTTTATTTGGTTTTTATGGAACCATATCTTTTGGAAAAGATATGTTTTCCTTTCTTCCTTGGTAAGTATAATGGGGCCCATGTTTTCTTTTTTCGGAGCCTTCTCTACACAATAACAACCCCAGTGGAGGTGGACAGCGCTCATCCTCCATAGCTGGTCTGGAGCCTGAGCAGCAGCATTATGAGAGTCACTAGCAATGTGTGTAAGAAACAACTCATCACAAGGGAAAATGAGGCCCTTTTAAGGCACAGAAATCCCAGATCTGTTTGGCAAACGACTTTGTTAGAGCTGCTTGGAGAACGTGACACGCAGTGGTGACTTCCTAGTGTCGAGTAATGCAAGCAGTGCAGGTGACCAGCGCAGACCCAGCAGGAGATGAGGACTCCAGACTGTCAAGCACTCGCACTGTGGGGGTATAAAAACCCAGGGGTTCCTTTGTTTGGGGATCCTCATTCCAGGCACCAGACTGGAGCCGCTCTTTTTCTCGTTGCACCATGAATAAAGTATTTTAAGGGTCGTGATGTCTGAGACTCTCCTGTGGGGATCCCGGGATGGAGCCGACGAGGAGACCTGGTCTGGCTGTGAGTGTGGAGGGCACAGGTGAGAAGGGGCCTCAGTCCCAGTGCAGCAGTGACTCCAGGATGTCCAGACAGGCACGGTGCCTTAGCAACTGCCGTTCCCAGCTCTCAAGGTTTTCATTAATTTTCATGTGAGAAGTAGCCCAGGTAAGGTATCTTTATCCATTGCAGTATTTGTTCATGTCCTAGAGTCTTTTGACTAACCCGATGCTATTGGTCTTTGAATCGGATGACAAAAATGCAGAATCATTTGGAGAGAGAATCCAGGAGCTTGAAGGTGTGATAATTTATTGGGTGTGTTGGGCTGAAGTTCTGCAGGGTTTGTGATAAGGCATTATCATGAGAGATGCTTTTACACAAAGAAATAAAGCCATTACACCTAATCTTGATGGGTTTATTTAGATATGGATCTATAGAAGACATCAAAGAGTATGACTTGGATGTGTATTTATA
Source organism: Molothrus ater (assembly GCF_012460135.2). NCBI lineage: Eukaryota > Metazoa > Chordata > Aves > Passeriformes > Icteridae > Molothrus > Molothrus ater. Next base: position 7,434,597 of record NC_050481.2, on the reverse strand, counting down.
GTATTATAATCCATTGTAATGAACATTTTTCCAGTGGGGAATAAACTTAGCTCTAAAGTGAAAAAAAAAGGAAAAGGTTAGACTGTTCCTATCTATTTGTTTACATTTTTGTACTGATAATATTTAACTATCTTTTGTTATATTTTTGATAGTCTTATATTCTTGGGTTTTTTGTATTCTCACTTATCTGACAGTACAAATGAGATATATTTCATTCCTCACAGAGGGATAAAGTTATGTCCAGTTTATTTATGCATTTCTAGACTTTCCTAACAGGAATATTGAATTCTGGGATTTTTTTCTTCTCATTAAGCTGTTAGATTGTACTGCCATGCTGTATGGAATGCCCTCAGCTGATTTATATAAGAAGCACAGGCATGGGCCTGCAGTGAGTGGGGAGGTCATGCTGTGTCTTCTTGATTTGGACACAAAGATGTGATGGCAAATACAGACCCTGCTGTGGGAAACTGTCCTCAGGCCGAATTAAACTCATAAAACGGAAGGGCAAAGGCTCCTTTTGGAGACGGATGATTCTTAAATGTCCAAGTTTGGGAGGGACCCAACAAGACCCAGGCATATGCACTGGATTAACAAATAGAAATGGTAAGCTTTGGGAAAACTTCTGAAACATTTTCTTTTCCAAACACCACCATTTCACTTTTGCTTAGATCAGTTTCCACCAGCTGCTCTTCCAGGAGGGGATTTTCCATGCTAGTCAAATACCCATGGAGGAACACAGGCTGAATGTGCTCCTGTTACATGGCCAATAAAGTGGTACAGCAAATGACACGGAATCAAAAGGAATAGTGTAATGCTGGCAGATAAAGCAAATCCTGTCTTAGAGTTTCACCCCAAAGAGAAAATCTCCCAGACTCTCCCAATCAAGTTTAGCCACTTCATATCAGACAAGAATTTCATCTTCTGACTTCTCAAGCATCTCAGTAATCTGAGTGTTTGTGACGTCTCCTCTTAGCTACGTCACTCATGCCTCAGTGCATGGCATGATGCATTGTAGTGTAATGTGATTGATACAGCCTGATCTGCAGCGCTCCCAGTGACAAATGAGCTTGGGGAATGGCTGAAAAAGGAGAGTTGCTTTGATGTTATTGTCAAAGAAAGAGTCTTTTCTGCAAGAACAACTGGTTTAAAGCATTATCCAGAACTGAAGAGGATATGCTGTTACATTAGATATAGGTCAAGAGTTTGGGAGGTTTTAGAAATAATTAACATTGATAAGAAGTATTTAAATGACAGTCTAAGCGTGTTCTGCTGTGTGCACACAAATCCAATTCTGGCTTGGAGGTGTAACTCAGGCCCATGGGGCAGAAAGATGGGGCTGTTCTCGCAGCAGCTTTGCAGAACAGAAATTCTCACCAGCTTCTGCTTCAAAGAGAGCCTACCTGGATCCCATTCCCTCACACACAAACCCAGTGTTGTTCTGGAAACCTGCCTGTTAAAGAACAGGGCGTTCTAATTCTGTCCCAGACACACACTCTGCTTTCAGCTGCCTTTGATTCCTAAACCTTGGCCTGTTCCAGGGAGAAAACTCAGGATTCCTTTCTAAATATCTGCTTGAACATGTACCTCAAGAAACAATAAACAAACAAAGCCCAACCACAGAGAGATTAATTGAATATATCTAAATTTTATCATATTAATGTCTTGAACAGAGGAAGTCCATAAAGTCATTGCTGATAGAGGATGTACAGACTTGAGCTTTTATTTTGAAGTCTGTAATTTGCCTGTTGAATAACCTAAGTATTTCATTATCTTATGCCAGAATTACCCCGTTTATAGAGTACTGATAAAGATGCTGCTTACTTGGTAAGAGGCTTTCAGATCTATGGTTTCTGTCAGAGGATTAGTTTGTATTGCTGTCTGCAAACCTACTTATATTAATCAAAATTCCAATCATAGCACCAGTAATTTTAAAATTGGGGTTTAATTCTTTCATTAAGGTCAGTTGTCCGTCAGTCTGCAGACACCACCATAGGCATTGACGTGTCTCAGAAGCTACTCTATCTCTTCCCAGCTGCAACTGCGTGTTGTGGTGCTCCTTCTCCCTCCTGTTCCTGAGAGAACTTCCTTTCTATTTCCGTGAGTCAGACAAGTGTTTCCAAAACAATCAATGGATGAGGGCTCTGTTAGCAGTTAAGTGAAAAGGGAGATGTGCTGTGCAAAACTTCTTTGTTTATTGCTTTTGCTGACTGGCTGGAAGTGAGGTCACAGTAAGCTCGGAGGGCTTGATAGAAATGAAATAATTTAACCAGAAAATACATTGTAGGGAGATACAATATAAGAAAATAAAGGTAGTATAGAAAGTAATCTTAGCCCTTAAGGAGTTGCAGCTGAGCCAATTATTAGAGATTGGCAACAGGCCTGACTTGAACAGGCCACAGCTGTAGCCAATAATAAGCAGAGTGCTATAGAAGAGTGGATTGGTTGGTTGAGGGGAACTGGAGTCAGTTGGCTGCTGTGAGAAGAAGGAAGAGTCAGTACTTAGAGGAGCTGCCTACAAGAAACAGCAAGGAGGTACCAAACTCTAGCAATACTGGAACTTTTGTGATATAATGACAACAAATCATCTTCAGGAAGGTGACTCTGCAAAATGCCATCCTTAACCAATCTCACATTGATACCTTTAATTGTTGTCGTTAACATGTGATTTTACGTGAATGAAAATGTAGATGGTTTCCAGATTGATGGAACTCAAGCATGTTATTACTGTAATTTTGCACAAAAATGCACCAAGGTATTCTCAGCCAGCATCAGAATTAATGAATGAAAGCAAATAATTTCACTTCCTGGGGCCATCACAACTTCAGTGATCTTGGGAGATCTCCCAGTGGCACAGGGCCATGAGATGGTGGCAGCATTCCCTTAGTGCTGCTGGCACCACGAGGGGTGGCTGCACAGCCACGTGTCCTTTGTGCTGGCTCACTGATTGCTGTGGCTGGGGATGTGTTTACATGAGCAAGAGCAACAGCTCTTTTAGGAAGTTCAGGAGCCATAGGTTATCAAATATGGTTTATATTGGCTAATTTAACTGTTGAATAAAATGTAGGTGATATCTGCAATTCCTGTGCCAGGAATCAGGGGTAGAAGTGCAAAAACTCTTGGATTTTAGCGTGTGGCGTTATACATCCCAGTACGGTGTGTGTAGGAAGGTGGATGCCAGTTCCCACACTTTTTCAAAAGCAGAGATGACTAACTTTCAGGCTGGAGAGCAGAAGTCAAAGTTTGCTTCTGTAATGGGCTGTGCAGAGTAGCAATATTTTTGTTCAGGTCCCTAGAAACCTGTGCATTAGAAATAAAAATTACAGCTTAGCTGTTTAGGAGTCAACAAAGAACAACTGCTGTCCTGTTTCTCTGTGAGCAAGGGCTGAGCTGGTGAGTAACGACTTCCGCATCAATGCTGATTTTTATTTGCTCTTTCCTGATGCCAAGCATGAGTCTCCTTCGCTTTCACTGCTTGAAGTATGTATGCCTTCACTGTTCTGTTTTTAATGATTTCTGCCTTCCCACTGAAGCTTGATCCTTTTAACAAGACCTGTATGGGGTAATTTGCAGTAAAAAAGTATGGATTGTTTTTGGGAATCTACTCGTTTCTGACTTGCACCTATTGCACTGAGCCATGTTTGTAAGTGTGAAGCTGAAACGTTAGCAGTATTGCAATATTGTACATTTTTACTTGTTATTCAAAACTACTGTTAATAGAGTCCTGTTTATGGATGACTAAGCAAAAAAATTGAAATGTAAGTGAAAAAAAATTTGGCCAAGAAAGAGCCAAGTCTTGCCCACATATGCTTTAAAATAACAGTGTTCTGAGTGGTGGCCTCAGGCAAATAGTTCCACGTGGAGTGATGGGAGCAGACTACTGGAAGTAATTATAAAAAATGGATGAGTTGATAACATAATGCTATAAAGCACCAGCTTCATCTGTAGCTTTTTAGAATACAGGAAACTTTGACCCAAAAATGCTTAGAATGGCTGGAAGGCATTTGATTGAAAAAAGGGGAGCTATAAAGCTTAAAATAAGAGGCAGATTAAAGTGCTGGTAAAGTTATCATTTTAACTGAGCTAACTTTTAGTAGACTGAATTCCTGTAAACCATCTAGTGCATAAAAATAAAGCAAAATTGTAACTGAAGCTATATTTTGTAGCACAACATCTTTTATTTCAATATAAGTAAAGGACAGTTTGAACAGTAGAAGTGGAGTTTTTAGAGGAAGGGTTTTGCTTTAATGCAAGTTTCAAGACTAGAATGTCAGTGGTGAACAGTTTGAGAAAAGTGAACATCTTTGATTTGAAGCTATCTCTTAGGATTTTTTGTTCCTCCTTGTAAAGAAGAAAATAACCAGAATAAGTCACTAAGGTTCCTTTGAAGTGCTCTAGCAAGATTTGAGCTGCACATGTTGGTAACTGTCTGCGTAGCAAAAGTGCTTTCCTTTTAGGAAGTGGGTGAGAGAAATAATTTGAAATTTTCATTTGCAAGATGATGTTCATGGTAGAAATGGCTGTAAGTTGTCCTGGTCTTTCTAAAAAATATTTCTTTAGCAGACTTTGTCCAAATCAGGAAAAAGAGTCACTAACAATCTCAATTCACAAAAATATGTTTAAAAGACCACTAGTACTTTAAACCAAGTTTAGAGGTATTCACTTTCAACCTACCATTGCTCTTGTTCCTTTTTGCAATAATAATAACTTCAATAATAATAATTTCTTTTCCATATTCCTGTTTATCGCTGTATATATGGCACCATAGCTATGCTTCTTTATTTATTGCTGTAACAGACACCCGGGAAAGTTGTGCAGTACCTTATTCTAAATGATATAGTAACCTGGCCAAAAAAATAAATTAATTAACACTGTGCATACAATCTGAGTCAAAAGAGCACAGCTCTGGTTTTGGTAGGTAATGCAGATTGGTACAAGGTTAAGAAACAAGTTACCTTTACAACCTTACAATTGTTGTGAAAGTGGTACCATTTAAAAAAATTTTTGTCCGCTTAGTTTTTTAAGATGTAGTTAGACTACAGGAGTTGGAGGCATGCCAACTTGTCTTGTGCAGGAACAGGTGAAAATGATTTTAAAAGCAATATTTGTGTTTTACTTCATTAGCTTTCTCTTACTTACTGGTATTCAGACTTGGTTCCTACTCATGCTTACCCGCACACCACCACCAAAAATCCCCCACACATTCCCTAGCCCTGTGAGCTCCCAGGAAAGCGCTGCAGGAATTCATCAATGGAATGAGCAGCTGTCTGAAGGCTGCACACACCTGCACAGGGAGCTGGGGTTTAGCTCTTATCCCACCATGCTTACTGTCTCCTGCTTGGCACAGATCCTTGCCTTTGTTCTGGCTGTCAGAGCTGCAGGAGGAACGTTGGTTCCCGAGGGAAGTTTGTGCTTCCTGGGTTCTTTGCACCAGGCAGAGAATTCTGTCATTGCTGGGAGCTCGGCCATCAGCAGAGCAGAGGGACTGATCTCCTGGGGCTGGGGTCAGCGGGATCCAGGGACAGGGATACCAGCAGTCCAAGTAGAATCCCAGGGGTGTTGTTTGGTAATGTGGGAATCCCAGCAATGAACATCTGAAAGGTGCTTTTCAGAGAAGGATTCTCTTTTACCAGAGTTTCCATTCAGAGGTTTATAAGGCCTGGTGCTTGTTTTGGAATTTGCTAGTCTTGGATTTTCTCTGGCAATTAAAATGTGCACAAAAGTCAGTGATGGAAATAGAACAATCAAGGTTGTGTAAAGACCTGGCCTACTCAGATTTTTCTTGGAGAGAACAGAGGTGTGGGAGGGGAATCGGGTAAAGAAGGCAGTACTTCTGTCATCTACAGTGTACATGAAAACTGTTGTTTATTTAAAGAAATAAGCTGTCACTGTAACTTTGGTGGATGGGGCCCAAAAGGAGGATGAAATTCAGGCACTTTTTCATGCACTTGTGGCATAATGAGTGGCTGTACTTCTGGCAGGGTATCACAGTACATAAAGTAAGTTCAGGTTACCTGTAATCTTTATATCACACATGATCTAGTATGGGTCATAAATCCTGTAAGTTTGAGGTTGCCTAAAATCGAGAGCAAAATGATCAGTCATTCTCATGAGCTGACCTAGCCTGGGTAATCACAAGGAAGAGTTGTGACAGGAACTAAAGGAAAATGCGGCTCATTGAATCTTTTATAAATTGATAAACTCTTGCAGCTTTAAAGGAATGACCCTTTCAAAGCAAAATAATCAAATCCATCTCTTGTCAGTTTGGGGAGATTTATAATTGTAAGCTGATGAATTTTAGCAATGCTGTCAGTCTGCTTTTCAGATCAATGCCAATGAAATATTTTGTTTACGATTTAACCTCCAGCTCCCCTGAAATTTGTGAGTTTTAATACCAGAAGTAGTTATGTCTAACTCTATCGATCCACTGGTCAATTAAATGGCAAACAAAAGCAACCTTATTATTTTGTCAAAATCCTCTCAATAGGAAGCAAAACTCTTTATTAAAACAGGATATGTTACACTGAAATGAAAAGGAAGTTTCATTTCAAGACCGATCTTCTGAAAAACAGAGAAAGACCTTCACACAGCTAGATTTATTTGATGGGAATAGTACAAAGGTAATAAAACTGAAACTGTATATTGAATTTCTTTTCCCTGGAATAAAGACAAAGGACCTAAAAAAAGATGTAAGACCTACCTAAAATGAACATATGATAAATTTGCTCCAGCAATGTGTTTTCTTTTTTTCCTTCAAGTAGTTAATGATTAACTTTTCTTTTGGAAATTTTAAGGCTTATTTCATGTCAAATCCCCTACTGATCTCTGAAATATGTTGTGCAAACATATGTTCTATGTAGGTTATATATTCACAGTGACATTACTGTGGTACAGGAGCACAAGGAACACAATCTTTAGGGGGGCATTTCCAGTGCTGAGTAAGTTAATATTTCAGCCACATTGCAGCCCATGGAATCATTTACTTTTGAAAAGAGCTTTAAGATTATCAGTTTAAAATGATCAAGTGTGCTGACCCTGCACTGCCAAGCCCACCGCTAAACCATGTCCCCAAGTGCCACATCCAGGTGGCTTTTGAGTAATTCAGTAGGAGAGTAACTCCTAGCTAAGGACAGCCACATAAATGTTTATTCTTATGTGGCATGATAATTCCATATAAGAACCAAATAGTTAACAAAATAGTAATATATTTTAAAAAAATCCAAACCTGTACATAATGCTAAACCATGATTTTAAGTTTTTTTTCTTGATCACACCGACCTGAAGTGCTTGCATCACTACCGGCCTCTTAACAAATTTCTAGAGATTCAGATTTGTGCAGCTTACAAAAGCCAGTGGTTATGGAGTTTATCCATCTCTAAATACCTCCTTGAGATGGTACTGGCTATTTAGGCTGGAGGCAACATGAAAAAATTGCTATTTTTATGATTAAAATCTACCTGCTACAAATAGGACATCAGAATTCCTTTGAAAGGCATTCATCTGCCTTTGGGATGCTCCCATCTGTCTCTGGGAGCAATATTATTCTCCAATAAGTAAAAGAACCCCAACAAAATTAACTTGTTTATAAATCCTACATTTTAGACTCTTTTAACCTTTGACATTATGGTTTTCAAAGCAATTTTTTTAATGTTTCCTCAAGTGCTTTGCTGTGCTGAAGCCCTGGCTGGAAGTGAGGCTACATGTCCATGTGGGGTTAGGTGGGCTGTGAGTGAGGAGCTTTTCCCTGCTGCTCCAGGTGTTAGTGCAGGTTTTGTGCTGCCCCAGTGGCAAAGCCTTGTCTCCCCAGCCTGGGAGAAGTGTCAGTGCTCTAGGAATTTTCAACCATTCCATCACCTGGAAACACAGGATGAAAATGCTATGGTAATATTATTTAAATTGAAGCTATTCAGCATTTCAGCGTTCTGGGAGCAGAATTTGAAATGTCTCTTTGAGGAGCCATTTCTGAAGTAAGCCATACACCTTGTGGTGATCTGGTGGAAAATCTGTGTAGGTTGGGTAAGTTGCAAAGGCTCTCAGGCGAAATCGTGTCTGCATGGTAGCACTTAGTGGTAATATTCTCCTTATGCCAATCCTCATTCAGAGAGCAGTGTTCCACTGATCCAGAGGAATGGCAAATTAAGTTTCCCAATCTACTGTACAGGGGTGTGTGGGATGTACTCTGTAATATCAGTGTGTAATAATTGCAGGAGTCTCTCCTGAAATCTTTCCCTTAGAGGCTTTGTGAATGTTATCTTTATATTTATCAACTGCTTGTGCTAATTAATAGCAAAAGCCAAGCATAATATGATTGAAAACAAGCAAACAATTTGTTTGCCCTGTAAATATGACATATTACAGAAACATTTATATAAAGATCTCAAATTTCAGGAGTAGGTATGGCTTAGTGGGTTATTTTCTTTGGCTTCTCAATGTGATTTCCTGTTGACACTGGTAAACTCTGTTCTGTTCAGCATGGGGACAAGAACATGACGTGGAAACTTGCAACTCTACCCAGCCCTATGACAGGATGATGTGGAAGTTTGTTCTTGCTGTTTCCACAGATCTTATTGATCTGAAAAATAAAGCCAATGGAAGGAACAGGATTACTGTTTCACAGCAACTTTAGATTTCTACTCCTTTCAGTTTTGGTCTAGATCTGCTCAAAGTTGCCATTTCAATTTTCCCTCTTAACTGAGAGCAGGTAGAGTTCTGTTTCCAAACCACCAAAACACAAAACCACATAATGAAGCAGCCCCTGCTGTTTCGTTGCCATTCTTGTCAGAGGTAGCGCTGCTATTAGCAGAGGAGCTGACAAGAGCACCGGTACCACTGAGCAGGTGGGTTGTCCCCAGAATGTATGATTCTGGGCAGTTTATCCCAAAATGACCGCAATCTAATCCACACTCTTTTATTTGAAGCCACAATCTCGAAGGTCTATGAACTTTTCACTTCTTTTTTGGAGGAAGGGAACTGTGCTTTGAGAAACACCAGCATTCAGATGGATTGGCTGGATAGAATATAGTGTATGGCTGGATAGAATATATTATACTGTCCCCTTGTCACAGAGCTCAAATTTCTGCCATTACCAAGTGTTAATGCCCCTCAGAGTTTCAGCAAGGTCTTTTACAGCTCTTCCTGACATGGGCAGGTGTTATTAGTGTCAGTGATGGAATGAATTGTCTCTGCCTAGGGCTGCCATGGCCTCTGAACTCTGAGATAGAAATTTTCTGTCATCATAATGTAAAATATACAAGCACTGCTGAGAGAATCTGGAGATTTTTGTATCAGAACATGCAAATTTTCGTTTATTTTCACCCTCTGCAGTGAACCCTTTGTCTCCAGCGAGAGAAAGGGCAAAGGTGTTACAGAGTGGCACCTGAAAATAGCCAGCAGCCTGTTGCTGTCATTTGCTCTTAGCCATGCTCCAGCTCTGCCTGAGCCTACAGAGGCCACCTCACCTGGCTGTGTTTTTCTCCTGGGCTGCCTGTGCCTGATGAGCCGTTCCCTGTAGGACAGATCATGGACACTCCTTAGTAACTCTCATAAACTGTGGAGAGCAGCTGAAAGGAGCCTTTGCAAGGGGATGCAGGGATAGCAATAATGGCACAAACACAGCTGCACTGGGGGAACACCCAGGGTAAATATTCTGCAAGTTACTGGGGTGAGACAGTCCCATTTCACCAGTGACCCTGTGAGGCTGAGCTAAGGTTTACTTGGCTTTCTTCATTCGCTGTAAATGTTCGTCCTCTCTAGATTGTGATTGCTCATGGTCATTACTGGCATGTATCTGTCTGCTGAATTAGATTTCAGAGGTAAGCTCAAGACCTGTAACAAAATCTCATGTAGTCTTTGTGTGATTAAAATAATCTCCCTACCTCTTTCTTTCCCTTCAGAAACAAATTGATTGCTGTAGAAGTGTAGGTAGAATCTTTTTTAAGAAGATGCCTGCTACTGGAATAAGATTGAAGTTGACATTTTGACTGTAGGTCCTTCTAGCTGAGGAACAGATTATTAAAATACTTCTAATTATATAAATTGCTTAGGTGTCTTATACTCTGAAAAATAGTATTTTACAGGGGGTTGGGCAGTGTCTTCTCAACAGGAGAGTTCACACAGATTGTTCTGCCCGTTGGGATGCCAGTGAGCCAAATTGATTCTCAGCAAGTTCTGATGTGCTTAGCACTGAATCTGACTCAACTTGACAGTTCTCTAAGTCAAGTGGGATTGATAGCCTTACAGCAGCTCCACTTGTTTTTCTTTCTCCTTTATTTAATTGAATAAGAGTTAGTGAAATTCTATTGTCTGTCTCTGCTGTGCAGACCCACAGCGTAAGTATAAAGCTGTCTTTGATGTGCTATGACCTCATGATTTTAATCTAGCCAGATAAATTGCACAATTATATATCTCATGACAGTCACAGTAGCTGGGCTACAGGAGTTGCTTGAGAAGCATAAATCAGCCATATGCGCAGGTATTTAATTAACAAACATCCTATTCTGGATCTTGCTGAATCTGGCATCTCGACTGTAAAAACAATGAGTTGTTCTGTTATGCTTAGATGTGCACTTTGATTTTCAGCAGATAGAGTTATTGAGTCTTTGACAAATAAATTAGGTAAATAAGCAGCTAAGTTTGTTAAGAAGCAGCTCCTGTCTGCTGTAAATTAGTCTGGATTTGCTGACTTTGAGAGAGGAGGCTCCTGCCATCCCTGCCCATGCACGTTGGCGTGCAAACAGCCCTATCAACTTAGCTCACACGGTGGAACCCAGTGCTCTGCCCTGTATGGTAGCAGCCAGCTGAAAATATTTGTGTACAGACAGGGCTTAAAGGAGCTGTAGAGCAGTCTGATGGTGCTCAGGTAAGGTTCTGTGATTTGGGAACACAATCAGAGACGATTCAGAGCAGCAGTACACTTGTGTTTTCCAGATTTCTGCAGTGGCAGGACTATAGAAATTATCCCTCTGTTAGCTAAGAGCTGACCTGCTGTTCTTATGCCACTAATACTGACATAGACACAGATAGACCTATTTGATCCTTAAATGCAAGACTGAAATTTTCAAAAATAAAGCTACAACATCTAAAAATAAATAGGATGCTCCGTAACTCAACATCTGTCTGTTGAAATCAGAGCTGCAGAAGTTTATAGTATGAAATAGTTATGTGTAATATTTAAAAAGGGCAATTTTATAACCGATAATCAACACTTGAAGTTATGTAAACTGAAATAAGGAGCATGCTCTCATTTTCAAGAGTAAAAGCTAATTGCTTATGAAAGGCATGGGAGCAAGAAGAAATTTGTTCACTACTAACATCACAGTCCGCTTGGAGGTAGATGATGAGCTTCCATCCGGAAAACCATCATCCTTCTTCCTTTGTGCCCTATGTAGGCCCTAACAGTGGATCACAGGATTTAGCAGGGACATTTACAGCCCCTCAAGATAGATAGAAGGAAAGGTGTAGCAGGTACTGTAGACAGCACCGGATAATCCATCACTTGGATAAGTGAGCAGCCTGTTCTTCCTTTCTATTCTCTCCAATAAGGACTTGACAGACAAGAAATTGTCCTCTGTGGTACCTAAACTATACAAAGTGTGCTGGAACTATTGCTGGAGTGATTGAGCCTTGCTTTGTGCTGTTTCCTGCTGTGTGTCATGGTCTGCATGTTCCAGTTCTCTTCCCCTGATATTAGCCTGTGCCAAGAGGACCATCAGTTGTGAGAAGGATCAGCTGTCTGTCACACATTAATGAATTCACCTTTTGTTCTAAAACTCAAAAGACAATAAGGCAGTAGGTTAGTGTTTAAAAAGTTATGTAGTGTACTAACATGGCAACTTTCAGCTAGACAGATATTCTCAAGCTATGTTATAATGATCACTCAATCAATTCTTTAGTGAATTATTGAAGTTAACCCTCACCTTAATTTAAGGTCATGGAAAACTAAGTTTGATATCAAAATTTATTTATCTCTTAAATCTTTCTCAAGATGTCACATCTGAGATAGGAATCAATAAATTAATTCACAATGCTGATATTTTGCAACCACTTGGCTTTAAGAAAAGCACTTTGAAATATTTCCTTATCTAAGTATGCACACACTCACCTGAGTTTATTTTCAATGTTACTCATTAAAAAAAAAATCTCTTGCCAGTGTTCAGTGCTCATGAACAGTTAGGGTTTTCTCAGGAATCAGTACTTATTCCAGCACAAGTGTCTGGATTTGGAATGGGATCATTTCATTTCTCGAAATCAGAATATGAAATCAGGGAGTTGCAAAACAGTATTTGCCACTTAATGGAATCTGTTTCTGCTTTCCAGTGTGTTAACTTTTTAGATCTGAATTTTCATCTTGATAACTTTTCTTTGATTCCTTACTGAGGTTTATTGTCCAGAGAATGTGTTGTGTCATCAATCTAAGCACATGCATTATTCTTTTCATTATTTTGCAATAATAGAAAAAAGTCTAAGTAATATTCAGTCTAAAAATCTTTCTAATCTCATCTTGCTTATTCTGTTTTAATTTTATCTTGCTTATTCTGATATAATTCCAAGAATCAGAACTCACTTCCGTATCAAGGTATTCTCGAAATGACAGAAGAAGCTACTAAAGGTTCGGAGAAATTTTCCAATCCTTTTAATTCCATTAAATTGTTTTAATTCCATTTACAGAGAATGATTTTGTAAGGCTATACATATTTCCATTATTTCTGAAGTTGATAGAATGAATTATATTCTAGAGTTGTTAATCTGTTTTTGTGGATGAGTAGAAATTATCAAAATATTTTTAAATATCTTTCACATCCAGTGATGATCCATGTTCATCACATTATCTGGGTAGTTAGCTGGAAGCAAATAGGCAATTTTGTATTAATTTGTGAACAAGCAGTGTTAGCATTGCAAATGATGCAGATGATGCAAATACAGAAAATGGTCTCTATAAAATGAAAATCACTGACAGTATACCAATATTGTATTTTGAAATATTCCTAATGCAGCTCTACTGGTGTCTTGAAAATCATCTAATAAAGATTATTGCTCTTTGAACTGTAATAACAGACTAACCATTTGAAACATCTGCTATTTCCCTGAATAATTTCTCACAAGCTGTGGAAGACCTATGGGTGAATTTGAAAGGAAAAACCCAAACCTGTTTGGTTTTATGTCACTCTCACCTAATTAACATAACCAGGTGTCTATTTTTTTCTGTAGATGTTATTGTGTCACTTTGCAGAAGTGCATGCATTTTATACATACAAAAATGTTTTAAGAAATCTGTTTTTTCATGTTATGCTGGAATTGGTTCTATATTCTCTATTTGTCTTGTGTTTTACACCTGAAAGGCCAGGATGAGCAGTTGAGAAGCTCATTTTGCATGGACTTGACTTTTAATGGCAGGTAAATCACTTTGTTGAGCTTCTATTTAAATAATTAATATTGTGTGAGACTGAGGCCACTACAAGATGTTGTAGCCAAAAAGTGACTTTCAACAAAGATTCCTAAAATGTAGTCATGCAGAAATGTCACAGAGGCTTGAAAAATCAGAATATTATTTGCAGATGGTTTTAGGTCTTCATTTCCTTCTGGACAGTTTTTCAGTCTTGAGGTGGTATTCTCAGTAGAAAAAGGACTTTCAGGGATTCAGGTCGCTGAAGCTCTTGATTTTCCTTCCAGTTCCATTGAGCAGCTCTGATCTGTATTACTCTGTAGCTCATTATCTGAGTATCAGTATCTGTATGTATTCTGTAGCTCATTATCAGAGTATCAGTATGTATCAGTATCTGTATGTATTCTGTAGCTCATTATCAGAGTATCAGTATGTATCAGTATCTGTATTATTCTGTAGCTCATTATCAGAGTATCAGTATGTATCAGTATCTGTATTATTCTGTAGCTCATTATCAGAGTATCAGTATGTATCAGTATCTGTATGTATTCTGTAGCTCATTATCTGAGTATCAGTATGTATCAGTATCTGTATGTATTCTGTAGCTCATTATCAGAGTATCAGTATGTATCAGTGTCTGTATGTGTTCTGTAGCTCATTATCAGAGTATCAGTATGTATCAGTATCTGTATGTATTCTGTAGCTCATTATCTGAGTATCAGTATGTATCAGTATCTGTATGTATTCTGTAGCTCATTATCAGAGTATCAGTATGTATCAGTATCTGTATGTATTCTGTAGCTCATTATCTGAGTATCAGTAGCTCAGTCTGAGTAGAACTCCCTCCAAATCATAAGTTACTTAGGTGGGCGAAAGTATTCCGAGAACTTTAGTGAAACCTTTTCTTGGATGTTTCCAGGTTTTGAGCCAGGGAAACCATTTTCCCAATGCCTGTGATACTTGATCCTCCCCAGAGCAGCCAGTGAGACATTGGAGAATGGTAACAGGCATAGGTGGTAAGCAGTTGCAGTTGATGAAATCCCAATTAAACTGGGTAGCAATTTTCTTCCATACCTTTGCTTCTCCTCCCCAGCTCTGGAAGTACAAAATCAGAGGCTGGGCTGGTATCCAAGGAGGTACAAATTCAGCCGGGCTTCATCCTCCTGGAGGAAAGATTCAAATAATGGGTTTGTGTTTCATTAGTGTTTGTCTTTATAAACCGAGTTTCTTCAGGCTGAATTTCATACTGAAAACAAGGGTTAAGTCAACACTATCTTGGTTGGTGTTGCTTTGAGTAAGATGGATTCTTTCATTTATTCCTTTGCTCCTATAACGGCTGAAATGCATTATTTGCCCTAAAATGATAGGTGTGTGATAACTCTAATGGGCAAAGCCAGGTAGGTCCATTTTTGCTCCTCACTGAAAAAGTAGGGAAAAAAGGAAGGAACAAAAGAAATAAACTTCAATGTGTGCTTCATGTTGGTTTTGGAGCACTGGGAAAAACCCATTTAATTTTTTTCCTCTTCCTTTTAGGTTCTGAAGGAAATGCTCACCTTTTTAGCCAGCAGATGGTCAATAAATATTCTTTTAGAGTAGAGGAAGCAGTGTAGATCTATAATAGCAGTTGTCTCCATCTGTTGCCTTTCCCTCCTTTTGCATTGTAATTTTCCTTTAGTATGGAGTTGCTGTCCTTCTTCCCTTTCTGACCACCCTCCTTTATTCTGGATAGCATCCTGGACAGGAAGACAAATATGGCTTGTGATGGAGAGCAAATACTGTCTGTGCTTCCTTTTTGAGCCCTGAGAGCAATTTCTGGAAATTTATTAATTTTTTTAATGCCAGTTTTTAAACAGCTTAAGTTGGAAACGAACTAGGGGAAAACAATAAAATTCAGTGTTGTAGTATTGAATGTTAAGAAAACCAAATTGAGGCAATGGAGCCTTACCAAACTAATCAAGTGATTCTCATTTACCACAGTAGGGATTTTTAATGACCTTTTCTATACACATGATTAGATCCTTAGCAGAAACAAGAAGGTGTTATGGCCTCCCAGAAGTACCCAGTGTTGTTTCAATGGTGGTCTGAGGCTCACTGAGTACAGCAAAGACAGAAAAGCTCGTGGGGTATTGCTGAGATGGTTAAACTGCAAGTTTTCCCTTTATTCCTGAGGTTACCAAGGGAATACTTGTTCCAGATTTCTGTGTCGTGTGAGCAGTGTTGACAGACTTGATGTATCAAATCTGACATGTCAGTGAGTGATTGACCAGGGAATGTGTGGTAAGCAAAAGTAAAATCAAGGGAAAGTAGTCAGTAATATTTTCTAGGAGACCCACGATTTCTGGGATTCTCAGGAGAAGTGTGATTTTAAATTCTTGTCTGTGGGAAGTCCCTCCTTTGTGTGTTGTGATTGACCTTGATATTTTCTCAGATGGGTTCTTGTTACTGGCAAATGCTGATCAGGATGAACTTAGGTCCTAAAAACCCAAAAATGCCAAGTAGTACTTTTAACTGATTTTACTTGTAGAAATCTGAAAGTAGAAACCTTCCTGCATCTCACAGATTAGGAATAATGGCACCAAATAACTCCACAGCCCTTCAAAGTTCATTTCCTGAGTGTTCCTTTTGATCAAAAGGTACTTTTCTGTGTTCTCAGTAAAGCTGCCCAGAAATTATATCAATGCAGATGTAAATAAGTATTATCAATGCTTTAATCCTCTAATAGAACTCGACTTCCATAATCTGCAGAGGGAGAGCACCGCAGGGAAAAAAGCAAGTTTGAGTTATGGCTGGAAGTGTAAGCTTTGGAGTAAGAGATTGTTAGAAGGTACACTGAGCTTCATAGGTAATGTGCTCAGTGCCAGGAAGCTGGCTGCTGAGATTTCAGTGAAATATGAGGAGAAAATAATATCAAAGTATGATCTCTATATACTTTTACAGGCCAAGCACAAATAAAAATCTCACTCTGTTATGACAGTGTGAAATATAAAATGTAAAGCTGAACACAATATTCTGGCAAGTAAACAGAGGAGACCATCTTAGCTGAAGTGAGTGTATCAGGAGGTTCGTGCGGTGTTTCAAGCCTGTAGTATTTGAGGGGATGAAATCTTTGTTCTCCTGTTCTTTCCTACATTCCCAAAAGCTAACAGAGAAAAGACAGCGACTAACATTTAAAAGTATTTAAACAGCTCTGTATTCAAGTAGGTCTGTGTTAATGATTGAGAATGACAGAAACACTTGAAGGAGAAATATTCAGGGTGCCAAAGATACATCCTGTTCAACTCTTCAACTTTTCTCACTACCTAAAAAGTGGAGTTTGGGAGCCAACAGTTTTAATTTAAATAATGCTGCAGATGTGCTCTGTACTTCTCCAGTAACTCCAGGAGAGGTAAGCAAAACTCTTATTCCCCAACCTGCAGACAGGGCTGGGGAGTGACAGATGAGCTCTGCTTGCTGACAGTGTCATTACCAGAGGCCAGAGCAGGGACTCTCTGGGACTCTAATTATCAGCATAAACTGATAATTATTCATGTACAGCGTTGCATGGGTGATTGGATGGGTTACGCTCTCTGTCAAGGCAGATGTTCAAACTGCTTGAAGGTGGGGAATATCCTCATGGATACACTTTTTCTCCTTAAGGGTCTCATTCAAAACTGGTTCAAGTGAGTGACTGATGAATTTCAGTGGTTTTGAGTTTAGTAATAAGATCTGGAAAGTGCAGGGTGCCTGAGTTTATCTTTGTTTCGTTGCAAGGAGTGCAGAGTACGCCATAAGTGGTTTATCTCAGCTAAAGCCTTCACCTTAGGGGCTGTGTGTTTGCTCTACCATTCCCTTGTTTGTTTAAATTACTCCTACACATTTCCACATGTTCTCCATGTGTTAATTGGCTTATTATTTCACAGATGAAACACTGTCTTCCTTCTGAGGATTGCCATTTGCAGAGAATCATTCTTCTCAGTGTATTTCTCTTCTATTTCCTCAAGTACCACCCTGACCTGCCATGTTGGACCTAGACCACAGCCTCACATCAGAAAGGTAAATTAATGGATTGAAAAGGCTCCTGGAAAGACTCCTGGCTTAGCTCCTGTAAGTACTGTTTTCATTGAGAGTGGAGGGAGAGGGGAAACTGGAAGGATGACAAGACAAACTATTTATAGGCATTGAAGTTATAAATTGTAGTCTCTGTGCATAGCACATCAGAGAACAGTGTTTTCTTTTAGTTGGAACACCAAAATCCAATTGCAAGTGTAGAAAAGGAAAGTATTTGAATTCTTTTTGCTTGCCTCAACTGAAAGGTCTTAGTTCTTGATGGTCTGAGCATTTTTACAGTTCAGAATTGGTCACTAATATTAGGAGATTGAGTTTTGCCATCTGACATGTTCTGAAAAATTGGCCTGTATAGCAGCATAGTGCAGATCCTCAAACCTTCTCAGCATAAAGAAGTGACAGACACCACCTCTTCCCTCTGTCTAAAGCTAAACATCTTATGTGAGAAACAGAGAACTTGGCCTGTGTTAGTCTGATAGATGTTTGTCTCTAACAGCAGCTGCTTAAGTGCCTTGGCTGCATAAACACTTGGTGTAAGTAAAAATGGATCCAGATCTGAGCCCCTGTTCCTTTGGATCTACTTTCCATGTGTTTGCTGTTTTACTGGTTCAGTTCTTGAACAGAATTTTTGTAAGAAACCAAACTTATACAAAGCAGTTCAGTTTTTTTCCTTTTTCTTCCTCCTGGCAAGAAGTATTCTTAAATTAGACCCATTAACATCTATTGTATTGCGGAGAGTGCACGTGCCAGGCGTTTTTCCCTCACTAATGTGGAGTGGGAGAAACAGAAGTTTCACTCCATTAATGGATTGTGGGGAGTACACTCGGCTACCCTCCAGCTTACAAGGCAAAATGTAGCAGCATACAGAACTATAACAAAAGGATCTGAGCTGCAGGAGGCTGTAATAAAATGATGGTAAATGAAATCTAGCTGCATATCACCATGACAAGTAATTCCTAATGGAATTCACTGATCAAAATTCTGCTGCCTGTGTAAGGCAAAGGAGCTGTTGAAGCCTGCCCTGAAGGCTTTGTGCTGATAATGCATTGGTGAGATATCACACTCAGTAGTAGGGACCTTCCTAAGTGTGAGAGTTACACATATCAGAATTATGCTTGTGTTGGAAATGCTGGGATCTGCAAGCATTTCCCTCCAGATTTCACATATTCAATCCTTCTGTTAAAGATAAAAGCCTTTTTGGCAAGCCAGTACCCTTTTAATTTCAATTATTCTTTTAAAAAATAATCTAAAAGGTAAGATGACTTTGACATACTTACCTGTTTCATAGGGTACAATTAGTTGCATGCATTGAAAGATGCAAGATTGCCATCAGAACCATAACTCATGGTGTGAAAATAGATTCCAAGTGAAAGAAATTAATAAATCCATGCTGGATTATGCTACTGACATTTCTATATCTTCAAATGTTTCTGTGAGAAAACAATGATGTAAAGCAAGGAAAACTTAGCTGGATGAAAGGAATAATTTCAGGATGACTCCCCTTATGAAAGACGTCCTAATTAATTGTTGTACAATATTTAAGTGATGAGAGGAAGAATTGTATGGAATGTAAACAAAAAGTATTTTAAAGCATTTCAGAAGTTTTAAAGTTATTTAACAAAGGTTTAGATATTGCCTACTTCGTTTTCTTTTTGCCAAGACAAAGGGGAAATTGGCATGCTGAATCACAGTAATTCGTGTCATTAAGCTAATTGTTACACAGGCAGTGTGGCAGGAGTCACTGTTGGAGCCATTCCTGGCCAATTTATCAATATTAGAGTCTAATGCATTGATTAAAATCAGTTACATATGTCAAACCTTGATTTTCCTGCTTCATGACGGTAACTATTTGCCAAAATGGATCTATAGAGGAGTTTTCTTTTTGGCAAGTTGAAAATGTGTCATATTGAGGCACTAAGCCAGAGACTTTGAATCAGCTGGCAGAATGACAAAAAGCAGAATTATGTTTAAGGGAAAGAAGTAAAGTTTCTCTTGGATGAAGGATCAAAATGATTTCTGGCAAGAGAAATACCTATTGCCAAGGAGATGTGAAGGCCCATCTCTGCTCTCAGCTGCCAGCACCTCTGGTGTGGCTGTAACAGCTTCTTCTGCTGTGGAGTCATACGTGCCGCTGTGGCCTCTGTCCTTCTCATCAAAACAGCCTTAATCCTCTAATCATTTCCATGAGAATGACCATTCCTGGTTCTTTTCTGAAATATTCTACTTGTGCATAACCATTTCTAAACTCCTAATAACCATTCTGTAGTCCATGTGCCTGATCTGTTTTCACTTCTATTCAATTTCCACTCCCCAAGGGAGAAAATAGAGTCCTTTCTCAAAGCATATGACAATAAAAGGATGTAATGCTTTGCAAGCCTCCTTACTGTCAGGTGACCTGCTGATCCTCATTTATCAGGAGAGCACGAAATAATAGAAATAAAATATTTTCAGCAATTTTAAGTGGTTATACAAAGATGTACTGTCACCAAGGATATAGGTCACTTCAGAAATCAGAGCCTCAGTAAGGGAGTACCTGACCTGAAAATGAGGAAAACTTTGAGAAGTTAGACTCAAATGATTTATTGTAGTGGTCCTAGCTGACTTAGATGGCACACAACATGCATTGCTTTGGAGTAATCACCTGCAATGTCATGTAGGAAATAGCCCAGGAGAATGGTTAGGAAAATAATAATGGAAATGAAAAAATGACTGTTCCAAGGCCAGCAGTATGTAAAACTCTGGAGAGGATCGGTTTATTACTGCAGGTAACACAATAATGCAGACACACACACAACAGGTCTCACCAAACCATCTTTGGGTTCTCCATTCTCCTATTGCCAGCTTCCAGCTCCCAGTTCACACTGCTTTTAGCTGGCGCTTGAGTTTACGTTTTGAAAGGTAATGGAGATGCAATTTTGTGGTTGGCCAATCATTCCTTGACCTTAGTACAAACCTGGGAGAGAAGGGAGGGTGGTGGGAATGCAGTGATCATCCACCTGCTTGTAGCTGCTACCTTGTAATGTCAAATCAGGCAGGACTTGTGCCCATCAAAGAAGGATTTCATCAGGCCTAGCACAGACAAGCTGAACATGTCCTGCCCTCTAATCACAGATCTGGGCCTTTGTATTATTTCGTGAAAACAACACTGATATCAACATAACAGTAAGCAAAGTAATATTGCTGAAAAATAACACACAAGGTATCTTCAGAGTCCAAATCTTGAAATTCAAGGAGAAAAATAAAAGGATTTGCGCACTGGTGAAGATGCTGATTGTGATTTCAACCAGAAAGCGCAATAAACGTCCCTGAGAAAAAGTTTTTGTACTGATATGTGCAGTTAATCCACTTCCTCAGCTCTGTTTCCTGGTCACAATGTTTCCCAATTAGATTTCTATTTCAGTACAGTTTCTATAGCAAGGAACTTGCATAAAAGAGAAGGAGGGGGAGTTGTTCAAAGTACCCTTGCTAATTAGGTGTCCAGCACTCCTGGATTTGGAAGAGGAGCTGGGTCCCTCAGAACTCTTCATGCCTTTGAAAAATTGTCCTGTAATCTCTGCCAGTTCTCTGTACAGCCTCCAGCCTTCAAAGACTTCAAGCGCACAGAAGAGGCAGTGCGAGATGCCTGGGCTGCATTCCCCTTCCTGTCAGACCTGCTATTTACACCTGGAAGGTTTCAGAGGGACAGCCTGTGTGTTGTTGACAGAAAGGAATTGTAGGGCTCTTAATGTTTTGCACATTAACTCCTTACCTGCTGCAATGCCTGCTTTAGTGTGACTTTAAACATAGGATTTCAGTAGGTCTGTGTGGATTCAATACATGTGACAATGCATTGAGCACCACTGCTCAATGCTCAGGGTTTCATCAGTTTAAGAACCATTAAGTCAGAATCACAGCTTTAAATGACTCTCCTGTTTTCTAAAACTGTGACTCATTTGTTAGGCCAGACAAGCTGGGAATTAGTTATTCCATGTAACATGCTGAAATTCATTATATCAGCAGTAAGAATAGCAAGTTATTTTAAATCATTCATCTCCTGGCTCATCGGCAGTCACAATGTCTTTTATTTGATCTTAAAACTAGCAGTGAGGATTTAAAGCAATTTCTGTTAATAGAAATGAAAAAAATACTGTCTGATTTTTACTCGACAGAAGTTCTTGAAATGTTAAGTGCATATTTCTCTTTTTCCCCACGGCTGTTGTGTGGGTATTGCTGTATTTTCTGAGCTTTCAGAGGCATAAAAAATTAAAGCCTTACCTATGTCCCTGGACTTTGTTAGGTAAATAATTTTAAAGGATTTTTTTAATGTTTTTAAATCACCTGGGTTTGTTTGGAAAGAAAGAAAAGATATGGTACTGCCACCTTTGTGACTGGGACAATCATTTTTACTGCAATTTTCCAGCTAACCTGCAATGTCTGCTCTGAAATAATGAAATAGACACAATTGCCTGAGGCCTATGCAAGGAGTCTGAATATGTTTTTTGTTCTAAATTTTCCAAAATAAATTGAATGAAAGCCCAGTGTTTGCTGACATTACAGCTGTAAATAGAACATGGTGTCTTAGGGCAGAGTTCAGGAAAGGGGAGAAAAACAAGGAGCCTTTTTCAAAGTTTTTTTTTTTCATACATTTTCAGGTTTGCTTACATCAAAGATTGCCCCCAAGCCTGCAGGAAGGAATTTCATTACTTGCTTGTAACATTTTATGGTTTCTAAAAAATATTGCCTTTATGTTTGATCCAGCATTAGGGAAAGAATAATTTCCATTTCTGGTTCTGCATCATTTGATCTTCCTGAGGTAAGGAAATTGAAAGCACCCTTGCAGTCATTGTAGGCACACTATGCAGATTTCTTCCAGGAATGCTACTGATGAATTCACTTGGTTAAAAGGAAGCTGAAGTTTAATCTCACCTAACTCTAACTAATGCAAAGATCACAAATACAGATGATTTTCTAGATTTGCACTTAGAGTTTGTCTCCCATTTGATCACAGGGGACCTTGGACAGCTCTTTCCTTAATTTCTGCTCTAAGTGTTCAACAAAGTGAATCTTCACTAGTTCTGTGTCTTGACAGTGACTTGTGATAATAAATAAGCATCCTTTTTTTTCTAAAATACTGTAGCCTAAGAAAAAAAGGATGATCAAACAATTACCTCTAGGTTTGTGGATACAAAGGTAAGTTGTTAATTTTCAGGTTCTTTTGTTTACTTGAAGCAATTATTGATGCCTCTGAAAAACAGCACATTCTGTTGACTAAATTCACTGTAAGGGGAAGATTTACATGTTTTATACAGACCTAAGTCACTGGCATAGAACAAACAAGGTACCACAAGTGACCATATATTTCACTTAATTGCAGGAGATGTGTGATTCTTTGAGGGGAAAAATTCAACTAGGTAACACTTCAAATGCAGGGAACTTTTGTTTCTTGAAACTACTAAATAATTAATAAGCTGAATATAACCCCCCCCAACTTTTATTATTTTGATGACTAGAGGATGCTGATTTGTCTACTTTATTTAGAACAATAAACATTTTAAAATGTGATAGCTTTGGTTTGCTCAGTCTGATTTCTTAAGAATTCTTGATAACCCAGAGTGAGGGTAGAGGATAAGAAAGGTAGGAGGTGAAGATGGTAGGGCAGTATCACCAATTCAATTTAATCTTCAATTCTAAAAGCCTTTTCAAAATCAAATCAAACATAGAAGGAAAAATTAGCATAAGAATCACCAGCAATAAAAGTAAAGAGAAAGAATAAAGTAATTGCTTTTCACTAAAGTTTAAAGCAAAGCAATAACAGAGAAAATACTGCAGCTTAAAAAATGATTTTCCATTGTGATGATTCATGTCTAGCCTCTAATAGGTGTTATTTCCCTGCTTTGCAGTAATGCATTCATTACATGCCCAATTTAGAGCAAAGTTAGCCGCAGAATTCTTTATAAATATCCAGCAGTCACTCTTCAGCTCATCTTCAGTGCTACATCAGCACCACAACCCAGATGGTAACAGTGCAGCACGACAAGAAAATGTGCACAATCCTTCTCTAGCACTGTCTTGTTAGCTGAAAGAATAGGCAAAAATGACAGCAGTTCATTGCATAATTCCTTAGTCCAGTTTCCAGTCCCTTTGGAATCAGCATTAAAATGTTTGTTGTTTGGAAAGAGCGCAGTGTCAGGAGCATTTGCTTTTCACAGGCACACCCTGGATAATGGTTAGCGCTGCACTGGGAGCACTGGTCTGGTGGAGGTCTTTGTGTTTTGGCACGTGTCACACGCTGTGAGTCCAAACATGTCCTGGCAGACAGGAACCACGGGTAAGACCATTCTGATCTAGAAATAATTCCACACAGTCTTTGTGCCATATACAAGGTGAGGGAAAGGTGCATCTCTTCAGGCCAATGAAATTACACTGAGGAAAGGTGGGCTTGGCTGAAATTAAACCCAACAGCAATTTACCACTAGAAATTGGTACCCATTTAGTGGTTACTGTCACTACATTAATTCAAAGAAGAAGAAAGATGTACTGGTTTACTGAAGGTACTGAAGAAAGAACCTTTTTAACTAATGTAGGTAGCTGACTTTCTCTTCCTAAAGTCTAGGAATTTCCAGAGTATTCTACAGTAAACAGACAGCAAGGAGTTTTCAAAGACATTTCTTACTCTGCTGACTGCCTATGAAATGCTCACATTTATTTTCATTGCCCCAGTCTTTAGGGAACATAAAATTTAGGTGAAATCTGGGTACATTTCTAAACACCTCCAAAACACTACATTTTTTTCAGATGAGTGGATTATGATGCTCATTTGCAAGAAATTGTCAAGAGAAACATTTGAAATGCAACTTTTGTTTCAGGAAGCTTTTAAAGCACCTGGTTTTTTTACAGGTTATCAATTGTATATTGCATAGGTACTGACCTGTAAATAGGAGGAATGCAGTATGTATGTTGACAGGTTAACAAAGAAAGCATTATAAAATATGTCACTCAAAATAATAGTCCAAAAAAGATGGATTTTGCCACTTTGGACATGCCTTTGCCTACTGTCGTAAAATGATTTTTAGAGCACTCTCTGTTCCTAAAGATTGTCTGTTGAAGCAATAATATGAGGAAACAATCTATCTGTCTGGAAATGCCATTGTCAAAATAAACCAGATGTATTTTCAACTCTGGGATGTAGCAGCGATGAAAATGTAACAGTGCTGAATCAATGGCAGAATTGTCCATGAGTTCAGCAGGACTGAGGTTTCATCTCAGAGCTTCTGATTTTCATGAGTTCATATATTCATTTTCACCCCTAAAAGGACACGTAAAGAAATACAAGCATTTAGTTATTCTGATGCACAGACTAGGAGAGCAGGCCAGGCCATCTGGCATCCAATAAAATATTATGATTACTGGAGACTTGTTTCCAAAATATCAATTGCTGAATTGGTATTTTCATTCCAGCAAAAGCAAACAGGTTAAGAGCTTCCTCTCTGAAGTTGATGTTATTTCTGCACAATACAACAGATGCAAGTGCTTTTCACCCCACTCATCACTAAGCAGGAGCATTGAGCCTTATTTTGAGAAGTCTACCAGCTGAAGTTTACAGCTTCATCAGGAGCATATTCTAACTTCTGCTATCATTTCTTGAACAAGTTACAGCTTTGTGCATTGTGTTTTGTCTGGGAAACGTTCCAAGTTTCAGAGACCTGCTCTCCACTAATTTAAAGTGGATGTCGTGTGAAAAGTAGAATGTCTTTGTAATAGGGGGCTGCAAAGTCACAGCAAATTAACGCAGCCAGCAGTGCACAGAATGACACATGTGTGCCAAGTACACCTTTGTGGGAAGGCACTGGCTCTCAGTTTGCTGCCTGGGAATCTCTGCTGCTCCTGGACATGGTCTTCTTCTGCAGGTTGGCTACAAAATAGGAGTGCTTTAGCCTCATTTTTTGAAATAAAAAAAAAATACACATGCTGTTAACCCAGTCAGCTGAAAAAAAAGCCGCTGGCTCAGCTGCCACCATTGGGCTCCTGACTCTTAGACATCCAGTGCAAAATCAAACCAAATCATTGAACACAAAGGGCAGTGGCCTCAGGTCCAAGTCAGATTCCTCCCTTAATTCCAATTCCTTTGTAAGTCCTATGCGTTAAGGACAATAATTCATTTTTTTTTTTCAGCAGTCAACAAGTGCACAGAAGTCATATCTGTACGATCCATATTTTTAGGCTGTTAAAGAGAGCTGGACAAATTATTAACTCTTAATGTTCTTACCAGCATTGCACAGCAAATTACATTCTAATGGGCAGGTCATGAAAGGAGCAACATGATGTGGTGTTGGACTGAATGCCTAGATTCACAACATTGGGAGGGGTGGTAATAATAATATTTTGTGTAGCTGTAGAATAAGTAAATGTACAAAGAAAGAGCAAAATAGAACAGAACCAAGCAGAAATAATAATGCCACATTCTGATAGGTGACAGTATTGAGTATCCTGTTATGAGAGCCATTTTTCTAAGGTGTGTAGAAATGCTGGAGATACTTATTTAAGAGTTTCTGCTATAAAAGTTTAATAACAGAGTAATATTATGAAACTGAGAAAACAGGCTAGCTATTGAAATTACCATCATAGCTATATAAATTTGGCTGTAGATTGCTATTGCCAGTAAAGGTAACAACTCTGCACTCAAGTCAATGAAAACTTTTTAAATATCAAGTCCCACAGCAACCAAAGCAGAAAAAGTTGAGCAGCTCCAGGCGAGCCAATAAATATCACTGAATTTTATTACTCTGAGAACTGAGGAATGAAGAAAGTTGCACCCTGAGCTTTGTGAGCTTTGAAGAGAATATTTAAAAATTAGGTTGAATTTTTTTGGGACCTGAGCTTTGATAGGTGGAGTACAATGGAACTGAATTCATATGAATTTTCTTTGTTACAAGCCTTGCTTTGCTGGCTGAAACTGTAACCCAGGCAGAGAAGAAAGGCATTGGAAAATCTCTGCCTCCTTCTGCCCCTCAAATCATTACTTGTGTAAATACTTAGGAGAGAAGAGGGTACTGTAAGACACACTGAGACAGAAGACAAGTATGTTATGACAAATTAGCTTCAGATATTATAGGAGTCTCTATTAGGAAAATAAAGGAACGCACAAAGATCTTACCACGGCAGCCATTTAAACCATGCTGCAGCCTGGCTGAGTGCTCAGGACTGTCCTTGGTGCATTCCAGTAGTACAAGGACTTCTGTGGTTTGTCATTATGGATTGGTGAGGCACAAAAGATCAGTTTATTGTGATTTCATTTCTCCAGCCCTAGACTGTGGAAATGAGCAATCCTCAAACACATTTACAAAGGGCTGTAAATGCAATTAATAAGCAAAGCCACCCTGCAGTATAGGTGGAAAAGCCCACACCTTAGGTCAAAGATGCTCAATATACTTTCAATCTCATCTAGCCCATTGGAACTTGCAGATTTGTGTTTCCTGAAGGCAAAATCTGAGAAACGGAAGAAGTATTTTCACTTACTTCAGTTTAAATAAGAAGGTGGTCTCTGTTCTCAGCTTCTGCAGCAATCTGTGTTTTGTGGTCATATCAAATCCTACTGATACTAATTTAGATGGCAAAGAGTAATATAAGGAAGAGTTAAGTTTATCAGTCAAATGGATAAAAATAATCCCACTTCAAAAGAAATGATTTTCTAATTCTCTAATGAGTACCTGATTTACATGTAAACAATGGTTATTGTTAATTAATTAAATGTCACATGATTGTTCGAAGTGCACTTACTGCTACTTGTGATGCAGTTTAGTCATAAACAACACAGCCAAGGAAGAATAATTTGAGACACATTTGCTTGGGCTTGCTGCTATTGGAATATCCCTGCAATTGCATTTTGCTTCCTGAAAATGGGACCTACATGGGTAGCTCCTTTTGTGGCTGTAGTAGCAGCATAGCAGCAGGGCTGCTCTCCTTTACTGAGAAGGGAATCTGCAGTGTGTGTTTGAAGTTATTATTGCATTTCCTGATTTAGAGTGGAGATCTGTAGCACAGAGTGGCAATCTTCTCACTTTGGTCTTTTGGTAAACCAGAACCAACTGTTGCCAAAAGGCTTTCCTGTGTTCTCACTGGTACAGTTGGTGTCTCCTCCTTAGGCTCACTTTGTGGCTAGAAAATTTTATACTGACAGCTGTATGTCTTATTTTTGTTTGCTTTGTTTTCTCATGTTGATCTTTGCAGATTCTTCCCTGCCGTGTATTCCTCGAATTAGAATCAATAGACAGTTTATTGTGGAGGAAGAGGAAGAATGTATGCAGAGGACAGAGAGGGGAATCTGAAGGCTTTGTGGCCTTTGGATTCTGTCATAGCAATTTCATTTCTAATCAGAGACTTTATTTATTATCCTGGCATCACCTGTCATCCTGATGAGGATAATGATTCAAGTGTGGTACATTTGTACTTCCTTTAAACTAAAAATAGGCTCCTTTTAGTTCTGTGTCTTTTCAAGATGTCTTTCATTTTTCTTTGACAGCTTAACCCTGTTTTTCATTTTAACTCAGGAAATAGTTCATAAAATACAAGTGGACAAATTCTTCCAGGGACCATGATTTTTAACATTTAATGATGCAATTTTTGTAGAGGGACAGCACTGAATGTTTTGTGCGTAAAGTAGCTATTAATCAAAAACTACAATATGTAACAAACAAGCAAAACAAAATTGAATTCACCTCTTTTCTTAAAAAGGAGCTGTTCCTAATGATGGAAATTAGAGATACTTTAGCAAAATTGAATGCTCTCTATCACAGAGATGAAACCCTGGATAATGCACTAAACGCCGTGAAACCCGACTGGAAATTCTTATTTTCATAATCTATTACAGACTTGATGGATAAGGAAGTCATGGTTGACCTTTTGGGAAAAGCAAATCATGATGTTTTTTTCCAGAGCATTTATTATGGCCCCACTGGATTCCTTATTTATCTGGTGTGAAGAAATCATACACATGACTTCTGATGAAGACCATGTGGAACTGTATCTATTTCTGCTTGGGCTGAGGTTTTCCCTTTATTAGTACTATTGCATAGATCACCTTGTTGGGATGTATTTTTCCATGCAGAAAAAGAAAAAATATAATATTATGTTTTTTAATGTAAGGAATGCAAGTTTTCCATATCTTGAGGCGATCTGGAGCATTATTTGGTTTAAAGGAAACATTATTAGGGTTAGGATTCCCACTTTGAGGCAATTGGCCTGTGTTGATCTAAAGGATTAGGGACTGTAGCATTTTCAAAACCTTTGTCAGAGGTTTCTCCCCCTTGTTTACTTTGTGTCACTGATATAAATGTATCATTTTTGGAGTTGATATTTGTCATACCAGACTATGTGCATTTAGAAGGGAACACCTGCATTCAGCATCGCAACAAAACCTAAACACCAGCAAAGTGGTGACAGTCCTTGAAAGGAAATTGTAATTAAGTTTTTAATTATTTATTGTTACTTCTATAATCATTTCATGTCTGAACAGTAGCTTATGATAAAAAAAAATCTCCATCACCTAGAGCTGTGAGGCAAAGGCTTTCCATTAGTCACCATACCCTGCATAATGAGCAGCATTGCTAACGAGACACAAAACACTTCAAAGTTATTCATTAGCAGTCTGAATAATGAGATTTTACACAAAAATGTAAATAGTGAGCATGCAACAAAAGCAGTAAGGTGGATTATAGCTTTTTCTTTTAAGCCACCATGAATGGATAGATTGAACGAAAATTAATTACATTTTATAAATAATATAGTGTTCCACAGACTCCTAAGAAAACAGAATAGGCCAGGGCACTTGGTGCTTTAGAAGAATATGAAATTAAATATGAGACATAGCTGCTATGAATAAGCTTTATTGGAATCTCTAACATTGCCTTTAAATTTTTGTGGGAAACATCTGCAAAATGTTTCTTATAATAGGTCAGAAGATTCTTAGTACCATATTTGACAATTAGGTCAGACTTAGAGATCGGCCTGTAGTATACATTGATGCAAATTACATTAAAATATATATTCTATAATATAATAGGCATCAAGCCTGTCAGAATTCAGGGGGCATCCAGACAATGCTCCAGTCATGCTGCTTAACTTTAGGTGCTCCTGTGAGGAGCACAGAACTGGACTTGATCCTTCTGTGTCCCTTCCAGTGTGAGATATTCCATGGTAACAAAATACCACGTCACATAACAGCAACCTGAGAAAGGACAATGGGTGACTGAGAGTTGAACATAATTTTTTCACATGTACAATCATATGGTTTTTAGTCCTCCTACTTGAGAGAAGCAAAATTAGAGGACAATGTTTCAGTTTTATTTAAAATGCCATGAAAATCAGTATCAGAACTGGTAAAACTAATGGCAGCTTCATGATAGGTATTACTGAAAAATAAAAATTTTTACTGATGGAAACCAGGAACATTTGAGATTTGACTTTGGATGCTTTGGAAGGTCTGTGTTGCAGGATCATGCTTTTTTCAGAATAATTCCTGTATTTTTATATGAAAGAAAAAATGTCTTTGATGTAAAATTCTGCAAATGTTCAGGTGGAGCTTTATAAATCAATCAGTAGATTATGATTATGAGCAGTAGCAAACTCACTTTCATAGCAGTGTGCTCCCTTTATAATCATGTCAGCAGGGAAAAGCTTTGCTGCTGGCCATCTGCTGTTCAGGCAGGCTGCACTAACCTTCCACCTGCCTGAAAGAATAAAGGTGTTCTTTAGAAAGAGACACCAGAATTGTAT
This sequence comes from Molothrus ater, assembly GCF_012460135.2. Lineage (NCBI taxonomy): Eukaryota > Metazoa > Chordata > Aves > Passeriformes > Icteridae > Molothrus > Molothrus ater. The sequence goes on along the minus strand of NC_050481.2, from coordinate 7,404,425 downwards.
TTAAAATTATTATTCAGAGCTGCAAAAAATTGTCAAAGTCTGAACCTGCAATGGAATAGAATATAACTTAGAATTACTGAGTTATGTTGCATTGAAGAGAAATATATGATGTGGTTCTCAATTTCTTACAAAATCTGTTATCCCTTATGGAACAAACAAACAAATGAACAAGCAGACCCAAGAAAACAAAAAAATTGTCTGAAAAATAGATAAATTTCTATTGAATGTTTTTTACATTGCTGATTTCACTAAATCTGTTTTAAATATGTAAGCTACTAATTATCTCTGGTTATCAAACCAGATTCAGTGGCTAGGAGCTGAAGTCCAATGTATTCAGACTTTAAATGCAAACCATGAAATTTTTACTATTCCCAGTTTGGTGAGAAACAACAAAAATCAATAAATAAATTTCAGTTGTAAGAGACTTATACAGAAGAGCCTGGGGTTAGGATTTTCAAGTTTATCTGTTAGAAAGGGCAGAAAACTACAAAGGGCAGAAAACTTATTGAGCTTCACTTTTTGCTGCACATAAATATCTGATGGTTTAAATACCACTCCTCCCAAGATTCCTTGCTCCCAATGATGAAATGTATTTTTAGCTCAGCAGCACATCTCCTGGTGTGGGATAGGTAGCTGTAAACTGGACCAAGACTTAAAATAATGGCCCTGTCATTTTTAATTGTTCAGTAATAATATGAATCATTGTGAACTCATTTCGTATTAATTTGGTTGTTATAAAATGCTTCTATAGATCCTCTCCACTAATTAGCTTGACCTTCCTTTTGAAGGGTAACCAGTGACTGTCTGGTGTTCAAGCTTGACTTGGAGCAGAAGGCAGGCTGGGAGCAGATTCCTGAGCCCCAAGTTCAGCCTTTCCAAGTTTCCTTCCCACCCTTTGACAAGAACTTGGTTGGATAAATGCAACAGTGACCTGGTTTGCTGATTGCATATGAATAATGAGACTTGATGTTCAAAATGAAAAGCTTTTCTGGATCTCCTTAATTGCTGTGATGTTTGAGGTAGTTAAAACTTCTCCACTCTTCTGGGAGTAATGATGCTTGTGCATCAGCACAGGAATGTTTAATGAAGAGTGTCTGGGATGCAAGCATATGCCATAACAGCAAGTTTAAAGAGAAAGAAAATAAACTGTATTTAAGATACATTTCTTCAAAAGGGGCAACATCACACCAAGAGGGAGAGACAAATAATTCCCTGAAAAAACAGTGATCTCATTTGTCCTACATGACTTCAATGAGATCATAACTTTTTTTTTTGAGAAATAGTGATGATTTTGCTAAACTGAGCTTTTAATGCAGAGGCCAGTGACCCATCCTACTGACAGAGATGGATACTGCAAGTGCAATAATTTGATTGCCAGAATATGACACAAAGTAGATAAGGTATTTTATCTTTTTCATACACTAGATTATGCATTCTCCTTACTTTGGTATTTCTGATATATTTTCTGAGAATCAGTTTTGCCTCATGTAAAGGGTTCTCTGGAGAATTTCGTAACTAGAGGCAGCAGAAATAAAAAATAAAATCTGTCATTAAGGCAAAAATATTTTCCATTGTTGGCACAAAAATAATCCAAATATGCACATGGCCAGGCAAAGCAGCGGTTGAGTTTGTTCAGAAAAATGTCACGCTGTTCTGTCAAAAGCAGCACATGTATCTCATGTCATTGGGCAAGATGAGCAGTCCAAGCCGTAGACACTTGGTAAATCACTCCTGTTCTTAACCAAAGGAGTCTCAGGCTGAGAGCTGTATGCATTTTAAAATCAAGAAGCAGTAGGGGTGATGATCATTTGCTAACAGATATGGATGCATCTCAAACCCATTGAAAAGCCAAACATTCCCTGTCTGCCAAGAGTCACGAAAGAATTTTGAGCACAGTTGAAACTTTTAAAGGACAACAGCAATTAATCCTCTTCATTCATTCCCAGGTAATGGCTGGAAATAATAATTGCACTGAAAGCAGTGACCACACAGTGAATAGAGAACGTTCCACAAGTAATGACTGCTTCAGTAAATTCCTGAGTGCTTTTGGTCAGGATAAAACTAAACTCAGTCATTTCCAGCCCTCTTTCTCATTACCCAGCCAGGGCAATTTTTATCAAATCCCACCAGAGGTTCACATCCCACATCACTGTTGTGCAAACTCAGGCTGCATTGATGCAACTGATAAAATTTACTCACCACCTTCCAAGAAAGAAAGACATGAGAGATCCATGGTAGAAGGTTCCTTCCTTCTACAGAAGGTTTAGAAGAATGCAGGGGAAAAAAATTACCTGACATTATATAGGGCTCACAGCATTACAGGGCTCATTCTGCTTTCTCAAAATCCAGGTTATATTTCTTGGCATCTCCTCAGACTTTTTCCGAATAGAGATTCTGACTCTGTTCTGTTCCTTTTCACTGCAGCCCAGATTTTCTCCTGTCATCACATGTACCATTGCTTTCCTGCTTTACACCTTCCCTCCCGTGGAAACTTCTCATTTCCATTTGGCATTTCTGTTCCCTGCCCTGCTTCAGAAAACCTTCCTCTTTCATCCTACTTCTGCAAAATGCTACAGTTCTGTACTTTAGCTACTTTCAGGTGGTTTTGACCACCATCAAGCCTCCACACATCTACAGCCCCAGACTAGATAGATCTCTTCTTGTGCCCGATATAGAGACAGGAACTGAAAGCAGCTGCTGTCAGGTTTGGCTTCAGGTCTGGCATTGTGACTGGAATTTAAAATCCATGTAATCCGTGTTAGCAGACACTGTCAAAATTTCCTCAGATCTAGGTGTTCTGCTTTCCCCTTTCAGCTACCTTTTGTTTCCAAGGTGATACATTTTTCTAGTTAGAAACTAGTTCAGATTTCCCTGATTTGTGTTAAAATACCCAAAGAAGAGGTGCGAGTCTAGGATGTCCTTCCAGGAAATTTTAAATCTATGTGCAAGAAAGAGGAAAATACTGTCTATTTTTTTATTTTTCTAAGGTGATGAGTTAATATTAACTGTTTTCCTGTTTCTGCTGCTGTGCTTCCCCCTTCTGTGCAAATGTGTGCAGAGTTGCTGCTGTTACATAAAGAATGCAAAGCAGTAGTTTATTTTCTTCTTGCAAATTAAATATTCTGTACATTTTTTTCTGGTGTTTTTTCCCCTTTCCTGAACATCCTTGTTGCTGTTATTGTAGGCAACATAACCCTGGTTGAAAAGAAATCATCTGTACAGAAACAAGAAGACTGGATTTGGGCAGAAATTGCTGCAAAGAATAAATGCTAGACTGATGTTTTCAAAAGAATAAATGCTATTTTCAACATTTTTGGCATTTTTGGTAAGTGCACAAGTAATATTCTGCTGTAACCTATTTCCAGAAATCTTTTGCATTGTGTAAGTCACTCCTTTGAATGTCTGTGGCTGGGCAGATCACAATATTGTCAAAAGGTGTTCAAATATGATTATTATTTCAAATGTAATGGATATTTTCTGAGCAAGTGGATTCTTGAAAATCAGAGATATTAAAGATATATGAAGACTGAACCCAGTAACCTGCATCCAGATTTTGATGTTTAGTCAGAAACATGTCATAAGTCAAGAGACATTGTAATTACCAATGGATATTCTTTACCGAGGTGCGATTATTAGTTTAATTTTTAATTTTTTCAACTTTCCTCATTCTTACTTAAAGGAGTTTAAGTCTTTTCATTTTCTTTTTGTAGTTAGTGTAGTGGTGTCAGTTACTGATAAGTGATAGATTGAGTTGGAAATGTTTGTTATAAAGCTTTTCATAAAATAGGCCAAATAAGGTAATTTGTTCTTTTACTTCCTGGCCATATGAGAGTTGTATTTGTTCACCATTGTGATGCTATTGTACCTTGAAAGGAAGCCTCTTATAAACCAATGATTTTGTTGATACAGGATTTTGATTCGTGGTTTGATACCAACAACTGTCTAGGGGATCAAAAACTGGTGGAGCGCCTTCATATGGTGAGTCCTTTTGCCTTTTATACAAGGGTTACATTTACCTAAGTTAAATCCCAAACAGTTCTTCTCATGCTTCCTATGATAGACTATTAGGATGAGAGAGATTATTCCACAACTTTTCAGTCAAGCAAAATTAAGTCCAAGGACACAGAACCATGTCAAAGATCATTTTGACCTAATCTTTGAGTCTTTCAAATAAAGCACATGTATATCCTATGTATAGCAAATAATTTCTCCATATAGGTTGCGCTTTTTTTTTTCAGATTGTCTAACACTAGATGATGTATCTGTGATAGAGAATATCTGCTCTTTGATTCATCCATTGACCTGATCAGTGTTTCAGTTTCCAAAATGCATTTAATGATGAACCTCTTTCAGGTGCTACGACCATTCCTTCTCCGTCGCATCAAGGCTGATGTGGAGAAAAGCTTGCCTCCAAAGAAGGAAGTTAAAATTTATGTGGGCCTCAGCAAAATGCAGCGAGAATGGTAATTAATGCATGTGCTTGACTGGGCTGTGGTTCAGGCTCAGAAGGAATGTGCTGTCTGTGACTTGGAGGTTGTGTAGAACTCAATTTATTCTCTCTGGTATACTCCCAGTTTATACCTGTTTCTTTCTGACACTGCTATGACAGAACCATGCATGTCAGGGAGATTTACCTGATTAAATGAAGGGTAGGGTGAGCTTTAGACAGTATTTGTAGCCTAAAGACTTAGGAAAACTTGCTTAACTTCTTGCTCAAAGGAGAGGAGGTTCAGGAGGAACCTTTTTGCTCTGCACAACTCCTGGATGGGAGGGTGCAGCCGAGGGGGTCATCAGCCTCTTCTCCCAGGCAACAGAACAAGAAGAAATGGCCTCAAACTACACCAAGGGAGGTTCAGGTCAAACATCAGGAGGAATCTCTTAATGGAAAGGGTTGTCAAGCATTGGAATAGGCTGCTCAGACAGGTGGTGGATTCACCATCTCTGGAGGTATTTAGGAAACAGCTGGACGTGGCACCCAGTGGATGGTGGTGTTTAGCCTAAGGTTGGAACTGATGATCTCAGAGTTCTCTTCCAACCCAATCAATTCTGTGAGTCTGTGCTACATTTCTGACTTGCCCAGAGGCAGAAGAATGACACCCAAACCATGTCCCATGGCTGCCATGATGCTGAGGGCAGGTTCTGTCTCCCACAGGCTTTTCCTGGCTTACGTGTATTCAAACCTTTCCTCCTCCTCCCCCTGCACCAGCGAAAGATGCAGCTTGTAAATCATCCCCCAGCTTCATTTTAGACTTCATTTGAGAGTGAACAGAAGGGTTTTGTTCTTTCCCTGCTGTAGGTATACCCGAATCCTGATGAAGGATATAGATATCCTGAACTCAGCTGGGAAGCTGGACAAGATGAGACTGCTGAACATCCTGATGCAGCTGCGGAAATGCTGCAATCACCCGTACCTCTTTGATGGAGCAGAGCCTGGCCCACCTTACACAACAGACATGCATTTGGTCACTAACAGTGGCAAGATGGTAGTTCTAGACAAATTGCTACCTAAGTTGAAAGAACAAGGTATGCATCTCCTTTCTGGGGTTTTGAGAGTTTTTTGGTTCAGTAACGTTTGTGTGTATTCTGAGCAAAACCCAGCGGACTTTAGCCAGGATTACTGTTGGTTTCTAGTATGATACCAGCTTGGATCAATAGTCCATTATGGCTTTTTGTGCTGAAGTGTTTTGATTTCTTTTTTTTTCCCATTTTTTCATCCCAGCTAAGTTCACACCATAAAAACATCATTTGATTGGGGCTTTAGATTTTCTTTCATCGTTTTCTTAGCTATCTGAAATATAATTATGTAGTATTTTAGCCACACCTTTGATTTGCCATGAAGGACCATTTCAGATTCAGAGTCCTCATACCTAGTTCAAGTCAAATCCTGTGTGAAACGTTGGTCTTTCTTGCTGGATGTGATTTTGAACGGTACCTGAGGTTTTTCTGTGTATTCTATAAACACTCAGACATGGGGGAACTCATGAGTTGTTTTAAAGTTATTTGAGCTTTGAAATGGGTTACTGTAAAGGTCACTTGCAACAGAGTTTTTGACACTGGAATAAATTTTTAGCTCACTATTTTTTGAGTATGCTTACAGTAGTAACCTTGCTGAAGAAGTTGGACGCAGGTTTGTGAGTGGGGACACTTTGCAGAAAAATAAAACCACGTCCAAACCTCAACCTTCTGTAGTATAGAAGTAAACTGTACTTTCTATCTAGGTATCATCCAGGCAGCTGTGACTGTATAACTCAAGACTAAAAACCAAGCAATTCAGTGGTTACTGTGCTTTTTTGATCTTGGTTTCTTCCTGATATCAGGTTTATTGATGAGGTGTTGTAATTAATACTGGACTGGTCTCAAATCAAATTAGCATCTTAAACAAGAGAGTTCAGTATTAACCCTTGAGTCCAAAGGACAAAAGGAAGTAGAAACTTTGTTATATCCTGTGTTTTACTTAAATTTCTCCAGTAGACTGGAAATGGTTGAGTGTATATGCATAAAGTACTGAACCTTTTTTTTTAATTTAAGTTGTTCTTGGCAGGTAAGTAAACTGACAAGTACTTAAGAAGAATTCACTTTATTTCTAGAGATCTTAAATCCAAAACAATCAAATACTTCAAAATTTTATTATTTATACTTGATGATGTTTTTATGTTTGTGTTACCATCTTACTCTGCCATGTCTGGGAACTTTTTCTTGAGGAGTACAACACAAAATGAAAAGGAGAAGCCAGCCACTAATTAGACAGTGACATATCAGGGTAAGACAAACGTGTCCTATGGCATGGATGTGCTGTGGCAGCAGCAGCTGCAGCCCTGCATTGTAGTTTGGGTCTGAAATTCAAACGACTTTTCTTCTTAGTACATGGAATTGTCCTCCTTCCTTTTCTGGTAGTGCAGACTTGGAGAGTTTGTTTAATCTTGTATTTTGGTGAAAGCATAAGAAACCTTTTTACCCAAACAGGCTCGAGGGTTCTAATCTTCAGTCAGATGACAAGAGTTCTAGATATTTTGGAAGATTACTGTATGTGGAGAAATTACGAATATTGCAGACTGGATGGACAAACTCCTCACAATGAGCGACAGGTATTTACAACTTCAGGGATTGTATTTGTGTAAAAATACTACTTGTAAAACGTTTTGTTTAACTGATACATTCTTTTCATTTATTTAGGCTTCCATTAATGCATTCAACGATCCTGACAGCTCAAAATTTGTGTTCATGTTGAGTACACGAGCAGGAGGTCTTGGAATCAATCTGGCTACTGCTGATGTTGTAATTCTCTATGATTCAGACTGGAATCCACAAGTAGATCTCCAGGCTATGGTAAGATTCCAGATGGAAATTATGGGGTTTTGTTTTTCTTTTTCTCACAGTACTTTGCTAGAAATGTGTACTTCCAAAATAAATTGGTATTTTCCCATTTTAGCACAGGAGCAGGATTTGTAAGACTAATTTTCAGTTCAAGTGCAGCTTCCACTGTGTGGAACCAGTAGTCCTCAGTCACATTTGGGTTATACAGTGTTTTATGTAGTGGGAAATGCTGGGTGTGTGCTACACCTCATAGTATTGTTTAATGCAAATAGCCTACTTGAGTAAGCAAAAATGAATTAAATCTAGGTCGTTAATCCCAAAACTATAAAGCTGTTGTGGGGAGTGGAGGTGAATGTGTTTTCACTGTTTTTCCTGCGATCTTGAAAATGAGATAAAGAAAAGTTGAATTAAAGTTTTCAAAAACTGCTTTTATGGTGATGGTAATGAAAGGATCTCATTTTAGCGACTATCCTTAGGGGTTTTTTTAAGTACATGTGGATGCATCTCCATCCTGGATACATGTCAAGGACATTAGTGACCACCTAAGAAAGCAAAGCTATCTAAAAACTGCCAGTGGATTTTTGGATTTTTGGTTGGGTTTTTTTTGTTGTTTTTTTTTTTTTTTGACAAATGAGGCCTTTCAGAGACAAGTCTTGGAAATGTCTTAAATTATTTCAGTCAACCTGTGGGTCTCAAGTACTCTAGCAAAAATCACTTCAAAAGAATGATGGAACTGGTGTCTAATAGCTCAAATGAGGCAGTACCAGCTACCACTACAGGTGTGTGTTGAGAATACTGATTCTCACAGTGGTTCGTGTTTCACTAGTCAGGAGAGGCAGGGTATTGTATTTTTCTTGAACTATTCATGGCACTACTGAAGGATTTTGAGAAAGGCAGCTTTTGATCAGCAGAGAGATGATTTCTTCATGCTTTGATTCTACAGAAGGTTGCTTAAGGTCAGAAGCATCCAAATCTTCTCCTCGATGTGATTTAATGAAAAACCCCAAATCCTGCTGTTTTTTAGCTATGACACATAGAGACACACTCACTGTCAGTGTTATTGAAAAAAAAAACCCAAACCTGCAATGTAGATAAAAATGTGATATCTTGGGTAGCCATGGATAGCTGTAAACATTTAAGTAACCTGTGCTGTTGTGTTTTGTAAATTTGTGTGCTGTAAATAATGAAAATCTTAAACCTCATTATGTAGTCATGCTGGAAGGCAAGTGCTGAATTTTTTGTTACTGTTTTGGGCAGGATCGAGCGCACAGAATTGGGCAGACCAAGACTGTCCGTGTGTTCAGGTTTATTACAGACAATACCGTGGAGGAAAGGATAGTGGAGCGTGCAGAAATGAAACTGCGCCTGGATTCCATAGTCATCCAGCAAGGCAAGTATAGGAAGGCACTTGGGATCTAGGATGAAATTCCCTTCTTCTCCCGTTGTAAATCATGGTGCAATCAGCCAGTAAGAACCAGTGGGAGTGTTGCTTTTGCCTCATCTGAGCTCTGAAGGGAGTTCATGTGCAAAGGCCTCATCCACTTGGAAATTTGTTTTACTGTAGGAGTAGGCATTTCCTCACTAACTTTTTGCTTACCTGCCTAGTGGGATATAGTCAGATTTGACTTTTTAAAGCACTCAGTTTCTTCTTTCACTTTAAATTTAAATGAATGCCTTTCCTTTTTCTAATAGACAGAGAAAAGTAAGGTAACCTTAGTTGACTTGCTTGGAATCAGTAATATGTAGCTTGTATGTGGAAATATAAGGGGGAGAAAATCCTGTATTGCTCCTTCCATAACATAAACTCTTTAGTGAGTTGCTATCCTCAAGCATTTTTATCTTTAGGAAGATTGGTGGATCAAAACCTGAATAAACTTGGAAAGGATGAAATGCTGCAAATGATCAGACATGGAGCAACACACGTGTTTGCTTCAAAGGATAGTGAGATTACAGATGAAGATATTGATCACCTTTTGGAAAGAGGGGCAAAGAAGGTGAGAAGGTTTGAAAAGGGGAAGCTCACCTGTAGATTTAAATGTGATGGCAAGATAGTGAGTCTCTGGATGATAACTTGGTTCCAAGCTGGAGAGAAAAGGGGTTTTTGCTGTAGAGGGTTTTTGTGTTACTCAATCGTGTCTGTTTTTTCTATGTTGTCAATAAGATGTTTTATAGTCAAGTACCTTCTAGAATGGCTCCTCTTCTTTCTGGCAATGGGATGTTTTAAAATGAAGTACCTTTCAGAGTGGCTCCTTTCTGGAATGAGGTGTTTAATAATGACGTGCCTTCCAAAATGGCTCCCGTTCTATCTGGGAATGAGATGTTAAATAATGAAGTACCATCCAAATGGCTGCTATTCTTTTCTGTATCCCCTGTCCAAGACTGCGGAAATGAACGAAAAACTTTCAAAGATGGGTGAAAGCTCCCTTAGGAATTTTACTATGGATACTGAATCTAGCGTGTATAATTTTGAAGGGGAAGACTACAGAGAAAAACAGAAGGTAATGTTTTAAGTTTCTTTTGGAGGAATGCACTGAATTGCATGTTTTAGTCATACTTATTTAAGAGGTATTGGGTAAAATACAGTGTCATCTATGAAAATAGTTTAAATAACACTTATAACACTTATAATGAAGTAGATGTAGATCTAATTTTACATAAAACTTGTAGCTGGTCTCATGATCTTGCAAGACTTAATTTTTGGTTTTGGGGGTGATGGGTTTTGTTTTTATAGTTGGCATTTACAGAGTGGATTGAACCAGCTAAAAGAGAAAGAAAAGCCAATTATGCTGTGGATGCTTACTTCAGAGAGGCTCTTCGAGTCAGTGAACCAAAAGCACCAAGGTGAGTTGACTAATCAAAAGAAATAAATTTTTTCAATATGTATGGTAAATGGCTAAAGCTCTAAGCAACAAATAGGTCTTGAGTCATAAAAACTGCTCTGTTCACTTTTATAAAGTGGAGGGCACTATCTAAATTTAGAAAAAATTTCCAAAAGACTTGAGACAAACTTCTGTGAGAAAAAATAAGAACAGTATGAAACTTGTAAGACGTTAGGGAGGCTAAGATCAAGTTTTTTCTAGTTCTTATTTAAGCAGCTGTAAATTTTCCTGTGCAAGATTAATGCTTTAAACACGTGTGACTTTTTCACCAGCCACCTCCTCCCAAAAGACCTCTCTTCCCCTTCTCTCACTGCTCTTTTACTTTTAGAATTCTTTGTGGTGGTTGGTGTGTCTTGCATGGTGTGACTTTTTTCCCCCCAAGTTAAGACAGTGCATTTTTGTAACAATAATGCTTTTTGTTTGCTCATAAACCTAAATTACTTCTTACAAGCAAGCAGATTCTGGATGTGAAAGGGAGCAAATGCAAACTTTGTGTTTCAGGCTCCACGGCCTCCAAAACAGCCGAATGTACAGGACTTCCAGTTCTTTCCTCCTCGCCTGTTGAACTATTGGAAAAAGAGATTCTCTACTACAGGAAAACAATTGCAAGGTAACTGAAGAATTTCCTTGACCAGAGGGATGGAGCACCTCTCTTAAGAGCAAAGGCTGAGAGTTGGGATTGTTCAGTCTGGAGAAGCAAAGGCTCTGGAGCAACCTGATTGCAGCCTTTCAGTACCTAGAGGGGGCTTGCAGGAAGCTGAAAAGGGACTTTTTACAAGGGAGCAGCTTTAAACTGACAGAGGGCAGGTTTAGGTTGGATATTGGAAGGAAATTCTTCACTGTGAGTGTGGTGAGGCACTGGCACAATTTGCCCAGAGAAGCTGTGGATGACCCACATTCCACTTGCTTGGAAGTGTTCAAGGCCACGTTGGACGAGCCTTTGAGCATCCTTGTCTAAGCAGAAGGTGGCCCTGCCCATAGCAGGGCTTGGAAAAGAGGTGATCTTTAAGGTCCAGTCCCTTCTGTGTTATTCCCTAAATTCTTGCAATGGAACAGTTTAATGCAACAGTAGGAGAATATGTACTTTTCCAGCCTTTCACAGTAATTTAAATGAAATAAAATCATGTTCAGCTGTAGAAGCTATTAGGTTATATTAACAGAAAGGTGACAATTAGTAATTATCTGTGAAAAATTAATTCAGTTTTACAAAGTGCAAAACCTTTCAGGTACCTCGTAATCCTGATCTCCCAAATGCAGCCCAAGCACAAAAGGAAGAGCAGCTTAAGATTGATGAGGCTGAACCTCTTAATGATGAAGAACTGGAAGAAAAAGAGAAACTTCTAACCCAGGTATTGTTGGGTCTTCAGTGAGACTGAAATCAGCCAAAGCTTGTTTTGTGTTTCACAGCATTATGGGAACATTTCTTGGTCGCTGTGCCGTAGTTACCACATCTGCAAAGTTTGGTTCTGACTGAAAAGAGTTTCTAGCATTAGGTTTGTCATAGGCCTATGTCATAGGATATCTTTGAGGAATGTGCACCAAGGATTCTCCTGAATCCTAGTCTGGCGTTCACTATAGACTGTGATGTCTTTCCATGAGACCTTGCAGAATGGCTGCAGAGCTGGGTGTGCTGCATTCCACATTATTTAATGCACATATTCTGCCTCACTTTCACACCCATATGGAAGTGAATCTTGGAGTCTGAACGGTCAATTTTCCTAAACCACATCTGGTAGTGGATAGTTCCCCTCACTGAAAGAGGGTGTGAGCTGAATAGGTATATAATTAGGAAGCCTGTATATTTAAATAATTTAAAGCCAGGTGAATGCTTGATATGCCTTATTTGGATATTTTATTTACACGTTGTATTTTGGCAGGGGATCGGAATTACAGGACAGGATTTCTTGCTTGCGTAGTAATGAGCTGGAACAGCTCACTGTGGAGACACCAGAATCACAGAGGTCAGGAATCAGTACAGTCCAGTAAGCTGTGGCTAAATCACAACATGGCTGGCAGAACTTGCTACTTCCCACTACTTGTAAAAGCTACTGGTAATATGAAATGAACCTACTTTGGCTCATGACTTCAGCAGTGCTACTTGTGTCTCTGCTGAAAATCAGCATCACGAGATGGCTTTAGTCCTTCTGAGGGAGAGTGACCATGCAGTGGTCACTGCAATGATGCAATGGCTGAGGGTGTCTGTGAGGCACTTGGGGGGCCTTTTTGACAAAACAAAAGCCATTACACTACTTTCACTTGAGCAATTTTTTTTTCTTAGAAAGTAATCCCACAGAGAGACTATTAGGAGGAGGGATTAATTTTTCAGCTGAAAACTTACCAGAAATTACTAGGTAAATAAAGAAGTAGTGCTAGTCATTTTGCAGTACTTAAATAGAGAGACTACAGTGACTGCAGCATAAAAAGAGTTCTACTAAATTAAACTGCAGAGAAAGAAAAGGTTTAACACTGTGGAATGATGGAAGTGTTACAGGCAATTTCAAGAAACCAGTTGAATCAAATTCGGAGATGGACAAATCCTGAACCTCTGTGCAATGTTTCCTCTTGATTGCTGTATAGGGCTTCACTAACTGGAATAAGAGAGATTTCAACCAGTTCATCAAAGCCAATGAGAAATGGGGCCGTGATGACATTGAAAATATAGCACGAGAAGTCGAAGGAAAAACCCCAGAGGAAGTCATTGAGTATTCAGGTAACTTAATTCTGTACTCAGCTCTGAGAGTATCTAACTCTGCTTGGCTCATTTGAACTGCCTGAGAACATGGTAACATCCTACAGCTGACAATTTCTTACACTGCTGTTTTAAGATTTTTGGGGTAGAATTATATTGATGTATTTTGGATCTGCTGCTCTGTCTTTTACCATCATTACCCCCTGCACAACTAAGGCTGTACTAAAATGCACACAGTAACTCCTGCTGAGCCATTTCACTATATCCTGAATCTAACTGGGTAGCACTGTCTTCAGTTCTTGTTAATTTTTGCAAAGGGAAATGCTGAGAAACACTGCTTAGCTGAAGAGATTTCCCTTTTCCTTGTATTCATTAATGAGAAGTTAACCTTTACCTGCTCCTCGAGAGCAGAACACAGTAGATACATCACGATTGACCTACAGCCACCACTGGTAACCTGAGTCTTAACCTCGCATTAGAAGAGATTTTTTTTCCACTGTAGTGCAGCTGCAAAGTCCTGGCACTACATTTCTAGAGGTATAGAGCAAGTTGAAAATGTGAAAAAATCTTGTACAAAACCCCCTTATTTAAACACCTAATGGTCTTTCAGGCACTTGCTTGTCTTCGGGCACTCAGTTGCCCTCTTGCTTCTCTTGACAAAACTGTATTCTGTTACATCCGTTTTCATTTGAAGAAGCTTTGTTTCCTTTGAGGAGACTGACACACAAAAGTCTTACTGGCCTGTATTGTACCTCACTTAAACTGAAGATTCCTATATCTACCCTCTTCAAACCAGCATTTTTACTACTGCAGCACATGGTAGCTGGAAGGGAAGGTTTCTTACCAGCTCAAGGCGTGTCTGTTGTCACACAGCAGTAAGCTCTGGTAAAAGGAAGGAACAGCTAACATCCTTTTTTTAAGGTTAAACCTCTGACTTTTACAATGCATGATAAGATACTAAGAAGTTGTTCTTTTCTTAGCTGTGTTCTGGGAAAGATGCAATGAACTCCAGACATAGAGAAGATCATGGCTCAGATTGAAAGAGGAGAAGCTAGAATTCAGAGACGAATCAGCATAAAAAAGGCTCTCGATACAAAGGTGGGTTTGCTCAGTTTCTTTTTTTTTTTCCTGGTGCCAGTGAGGGGAGATGCATGACCCCTGTCTGGCCAGTGCTGCTGATGTATGAAGACATCTTGGGCATGACAGTGGCCTCTTTGCATAACACTCAGCAATTTCTTCCTATGGCTTTTCCATCCCACGGAAGTGCTGTGATGACACCCTTAGCTATGGTCTACCCTGGTGTTTGTAACAGTCTTCTGTATTACAGCACACAGTTCAGAGTGCTGTGTAACTCCACATAGTACAGGCTTTGGGGAGGAGCACAGTTCCTTCTGGACACATGGAACTGAAATTAAGAGAGAGAGAGAGAAATGGAGAGAGGGGGATGGAGAGAGGGAGAAATGGGGGAGATAGAGGGATGGAGAGAAAAATGGAGAGGGATGGAGAGAGAGAAATGGAGGAAGAGAAGGGAGAGAGGTAGGTGGGTAGAGCAGTGGGGGAGAGAGAAACATAGGAAAACAGGTGGAGAGAATTGGAGTAAAGTAGAAACAGGTAGAGATGGCAGAAGACAGAGGGAGTTAGAAACATGAGATTAGAGAGCACTTAAAAAAGACTAATCCAACAGAGGAAGCTTTTGTTCTTGTTTGTGTTTCACCAAGTAGTTGGTAGTGAAGAGATTTATAGTTAATTAAGACACTTTGTCGCAATTTTCTCCCCACTTCAGGTTTGCTGAGTTAGTTGTCTTCTAGGGAAGAAGTGTCAGAGTCAATAAACCAGAAGGCAGCCAAACCACGTGCCAGCTGTCACGTACCTTTTTACTCTTACTCTGACTTTACCGGTTCCTGAAGATTTTTGTCCAAAAGGATCGTTGCCACTTGAATCCTGACCAGTCTTGCCTGTTTTTAAGTGTAGTGAAAGCCTGCCATTAGTCAGAAGATGACAAAGCTGTCTGTTGTCGAAACCAGAATTTGCCTGTTTAGATAGCTTTGATAAATGCACTGTTCTGAACCTAAAGTCATTTTCTTGTGAAGACTTAGCATGGGAGATGCTTGAAGTTATAGTTTTCTGTCTTCATGTGATTTAATGCTTTTATACAAAAGACTTCCATGCTAATTCTGACCTATTTCTTAGCTTTATGTGGTCTTATTTGTTTTGTTCAGATTGGGAGATATAAAGCCCCTTTCCACCAACTAAGAATATCCTATGGTACTAATAAAGGGAAGAATTACACCGAAGAGGAGGATCGCTTCCTAATCTGTATGCTTCACAAACTAGGATTTGATAAAGAAAATGTCTATGATGAATTAAGACAATGTATCCGAAACTCGCCGCAATTCAGATTTGACTGGTTTCTCAAGTCCAGAACTGCAATGGTATATATATATATATATATATATATATATATATATATATATATATATATATATATATATATATATATATATCCTTTTTGTTCATGAATGCCTATCACAATATTAAATTAAGTTAATTAAATTGCTGCTGAAATACTGAGGTAGGTGCATGGGAACAAGGTTTTACCTCTTAATAACTTTCTGACAACTGTACGGGTGTCAAATGTAGCCGTGGCAAATGGGAGGAGAAGTTCAAAATTCTAAGGTATGCTTTTCCAATTTGAGTTAAATATAAATGTCTTTTACAAAGCAAACATCTGCAATCAAATCCATCCCTGTGAAGCCAGCCAGGAAGTAAGTAGCATGAAACATTTCATTGTTTCTTTGTTATTCTGACAAGATCCAGCAAACTACTTACCTACTCACCAGCATTTTTAATATTCTAAGAGGATTTTTACATTAAGTGGCTGCCTAAGGTACTGATTGAATATGTTGTGCAATGCAGGAGCTACAAAGGAGGTGTAATACTTTAATCACACTCATTGAAAGAGAAAACATGGAACTGGAAGAAAAGGAAAAGGCAGAAAAGAAGAAACGTGGACCAAAACCATCTTCAGTAAGATTTAAAAAGGCATTTCTGTGAAAAAGCTCACTTGAAAACAGCGTTTTTCCAAGTGTCTAGGACAAGTGATATCTAAAGTTATTTGAAACCAGCAACTTAGAGGGCAATGTTAAAAGCTGCCTAAAGTTCATGTCAGTGTTCATCTAGTCCAGTTGAGGATGTCAAATAGAAGAAAAAAGGTTCTTAAGTGCAGCTCACATGCTTTGGAGCAGATAAACTTGTTAGGTTTTGGATCACTGGGTTGGTACACTGTATAGATTTACCCTGGTAAGTACATCAGGGATGTATTTGGCATTTTGATTTATAGAATCTGCTAAATCATCCACAGATCTATTTACAAATGGGCCTGTAGAGCTAGATTTGGGAAAATAGCACAAATGCTTGACAGCGCTCTTTGCTGACTAAATTCAAAGTATTCCTAATATGCAAATAGGCCTATTTTGTAAATAAAATATCACCTTTATGTATTTTCCTACCTCCATTTGTTCAGGTTGTTGCCTAGAGCTGTTGAAGCAAAAACTTAGAAGCACAACTTAGTTGACAGATGTGCAGAAATCAGTAATGTTAATAGTGATGGAATATTAAGTTTCTTAGACGTGTTCACAGAATATTTAAATGGATATTTAGAAATACCTTTTCATAATAGGAAGCTTTATACCATCCTTACTTGTTTTTATACACTTTCTACCTCTGTGAAATCATGCTCTTCCAGATTTGGAGCATGAAAAACAACAGAAAAGATGTGCATATTTGCTAAATGCCACATTTGCAATTGATCATATTTTAAAGCTGCCAGGGTGTTGATCTTCTCCATCTGCTTTGTTTTGAAACACATTGCTTGCTCACAGCCTTTCTGTATGACAACAGCTTAGTATAAAATCTTACCTTGCAGGCACAGAAGCGCAAAATGGATGGCACTCCTGATGGGCGTGGGAGAAAAAAGAAGCTAAAGTTGTGAATGCAGAACTTTTTTAATCTCTAAATTTAAGAAGTAGTTCTTTAATTTACGGGTCTTCATAAGATGTACTGTATAATGCTTAACTGTTTTGAAGAACATTGGGTTCATCTGTTTATTGAACTAGAACATAGTACTTAATTGTAGTTTCACTTTTTTAAATGCAACAGCTGTGCTGAATTTTTTTTACCATTAACACTTGAAGTAATAAATTGTCTTCATTTATTAATAAGGCTTCTTGTGGCCTTTTTTTCACTACTGTTTCCACTTCAATGCATAGTTATTTAGTCATCCCCCAGTTTGTTTCATCTTGGGTTGCTGTGAACATGATGATAAACAGAACTGTTTAGTGGTGTTTTCTTGGTACCAGCCGCCACTCAAACTCTATTTCTGGAAATTTTGTGGCTCTGACTTTACCTTTACTGAACTTATGGTACCAATATATTCAGTTCCTTGAAATTTGTGGAAAGGCTGGTTAGTTACTTTTAGAATAATGATTGGAACAAAACTGTTAACACTTTTTGCTTAACATCTGAGCCAGAAGAAAGGTAGGTGAGTCAGGCTGAGGTCTGCACTTCATTAGAATGGCCTAAGCATGGCAGAATTGGGTCTGTTGGCAAACAACCACCAGGACAGAACAAGGAAAATGTGGGAAACAACCCCTTCTCTCACACACTCAGCTGTGGTAAGTGCAGTGACGGTTGTGACTGGAGTGAAAGGAACTGGTGCTGACTCCAGCTGTGCACAGTTGTAGTTTGCAACTCTCATTCTGCCCTGAGCCAGTCAAACAGTGCCATGCATGAGTGATCCCTACATTGTCCCTTCCTGATGCTGTATCTGGCATCTGCTGACTGAGATGCCATCATCTAACGTAGCATAATTTTGGAATCTACTAAGAAAACAAACAAACCAAAATGGAGCGAATGCTCATAAGCTCTGCTCAGGTTTGGCCTGGTAAGAACCCAAATCTAAAAGGCAGCAGCTTTGTGTAAACAGAAATTATGAAAAGTCAGTTTTGCTGAGGAGTCCCAGATGCAGCACAATTCTTACTGGCACGAGACATGAGTTTCTGTTTGTCTGTGACTGGTTTGCAAACCTGCTGCAAACAGGATGAGTAATCACACTTGCTCTTCAAATAGTCCAACAACATGATAACGTGTAGCAGTGTTAACAGCCAGGCCACAGCATCTCACACATTGAATTGTCCTGGCAGCCCTTGAAGAAATCAGTTTACCTGCTTGAACTTAGCACACCCTAAAGAAAAATGCTTTAATGCTGAAGCCTTCCTTTAAAAGCATCCATTTTCACCAAAAAAACGCCAACCAAATACTATCAAAAAAACTCCAAAAGAAACCATGAGCATTTGTTTTAAATTAGTCTAAATAGAAACTTTAGGAGCAAACAGAAGGGAAAGATGTATTATGTAGTTAAGCAGCACTTCATTTGTAATGATTGTCAAGTGTCCACATGCAGGAAGTGACAGGAACTAAACTTTACTCTCCCAAGTGGTGTTCTACAAGTTAGAGAAAATGCGTTTGCTTTCAATAAGTAAGGAAAACAATGAAAATATTTGGCTTGTAGGTTATTTAAGTGTTTTCCGAGTGTCATCTGGAAAAAAAGCAAGCTGCCTTTTCATAAGTATTTGCCTGTGTTTTGATGTTATTGTCAAGCAAACAAACAGACATCCATCCCTATTCCTGGTGGTCTGACTGTACTTAGGCACTGCCCAGGGCAGAGGAACACCTCCGTGTTGCAGCTGAAGGAGTCACAGAGATTCTGAACTGGATCCACCCACAGATCTCAGATCCTGGTAAAGCAGATTAACACCCTTCACCTTATGCCAGTCAATCTAAAATTACTAAATCAAGTTGTTACCAAGCTGTTATCAAAAACTCTCAGGAGAGGAATTGCCTAACTTTAAGTGTATTTATTTTTGTATGTGAAAACAGTGTGTTCCATGACTATCACTACTGGTTTATCATGGGTTTTAGGCTCATTTTTAGTCTCATTTTCTGTTACAATTCATCCTAAATTATTGCCCTTATAGTGCAGTTCTTTTTAAGCAAAGTTCTCTCTTCTCTTCACTAGAGGGCACCCCACAACCATACACATGCAACTACCAATCTGCTAACATTACAGCAAGTAAAATAAAGTTCTTGACAGGACAACTGAGTTTTAGACTGATAAATGAGGGACTAATTAAAACCAAATTATTTCTGGTCCAATACTGCCATTACCAGAAGTTTCCCTGATTACAGTTCCCATCAGTGAGTGAGTTCAGTGGCTGTGAGCACCTGCCCTGGGCCAGAATCAAACCGAGATCAAGAACTATTTTCATTTTTAGGTGAGTTATTCTGCATCCAGTCTGCAACTGAGAATAATCCAAGTCAAGGAGCCTCGGTGTACAAGTGTTCTATCCAGCAAATTCAACTGCTGCAGTTGCAGCTGAACTTGGTGGCCAAGTCTGTTCTGACAGTGTCTGGCCTGGAATGCTCAATCTCTTTTCCCCCCAGAAAGTTCCCTACTCTCTTGGTATTTCTCCTTTTATATGATCATGCTTTTGTTAAAACTTAGAGTAGCCATTCAGAAAAATCCCTTTTCCTTTTCCCTCTCTTTGGGCAGGATGTCCTCCTGAGGATGATGGGTCAGCCCTTGAAGACTGATCTCAGGAAGGACAAATCAATTCTGCAGTGAGTCCTGGTGCTCCTTTTAACAATCAGCATTCCTGGTTCCCAGGGCTCTTCCTTTTCAGTAAGGCCTAAACACCTCAAGTTGTTCCTGCATATTCCCTGGAGTATTTCACTGTCTCAAGACAGACGAAGGGATCTTCAAAACTTTCTGAATTGGTTCAGCATGAGGTAACAATGCACATTTTATCCCCAAAACACCACTCTAAAGGCAGTGTCTGACTGCCCGTTTCTGAGGGACTCCAGGGCCACAGGGTGGGGTCACTGCCCATGTGTTGTACAGGGGCTGAGCCTGAACCATCTGATGATCCTGGGCCCAGAAAATCTCTTACTCTGCATAATCCCCGTGACCTTTTCCTGTGCCACTCACAGGGGCTGAATAATTTCAGACTCATCGGAGATGGAAATGTTTTGATAGCAAGCGCTCTCACAGGGTCCAGCCACGGTCAGACAGGAAAAGTCTCCTCCTCCCACCTTACTTTTCTTTGCTCGGATATAAACCTGTCCCTCTCTCCCCATCTCTGGGAGTCAGCACCCACATTCCTTCGTGCACAGTGAAGGAAAAAGGAAAGGAAGGTCTGGTTCCCAGTCCCTCCACAGGCAGAGTTTGAGTTGTTTACGTGAGGAATTCAGGGAGCAGAGATCTTCACTTCCATCAGATCTGTCCTGTCAGGAACAAGCTGACACCCTGGGCACCAAAACAGATCACAGGAGCTACAGCAAAAAGCAGAGCTCTGCCAAAGCTGCAGGCAGGAGTCTGGCAGGGAGAGTGATGGAGCAGGAGAGTGGTGTTCTAGCAGACACAGGGGGAAGGAAGGAAGGAAGGAAGGAAGGAAGGAAGGAAGGAAGGAAGGAAGGAAGGAAGGAAGGAAGGAAGGAAGGAAGGAAGGAAGGAAGGAAGGAAGGAAGGAAGGAAGGAAGGAAGGAAGGAAGGAAGGAAGGAAGGAAGGAAGGAAGGAAGGAAGGAAGGAAGGAAGGAAGGAAGGAAGGAAGGAAGGAAGGAAGGAAGGAAGGAAGGAAGGAAGGAAGGAAGGAAGGAAGGAAGGAAGGAAGGAAGGAAGGAACTGGAAGGAAGGAACTGGAAGGAAGGAACTGGAAGGAAGGAACTGGAAGGAAGGAAGGAACTGGAAGGAAGGAAGGAACTGGAAGGAACTGGAAGGAAGGAAGGAACTGGAAGAGACTTCAAGGGACACAACGCTGTTTAATGGGGCAGAAGCTGAGAGACAAGTGAGCTGCAGTGCAGGGTGATTTGCATTCTTCCAAGGTGATTTGTAAAAGGGGAGAAGTTGTAGATAAAATGTTTTGATTTGCCTTTATCTCACTCTGCCTGTGCACTTGTGTCATTCATTTCATGTAGTAACCTCTACTAAACAGTCAGAGGCTGCAGCATAATTTTGTTGACCCTAAATTAAGGCAAAAAGCTGCAGTTCTGGAATTTGGAGCTCATAGTACCTAATTGGCTGAGGGCAAAATAAAGAAGCAAAGATCAATCACAGCTTTTCGTGTCACGTGAAAAGTCAAGGCTCATGCATCAGGGAACTTGAAAACAATCAGATTCATCTAAGTTCAACCTATGTCTCAATCCTAAAATTGCATTAAAATTAAACTCCCTGTTTCTAATTCTCATTCAGTGGAGCTTAGATGAGCCTCAGATTTTTGGTGTTGCCACGATGGGAGTTACGGGAATTGATTGATTTCTTTGCAATGTGAAGTGCCAAAAATGGGAAACAGTGGCATGTTTGGGGGCTCTTTCTGCTTTCTTTCCTTTCTATTCCTGTCTATCCAACATGGCAGAAATGCAATCTAATTGAGTAGCAGGAAGGGTGACCTCCATGAAGTTAGCAAGTGAGGGAAAAAAAAGTTAATCTTTCAGGCTTTGAAGGAGCTGATACCAGGAGAAAAACTGTGCCTGCAATACAAAGCCAGAAGTTATCAACTATCCCGAGAGATGTTTTCACAAATCAACAAAGAGCACAAGCCAGGAAAAAGAAAAGAGCATTGCTCTGCTCTGTGTCCCTAAGATGGGAAACTGAAAAGCTGTGAGCATAGAGCAGGTAGGAGCTGCCTGTCAGAGGAATGTCAGCTTCCAGCTGAACAGGAATAACTCAGACGTCTCGGGATGAGTCTCTGCTGCCTTGCACACTGTGCAGTGTTTCAGTCAAAGCCCAGAAGGAGCAGAGTTTCCAGGCAGCCACAGAACACCACGTCAGGCCGTGCAGAAAGAGGATTGCAGCAGAAATGGGGCTCCTCCAGATCTACCTAAGACCCAGAAGTGACACTAGATGAGGCTCAGCTGGAATAATTGTCTTAGTTCCTTCTTTTGTCCTCTCACCCCAAATATGTTTAGCTTGTATTTTGCTTCAGCATGCTTCTATAAATCTTCCGAGGATCCATCTGGGAAGCACTTCCAGGATGGAAATGCTCTGACCTTTAGATGTTGACAGGTGAGGTGCATATTCTCATGTTCTGTATTATTGACAGTAATGGCAGTGCTTCCTTTTTTTTCTGTGGGCAGTGTAAGTTTTACGTGTTTGTATGACTTCAGTATATAGTTACCCTCCTACAAAACAGAATTTATATGCCAATGCTTTTATTCCAGGGATGTAGATGCCGTTCCCCATATGGATAAGCACATGACACCATTTAAGCCAGTGTCTGCAATGGCACCCATCCAAGTCCTCTGCAGCACGAGGCCATGGATGTGCCCACAGAGGCAGGAGCCCAGGCACGGCCAGACTGCTCAGGCAGCTCCTGTCTCCTGTGCTCAGGGTGATTCCTTTTCCAGACCAGCTCTGTGCCAGACCTTGCTCCTGCAGATGTGCCCTGCTGGCACCTGATGTGTGGCAGCTTTTAAGGGCGAGTCTCCACTGATGAGGGCTGCACAGCACTGCCACTCATCCCACTCAGCACTTGGACAAAATGTAGGACTGAACTCCAGAGGTAGGAACCAGTTCTTTGTTATTTCATTGTCTGAAACTTTTTCCTTGGAGCGTGTTTGGGGAAGGATGGGAGATAGACCTTTTAACCTTTCTGCTTTTGTCTCTTTCTGTGGTGCATCATATCCATCCCTTCCATAGCTGTGGGTCTGGACTTTCTGACAGGAATTCAAGAGAAATCTTTTTCAATCTTTTGAAAGAAGCAGCCCAAGTGTTTGGGGCAATTCGTCTCAAAACATTTCTGTAAAATTTCCTTTTGGTTCTTGATGCTGCTCAGGGCCATCAGACTGACACAAAACCCCCTCAGTCATGTCCCCAGCCCCGGTGGAACGGCTGAGCTCTCTGAACTCCAGCCTTGCACTGTCCCACCGTAATTACATTGCAATTGTAGATAGAATTGTGGCAGGTTCTGGGCCACTGGCTCTGAATCCTCCTGAATCCTCAGGGCTGACCATGGCATTTGTCTGTACTTTCCTGTCCCTGGGGCTGATCACTCCGTGCTTCCCAAGGGACCAAGCGCTCGCTCTGCACAGCTCCTTGGAGCTGAGGGTGCCTGCCCACACTGAGAGATGGGTGAGTGAGCGACCCTGTAATGTTCAGGTGGGTTCGGCTGATCTCGCGTTGGTTCGGCTTATCTAGTTCGGTCGGGCTTATCTAGTTCGGTCGGGCTGAACGCGGTTCCGTCGCGTTCCGTTCAGTTCACCTCAGCTAAGGTCGGATGGATTCGACAAATCGCGGCCAGAGTCGGCCGTTCGGGTAGGCTCGGCTGTTGTCGGCTCCACTCGGCTGGAGTCGGCTCCACTCGGCTGTTGTCGGCTCCACTCGGCCGTTGTCGGCCACACTCGGCTGTTGCCGGCTCCACTCGGCCACACTCGGCTCTTCGGCCCTGCCTGACTCTGCTCCGCGCTGCAATGGCGGCCGCTGGCAGGGCCCCGCTCCCCGGCCTGAGCCCCGGGAGGGGACAGAGCGCCGGGACAGCCGCCTCAGCCCGGGTCACCCTGTCCCTGCCCGCCCCCGCGTCCCCCGGAGCGCGCCCTGCAGCGCAGAACGCGGCCTTTGGGCCAGGAGCGGGGACAATGCCCTCGGCTCGGCAGCAGCGCCGGGAGGCAGCGGGCGGTGCCCTCAGGTGAGCGGCCGGAGGGGAGGGAGCTGGGCCGGGGGCACCGGGGCCGGGGGCACCCACAGGGGGCCGGGGCTGCTTTGGGCGCTGCTGCGTGGGACCCGCTGCGGGTGGCACGGCTCTGTCCCGGGCCTTGCGGCTCTCTGGGATCGTGTGCCGTGGAATAAAGCTGGGGCTCGTCCCAGCTGCGGGAACAGCGTTTTATTGGGTGAGAAACAGAGTTCACTGTCTCGAATTTTTACACGTTTGTTAAGGGATAAAAGGCAGCGCTGGGGTGCTTGGCTGTTTGCCAGGAGCACCCGGTTCCCTTAAACCGTGTTCTCTAGATTCTGTTCCATTGCAGTGGTGTGTGCATATTCATTAGAGTTTATACATATTCAAAGAGTCCTTTCAGTTTAGATGTTCTTTTGCTTGGTTTGAACCTTCGTGCCATCTTGTGGATTACACCAATATACTTTATTTCTTCCTGTGGTGCCATCCTGTTTTATTTTCACTCCCTCGTTATTTGATAACGAGGGTCAGTAAATTTTTCCTTTTTTTTTCAGGGCTCTGGTTTCTGTTTCTGTTATCTTGTGTTTCAGATAAGATTGTCCCCAGGTGTGGGAAATCACCCCATTATCTGACACCATTTTCTGAGTTCCTTACATGTAACAGCATTTGAACATTTCACAGTCTCTATGATGCTGCAGTCTAAACTAGTGTCTGTTACAGTGCTGTTTATGAAAGCTGTGCAGTGCATACACGAACTGACAGATTATCCTTGGTCCAGAGCAGTAGTTACAGACTGTCCCCTCTCGGGAGTTTTGTGGTCAATAACACCGTGCCAGAGCTCAGACATGAATGGCAAGGGCAATACCTGCATTTGTTATGTTTCATTCTGGGCTGGGCTGAGCTCTGTTTGCCGGGAAGCAGCGGGATGGGTGTCCCTGTGCCCACCCCCCTGGGTCCCAGAGAGAAGCTGCTCCTGTGGCTGCAGCTGAGGGGCACTGGGAAACCTGAACGGTCCTGATGGAAACCGATGCCAAACCGGGTTTGGTTGGGTTTGGGACTTGCCATTTTCCCCTGATCCGTGGGTTTTGCTTAGGAAACAGGAACTGGGCACCAGGACATTTTGTTAGCCTAGAAGGGACGAGTTTGTTTGTATTTATTTCCTGAGGCACCTGGATCGGTTTGGGTCTCAGTTGGCACCCGAGAGCCTCCTCTGTGTCCTGGGCGGGGTGGTGGCTACCAAAGGGGTAAAAGCTGGAGCAGGAGGGTGGGTGGAGAGGAGAGCAGTGGCTCTGTGGGGATTTGCATCTGGAAAGGGCCCTCAGTTTCCTGGCGGGAGTCCTGGAACCAGAGCTGAGAGTCGCTGAGCAGTGAGGATCGTGCAGCTGCAGTGCCGAGAGTGCAGAGGCTGCAGTGGGCGTTGTCTGCTCGCTCTCCTGATGTCCCATCTCTCATGCTGGGCTGGCACCCAGGCACCTGCAGGGCTGCACACCCTCAGGGCAGGGGTGGTTTGTAAATGTTTTAAATGCTGCAGCAGCTCCCTCAGGCTGGATGAGTGTGAGGATATCCAGCTCTGCCTTAGGGCTTGGAGCACGGCAAGGGTGCAGGGCTCACGGTCAGTCTTGTTTAAACACTTGTAATAGCAAAATATTTTAAAGCAGAGACTGTGAGGCAATAACAAAGGCGAGTCTGTGGCAAGGATAGGTCCGGGCTGTCTTTATTAAAGATCCACACTGCTGGATGTTGTGTCAGAGCCCTCTGGGGACAGAAGGTGTCCCCAAAGCTTCATGAAGCCCTTGTTTCCTGCTGGCAGGGCAGGGTGTGAGCCCAGCCTCGGGGGCTGTGTGGCTCCTCCTGCCTGGAGCAGGGACAGCCCGCGGGGCTGAGCCCCAGAGGTTCAGTTGCTGGAGCAGGTGGGGATCTCTTTGTGCCTGGGAATTGTCGCTGCTGCGTTCCTGGCCCAGCTGCAGGGTTCCCTCAGAGCCCGTGCCCTGCAGCAGCACTGGGAGCTCCTGGGCTGGGCAGGGAGCAGCTCTGGCCTGGGGCTCTCAGGCCCATCAGTGCCCATGGAAACCCAGCGTTTGTTCTGCTGCCATCAGCCTCTCTGCTGTGCCAGCCTCGCTGCCAGGGCACAGAGCTGTGGGAAGGCTCCATCCCATCTGTGCCAAGCGCTGCCAGCGCTTCCAGCAGCGCTGCTGGGGCACCAAGGGCTGCCTTTGGAGCCTGGCTGGCACAGAGGGTGACACACTCTGCCCTGCAGCACCCAGCTGCATCCCACAGCTGCACAGTTCAGCCAGCAGGGAGCAGAGTCAGCTCTGGGCCCAAACCAGGTTTTGTCCCCCAGAGAGCCACTGAGCTTCCTGAGGCAGCACACAGATGTGCCCTGGCCTTTGGGGCTGATGGTGAGGGCTGCCAGGGGATTGTGATAAGGCTGAGCTGGAGCTTTCTTAGAAAAGCCATCAGCTGTAAGGAGAATCTCTGGCAAACAGGTGGCTGGGGCACTGGCTGGGAGCAGGTCCTGGCCTTTTCTCTTCTTTGCTTTAACCTGTTCTTAAGAGGAGCCAAAACTGCAAAATGGAAAGGAAGGGGGCTGTGGGGGTGAAAGTTGCTTTGCATTTTTTGAAGTGTTGCTGTGGATTTTGGTGTGTCAAGTGGCACTACCAAAACAGCATTGGAATAACCAAACTTCAGGACTCTGCGCTTAATTCCTTGAATGTGTTTGTGTGGGTGCAGGAAATGCCAAATCCCAAAGCAATTCCATGTCTGTAACTTCAAGTGCAACATCTTTAAAAGCAAGTGCTCAGTGTGGGCTTTCCATGTGGGTGCAAATGGCCCAAGGCCTTTCTTGTGTCCCAAAAGCAAAGAACCTTTCCCTGGGAGGTTTTGGAGGGGATTCTCTTTGGGATTTCTTGTGGTGCAGCATCCCGGGTGTCCCTTCCTTTGTGCAAAGTCCAGTGGGAAAGGATGGAATGGCTGCCACGTGGGCTCTGGGATAAAAATGGTTCTGTTCAAATGAGGCAGAGAATGCAAGATGAAAAATGAGCATCCTTTCATTGTCTGAAATAGTCAGGAATAAAAGTGCTGGCAAAGGACACGTTTGTGTTTGAATTGGTGTCACCTCTCATGGGTAAAACCCCATAGTGAGCCAGCAGAGCAGAGCTATGAGAGCTGGGACCCTTGGACTTCCACAGTGGACTTAATTTTCTTTTCTCCTCTCTTTCAGGGCAGGAAAAATCATCCAACTCCTCCCATCTTTGCCCGAAGCTTTGGTGTTGGAGCAGCCAAAGGCAAGAGGCTTCAGCAGCAGGGCTCTGCGCTGGAGGGCTCTGGTCCTGCCCACGCTGTGGGGTGAGTCAGAGGGACACAGGGCTCCCCTTTTCCTCTCTGCTGGCATGAGCTGCCATGGCAATGCCATTGCTGCCAGCCCAGCCCCAGCTGTGCCTGCTGGAGAAGGGCAGAGGTGCAGAGGCAGTGCCAGAGTTCCCTGGGGATGCTGGAGCTGTGGTGCTGGCTGTGCCCTAGGGCAGCTTGGGCACTGTCTGTGCAGCCCAGGGCTGCTCTGGGCCTTCCTTCGGGAGCTCTCAGTGCATGCCCAGCTCTGCCAGGGCTGGCAGCCGCTGCAGGGCTGGGTGACAGCCTCTGCTGGGGCTGGGGGCAGGCACGGCCCTGGCACAGGGGCAGGGGCAGGGCTGGCAGCATTTGGGAGCCATGGGAGCAGAGTGAGGGGGGGTGCTGGGCACAGGGGTCAGCCTGTGCTGGTGTCAGCACAGCCCTGCAGGGCCCTGGCATCTGGGAGCAGCTCCAGCTCTCCTGGGGCCCAGGGATGGGCTCTGAGGGACTGGCTTTGCCTGTGCCTTTCCAGGGCACAGGAACAAGGGCAATGTGGTGCCAGAGCTGGGGCCCAGCAGGCTGTATTTCCCTCTGGGAAAGCAGAACAGACTCTGGGCTGAGCTGAGTTTCCTGCAAGGGCTCAGAATCCAGGGAAAAGGGAGTTCAGGAATTGCATCTGCTGCTGGGAACATTGCCTTAGGCTTGCTCAGTTTGTGTCTGTGAGCAGTGGGCTCTGGGCTGGAGAGGGGCTGTTGGCAGCAAAAGATGGAGTCAATGCTCTGCAGGGATGTGCAGGGAAGGACTGAGTGGGAGGGAAGGGCAGTGTTTAGAAATGAGATCAGCATTTCTCCCAGAATTGGGGTGCAGCAGTGATGGGGGTGGTTGGCTTTGCTCTGGGCCTTGTTATTCCTTGTGCAATTTGCAAATTCTGCTGCATGAGTTACTGTCCAGTATCTTTCTAACAAAAACTGACAGAAATTGAGGTTTAGGAGTAGAACTGAGGTCCATTCACTGCACAATCTTGCCAAGGCTGGAGGACTGGGATGATGGCTGCTCTCAGCAAAGGTCACTTCTCAATGCTGTGTCAGATTTGCCTCAGTGCTGGGCAGGAAAGGTGAGGGTTTGGATCAGGAATTGTGCAAACAAGGCCTGGGTGTGGTTGATTTGTTTGGTTTTTCAGTGAGCCGGGGCTGGCACAGGGAATGGTGCAGGTGCTGCTCTGGCACCAGAGCTGCTGCCCTTTGGAGCCATGTTAAAGGTGTGACCATAGAACACTTTGGGGGCTGTTTTCAGCACTCTGGGTTTCAGAGCTGCTGTCCCCAGCCCGTTGCCAGCCCTGGGACATCTGCTCTGGTTCCAGGCTGTCCTTGCTGGAGCAGCCTGGTCCCTGCCGTGCCCAAGCCCTGAGACACAGAGGGAGCCCTGTGCCCAGGGGCCTTTGGCACCTTGTCAGGAACGTGGCAGCAGCCCCGGGAGCAGGCTGGAGGTGAGAACTGGGTGTTGGGAACTGAGGAGTGCTCATCTGGGCTGGGGGGAAGGGGCAGGAGTTTCCATGCCCCTGGAGCTTTCCTGCTGGCATGGGGCAGCACAGGGAGCAGAATTCATTGTGCCCCTGCCACGGGCAGTGCTGGCCTGGGTGTCTGTGCTGTGCCACCAGAGCGTGGCACTTTGCTGCTGTCACTGCCACTGCCAGCCCAGCTGGGGGCTGTGCCCTCCTGCCAGCCCCAGCCAGGAGCTCCAGGGGTGCCTCTGTGCCCTGCTGGGAGCGTTTGCTGGGAATGTGCCCCATCCCTGGGAGCGTCCCTTTGTCCCTGGGCTGCCAGCCAGAGCTTTGGGCTGCTCAGGCTCAGGCTGGGATTGCCAAAGGCACCGAGAGGGAGCAGCACAGGGAGGGGGCTCAGAGAGGGGCTGGCAGAGCCCAGCTGGCAGGCTGGGCTGGCTGCTGCAGGTGGGGCTGTGTGCCCTGCAGGCAGGGAATGTCCCCTTCCCTCAGCAGCCCTGCAGATCCCAAGGGCTCCCAGAGCAGGATTTTATTCCTTGCCTCCCTTTGTGGAGATTCATTCTCCACATTGCCATGAGCAATTCTTGGATTTCTCTAGGAGCAAACCTCCCAGCAGAGCCAGATTGCAGTGGAGGCCAGAGCTGTGTTTGGAGCAGGGAGTGCTGAGAGCTGCGTCTGCCTGTGCTGCCCCAGCCTGAGCACAGGCACAGGGAACAGCCTGGGCAAAGGGATTGGGGCAGTGGCTGATGCCCAGGGAGAAGAGCACAAACCCACAGCCATTCAGCCTGACAGTCCCCTCCACCCAGAGCTCAGCACACATCCTCACAGGGAAGCCCAGCAGCTGAAGGGAAAAAAACCCACAGAAGAAAAAGGTGAGTTATTTTGCTGTAAAGTTATTTCAAGTTGTTATTAAAGCCCAACCAACATTTGCTCTTGCTTTTGGTTGGGTGAATAACAAGCAGTGGGCACAGGTGATGCCATTCATGTGGCTGAAAACCTGGTGTGATCTAGAGGGGATCCAAGAACTGTTTGTGTAGGGCAATGGAATGTGAGGGGATGTCAGGGGCAGTGAGGTGGCATTTTGGAGGGAATTGCTGAGGTCATTGAAGGGAGACCAGCAGACAATTTCCCTGGGAAATCCCAGGCCCCTCGGGCCCACAGCCAGGACTCTCCAGGGCTGAGGGGGCAGCACTGGAGACTCCCTGTGTCCTCCTTCCTTGGCAGCAGCCAGCAGGGAAGGGAGAAGAGGATCCCTGTGGGATGAGACTGCAGAGAGCGAGCAGAGGAGCAGCCTCGGGCTGGAGAAAGGCCAAGGGACCAACACGGTGGCACCAGGGCACCTGTGAGGAACAGAATGGACACTTGGAGGCCACATGGAGGTGAGGAGTGCATGGTTTGGGCAAAATGTCAGCGACTCTCCAGAGAGATAAGGAGGGGATATTTAGGAGGGAAACGCTGAGGTGATGAGTTCACCCAGCCTGGCACAAGGTGTGTTTGCACAGGCTGGGGCCAGAGGTGGAGGTCAACCCAAAGCCAGCCCTGCTCAGCCTCTCAATCCCAGGATAAGTTGTACAGGCTGCCCACTGAGGGATTAAAAATACATGAAAATGAAACCAAGAGCATTAATGAGATTCCTGGGAATCCCATTAACTTGTTGGCAGAGCTCCTGACACAGTTTGGAGCTTTGATGACAAGAATGCATTTCTTTATTTGGATTATTCACTGTGTGGGATATGGGGTTTGTTTGGATTTTAAAGCCCTCATGGTGGCTCTGACACTGCTCAGGAGCTGGTAGAGAAGCAGAGTCAGAGCTCCTGGCAGGCACAGGGTGTTTTCCCCCATAGTGGATTGTGGAGCAATTGTCTGGGACCTGGATTGTCCCTCTGGGTGATGCCACTTGCTGTGGTTTGTATCATTCCATCCACTTAATTCCCAAAACTTCTCAGCCCAGGGGTTTGAGCTGACAGGGCAGGACAAAGATTGTTCTCTGTGTGGTGCCCAGATTTGGGGTTCCCTGTCAGCTGTGCCAGTTCTGATGAGTTATACCCATAGCCCCAAATTCCCTGCTCCATTCCCGCTGCAGTAACCTCCCAGTGCCCCATGGAGTGTGGGCATTCCCATGCAGAGCTGCTGCCTTGGACAGCAGCTGTGTCAGGAGCCAGCAGAGCTTCCAAGGAAGCTCAGCAGCACAGGGACAAGGCCAGGGTTCTATTCCATAGAAGTGGCTGTTGGGAACCCTCAGCCCAATGGTGTCCCTGGGCTCACTGGCCAGAGCTGCCTGGAATGGAGCCCATTTCACCCCCCTGAGCTCCAGGATGGAGAACATCCAGTGGATGGTTTAGAGCAGGGGAAGGCAGTGGCCAGATGTGCTCCCAGCCTGAGCTGAGGCAGCCCCTGTGCCCAGGGGGGGACATCTCTCCCTGCAGAAGCTCAGCTCCTTTCAGAGCCTCAGCAGGGGCCTCTACAAATTCTTTTCTCTCAGGAAAGGGATGCACAGCTTTGTCTTCAGCACCCCTCCAGTGGCACCTACCTGGGAAAGCTTTCCATCACTTCTGCACTTCCAGCTGGATCCCTGGAAAACTCCAAACTCCATCCCACTGATTTTCAGGTACCTCTGAGGGCTGCTGCCTGGGATTGAACATCTGTGGGGGAAGATGGCCTTGGCTTTGATGCTGCTGATGGCCGATGGCCTCAGGCTGGGGAGGAGGGAAGGGATTTGGGGTGGCTGGGCCACAGCTGGCAGCTGTGTGGGAGCTCTGAGCCAGGAGTTGCTGCATGAGCCCCTCTGCAAAGGGCCCGTGCCTCCATTCCCAGCAATGCCAGCTGCTCCTTGGGGTCCTGCTGGGCTGCTGGTGTGGCTTTGTCCGGGCTGAAGCATTTCCAGGGGCCTGCTCAGAGCAGCCCCTGGCCCAGGAGCCACGGTGCAGGCACAGCTCCTCCCCTGCAGATGCCAAAGACACGAGGTGCTGCTGCCTTTCAGGAGCTCCTGGCCTCCTCCTGCCCTGCGCTCCCAGCCAGCTGGGACACAGCCAGGGAACACCAAGGAGCATGGCTGGCAGCCAGCAGGAGACACCGAGGCCCCTGGGCCAGAAAAACAGCCCTGGCCCCAGCAGCCAGCATCGTTTGGAGCTGGCAGCACTCACCTGCAGGCAACGCCCCCCGGCACTCTCCAGAAGAGCTTTGGCCACGGAGCAAGGTAACCCTCAGGGCTTGTCTTGTTCGCTTCTTCCTGGCGAAACAAAGGGACATTGTGGGAGCACATTTACAGCTGCTGGGGAAATCCTGGCAAGGGCAGAACAATCAGGGCTATGGGGAAGAGTTTGGTGCTGCCATGTTGAGTGCCAGCCAGTTCTGCCCCACAGCCATTGCAGGGGCTGCTGTGTAAAGCAGCAGTAGCAGAAGGGAAGGAGCTGCATTTGTAGAGGAGTTCTCTTAGTGGCAGCAGTCATTCCCATCCCACACAGGGCCTTTGGAACAGCCCTGGGATTGGCCCAGGTGTTTGGAGCAGGGTGCTGAGAAGGCCAAAATTCTGGGTTTGATGCGCAGCTGGCCCGGTCACTTCTCAGCATTTGACTTGATGATTCTCACGGCTCTAGAAATAAAGAACAAAGAGTTGCCACTGGTTTTTTAACCCATGGGGTTTTTCCTAGCGTTTCCCTGGGGCTCCAGTCCCACCCCAGGCACAACGGGAGCGGGAGCAGCAACGCCTCGGCCCCAGCGGCCGTCCCAGAGCGGCTGCTCCTGGCTGGGAAGCTGCAGCCCCCAGCAGGGGCTGCGGGCACGGAGCAGGGGCTGCGGGCGCTGTGGCTCGTAGGGGAGCGCGGCGCTCGTGGCGTTACCGGGCCGGGGGCTGCGGGGCGGCGCCGTGTCCGCCAGGGGGCGCCCCGCGGGGCGGGCGGCGGCGCTGAGCGAGCGGCGATGCCCATGGGGTCCCGGGGCCGGTACGGGCGGTCTCGGTGTCCTTCCCGCTGCCAGCCGCGATCCAGAGGCTGCTCCGGGGAAGCGTCGTTCTCCTGGCGAGCACGGCAGCGGCACAGCACCGGCTCCCTGCTGCCGCAGCCGGAGCGTGCCTGGAGCCCCGGCGGGACCCAGCCCCGCGCTGGCCGCAGCCGGAGCGGCAGCGCCTGTCCCGGAGCGGCTTTTCCCCAGCGCGGCGGTGGTGGTCCCGATCCCAGCCCCAATCCCACCTCGATCCTCCGGCCCTGGCACTCATACCCTGCCCGCCGAGGAAGAAGCGGCTCGGCCCAGCTCCCACGGGAAATACCAGCAGGACTAGGATGCTAATCCCCAGGCCTAGATCCCGATCCCAGTCCCACCCGAGCGCCTTGGATCCCGCGCAGCACCAGTAGCAGCCCCCGACCCGGATCTCCGCACAGCGCTCCGACCGACGCTCCCGCCGCAAGCCGAGATGAGCATCCCCCGCAGAAAACGGGACAGGCGCCGATCGGCCGGGATTTATGGGCGGGCGGGGGGGCGGGGGGAAGGTGGGGCCCCGAGGGCGGGGCCGGCACAGGTGCGAGGGGCGGGGCCTGCACAGGTGTGAGGGACCCCAGTGCGGCTGCGCGGGGCGGGGCCTTGGGGGATTTAAGGCGCGGGGAGGGCACGGCGGAGCCATTTGCTCCTGGGCGTTGGGTGAGGGAGGTTGCTGCCGGCCGGGGCCCTATATCTCTTTTTCTCTGCGTTTCTTTTCTCCTGCGTTTCTGTTGTGTTGTATTTCTGTGTACTTCTCCTTTCTACCCTCCCTTCCACCCCTCCCCCACCCCCTACACCCTCCCCCCCCCAAACCCCCCCCCTCCCTCTCCCCCCTAGCCCTCCCCTCCCTCCCCCCCTACGGCCGCCCCTCTCTCGTTCTCTACCCTACCTACCCTACCCTGCTTTCCCATCCTCGGCCTTCCCTCCCCAGCCGGACTCCCCCTGCCCCTCTCCCTGCTCCCCTTCCCCCCCACCAGTCGCTCCCCACCCGCCCTCAATCCTGCTCCTTCCTCCACCCTTCCTTCCCCCCAGCCCCGTCCCCTGCTGTCCTGCACACCCCGATTTCTCCCCAACTTCTCCTCCGTTGCCCTGTTCTCGTTCTCCATTCCCCACTCTCCTCCTTTCCTCGCAGCCGCGGGGCTCGGGGTGCCGGGCAATAATAAAGCCCTGAGGGCCGGAGCCCGGCGCCCCCGGCCTCGCTGGGGTCCCCACACGGGGCCGGAGCCGCTCTGCGGGTCCCCCCATTGCAGTCGAACACACCGCCCGACACCGCCGGGGCTCCGGCTTTCCCAACATCACACTGGGGGGGTCCTGGGGTGGGGGGCCCGAGTTACAGGGGCCCCCTCATTAGGAGGGGGTCCCAAGGGGGAGGGGGGTTTAGGAGGGGCCCCCTCATTAGGAGGGGGTCCCAGGGGGGAGGGGGGTTTAGGGGGGGCCCCCTCATTAGGAGGGGGTCCCAGGGGGGAGGGGGGGGGGATAGGAGGGGCCCCCTCCGGAGGAGGGGGTCCTTGGGGGGGGTGGGGGCGGGCCCCCTCCGGAGGAGGGGGTCCAGGGGAGGGGGCGGGGCTTGGGGCGGGGTAATTCCCCCCAAGCTCCGCCCCCTCCCCTGGACGCCCTCCTCCGGACGGAGTGCCGCCCCGGCCCCCTCCAGGGACCCCCTCCTCCGGACCGGGGCCCGGGGGGAGGGTGGGGCGGGCGGGGACAGGACGGCAGGGGACGCTCGTGTGTCTGGCAATTTTTTTTTTTAGGTGGGCTCACGCTGCAGAGTGACGTGCCCCCCTCTGCTTACCCCCCCACCCCACCCGCCCTCCCCCCCTCCCGGGCCCCAGTCCGGAGGAGGGGGTCCCTGGAGGGGGCCGGGGTGGGACCCCGTCCGGAGGAGGGGGTCCGGGGAAGGGGGCGGAGCCTGGAGGGGGAATCATTCCCCCCAGGCCCCGCCCCCTCCCCTGGACCCCCTCCTCCGGAGGGGGCCCTCCCCGACCCCCCCCAGGGACCCCCTCCTCCGGAGGGGGCCCCTCCTAACCCCCCTCCCCCCTGGGACCCCCTCCTAATGAGGGGGCCCCCCTAAACCCCCCTCCCCCCTGGGACCCCCTCCTAATGAGGGGGCCCCCCTAAACCCCCCTCCCCCCTGGGACCCCCTCCTAATGAGGGGGCCCCTGTAACTCGGGCCCCCCGCCCCAGGACCCCCCCAGTGTGATGTTGGGAAAGCCGGAGCCCCGGCGGTGTCGGGCGGTGTGTTCGACTGCAAGGGGGGGACCCGCAGAGCGGCTCCGGCCCCGTGTGGGGACCCCAGCGAGGCCGGGGGCGCCGGGCTCCGGCCCTCAGGGCTTTATTATTGCCCGGCACCCCGAGCCCCGCGGCTGCGAGAAAGGAGGAAACGGGAGGACGGGGAGACAGGAGAGATGAGGGTGGTGAGGACGGGGAGGGAGAGGGGTCGGAGTGACGAGGGAAGCGGGACAGGAAGGGAAAGGCCGAGGGGGGACAAGAGGGACGGTGGAAAGAGGAGGAATAGAAGGGAGTAGTGGGGAAGGGACACGACAGGAACGAGTGGGGGGAGTCAGGTTTGGGAGGAGAGGAAAGGAGCGTCTCAGGGCGAGAGGGAAGGGGGAGAAAGAAAGGGAATACGCGGGGAAGGAAGGAGGGGGGGTAGAGAGAGGGACAG
Organism: Molothrus ater; assembly: GCF_012460135.2. Lineage (NCBI taxonomy): Eukaryota > Metazoa > Chordata > Aves > Passeriformes > Icteridae > Molothrus > Molothrus ater. The sequence continues at coordinate 7,369,359 of NC_050481.2, read as the reverse complement.
AAGGGGAGGCCGAAGCCTCCGCGCCTTACCTGCGGAGCCCGCACACGGAGCTCCCGTCCGCACCGTGCTCTGAGTGAGCAAATGGCGGCCGAGGCGATTTCCGGGGTCTAAAACACCTCGGCCCCGCCCCGCGCAGCCGCTCTGGGGCCCCGCACACCTGAGCCGCGCCCGCCGTGCACACCTGAGCCGGCCCCGCCCCTGGCCCCGCCCTTTGTGCCGCCTGGCCCCGCCCCCGTTCTCTCAGGCCTCGTCCCTTGTGCCGCCCGGTCCCGCCCCTGTCCCCGCCCCCTGTTTTCAGGCTCCGCCCCCCGCACCGCTGTCCCCCGCCAGGCGGGGGCGCCGCGCTCGCACCGCGCTCCGTGTCCGCCAGAGGGCGCCCTGCGTGGTGCCGGCCCCACACGGCGGCTCCGCACCGGGGAACGGCCGCGATCCCGCACCCGGCAGCGCCCCGTGCCCGCGGCCATCCCGGGCCCCAAACCGGTCCCGGGCCCGCTGCCGCTTCCATCCGCCCGACGGGGTAGAGGCGGCACCGCCCGGCACACCCCAGCGGCGCTCTGCCCCCCACCCCCGGCCGCGGTGGCACCGTCGCATCGCCCCGTGCCCGCGCTCCGTGGCCCCGCCCCTCGCACCTGTGCCGGCCCCGCCCCCCTGTCCCCCCCGGTCCCGGGGCCATCGCTCGGGAGCCTCGCTCGGCGCTGTGCGAGCCCCGCCCGACGGCTGCTCCCGCCGGGGACCGCTCGGAGCCCGGGGCGCTGCGGCGGGGCCGTGACCGCGGCCTGGGCTGCGGGGACCGAGCGCTGCCCGGCTCTGCCGGGGGGCCCCGGGCGGTGCCGCCTCTCCCCCGTCGCCATCGGGACTGGCATCGCTATGGGGCGGGAGGGGCCTGGCTCTCCTGAGCCCGCAGAGCCCCGTCCCGGTGTCACCTTCCGTGTCCCGGCGCCGCGGGCGGGAGTGGCGGGCAGGGAGCGGCAACCGCCGGCCCCGCCTTCCCGTCCCGCTCCGTCGGGCCCGGGCTCGCCGAGCCCCGGCCGGGACCCGCCCAGGCCCGGGGACACCGCGGCTCCCGCCCCGCCTCCTGCCCCCGGCACCTCCCCGCCCGCCCGGCAACGGCCCCGGGGCCTCCGGCACCCGAGACCGCGGCGGGGGCTGGGCCCGAGCCCCCGAACGCCGGCCCCACGCGCCCCGCAACGCCGCGCTCCCGGCTCCTCACCCCCCGCCCATCGGCACCGGGGAGAGGCCCCACGAGTGTCCCGGCTCCGGGAAGAGCCTCGGCCGCAGCTCGGCCTCCGCTGCCGAGCGCCACGAGGGAGCGCCCGAGCGCTTCTCTCAGCCCCGAAGCCGCCCCCGTCAGGCCGGGGCCGGGCCCGGACAGCGCCGGGCCGGGGCTCCGCCTTCCGAGCACTCGCACGCAGCATTTGGCCTCTGGCCCCGGGCCCCAAAATGCAGGACTCGGCCTCTGTGCTCGAGGCCTGGGCGAGCCTCGTTCTGCACCCCCGAAACACAGGGCTCAAGTGCCGGCTTCACAGCCCTCGGCCTGGCCGGCTGGGACTGGGTCCAAGTGCCAGCAGCGGAGGACTTTGTCCCTGAGCCCTCCTCACCTTCACCACCACAAAAAAAAAAAAAAAAAACCAAACAAAGAAAAAAAAAAAACCAAAAAAACAACCAACCAAACAAAAAAACAACAACAACCCAAAACAAGCAAACAACCCACAGGACTCCCGATTCTGAGACCAGAAAAATGCCCAATTTATTAGTCTCAGTTCACAGGCTCGTGGAATTGACTGCGGACATCCCCACAGATGGTCACAGGGAATGGACCTCTCACACATTTGATTCTCCTGGGAGAACTGCCTCAGGCTGGCAAAAAACCCACCCGTGGCATTAGAAGGTAGGAAGCCTGCCCTGAAAGGATGCCATAAAACGCAGCCTGTCTGCAATACCGCGTTATCCCAGCACTGTGATATCCCATTATCCCCAGCCGGGTTTGTTGCGCCGCCTCCGGCTCACGGAGCGATGCCGCTCGTGGCTCCGGGCGCTGCCGCGGCGCGGGGAGCAGCCCCGGATCCGCTCGGCCCGGGGGAAGCGAAGGGGTGCCCGGTGCCCGGGCCGGAGCGGGCAGCAGCGGGTGACGATCCGGGCGCTCCTGCCCGGCTCCTGAGCTCAGGCTGAGGCAGCTCCCAGCTGCCGCCGCCGGGAAGGAGCAGCTCCCCAAGGATGGCCGCGCTCCCGGGCCATGGCAGCTGCCCCGCCTCTCTCAGGGACAGCGGCAGCTTTGGCAGAGGAAGCGGAGCCCCAGCGGCCGGGGCTCGGCAGCAGCCGGCACCGAGCCCCTTGCACTGAGCGGGAGCAGAGGGACGGGCCCGAGCCCGGGACTCGCATCCCGCCCGGGGACTCGGGGACGCGGGCTCTCTGCTCGGGCTCCGCCAGGAGGAGGAGGCGGATGGGAGTGCCCGGGAGGAGCCGGCACTGCCGGCCGACAGGGCTGCTCCTGAGGGGAGAACTCGCTCTGTGCTCCTTGGGCGGGATCAAGGCATGGCCAGAAGCTTTCATATTCATTTTACAGACTCTCGCACACCGACCGCTACCAACGTGCACTGTGCAAAGCAGCCACAATGGCTGCAGGCTCCAAAACAAAGATAAACAACGCTGTTCTCCTTTCCTTCTTTACGCAATCACACCTAGCTAAGATTCCTAACACCTGATGCCATTTTCTTTTGAAAACTCTGGCCAATACCATGCCACTGACTAGGTCTCAAAAGCGGAAAGATGACAGCCATCAATTAAAGCTGATGCCAGATCTTTGCCTATTTAGCTTTCCATGACAGAAATGCCTGGATGGATCCACGTGCTCCTCTGCTCCTATCAGCTGAGCTTTTGTCTCACTCTAATCTCATTAGGATGCCCTAAATCCAACCTGTTCTGCTTCTCAGAGCAAAGCCTGCTGCCATCTCTGCTCGTGACCTTTGCATGGCACACATTGTTAGCACACTGATAATGGCAAAACAAATTGCCTCTCCTTCTTTCTGCAGTGAACAGTTCAGCTTCTGGGGAGCTGCAGCTGTGACACTCATGAGCAGCTCTCAACGTGATCTCAGCGTGGAGCTGCTCTTTTCCAAGTCTGCCCCTGTAGAAAATCCACGTTGTTGGAAAATGTCACCAAAGCGGGAATTGCTGCTGAAGCTCTCTTAGCGCACAAGGGCAGAGCCATTCCTGGGGCTACAAGTGCCTCATTCCCACTTTTCACTGCTCTTGGATCAACCTATGTGTTCATTTCCATCTTCCTGAGAAGCCTTGATCTTTTGTAGTGGAATCAAAGCGAAGCAGAGCTGAGCAAAACCCCACCTGTTGCTATGATCCTTCCCACTGCTTTTATTTCTGTTGTTCCAGCTGGATTTATTTCATTATGAAAAGGCAAATTCAAGAGTCTTTTTATCTCCACGGTTTACGTTGTCTTTTGCTGGCTTGGACTTTTGCTTTCTGCCCTTTGCCGGTCTGGGCACGTTCACCTTTCAGGATTCCCATCCTCTGCCCTGCCCGGGCTGCCTCTGGCTCAGCTCCCTTGGCAGCCGCTGCTTCCACCTGAGCTCTCGGCCTTTAGCTCGCGTCCCTTTCCATGGGCCACGCCTCCCAGCTGCTCCAGCCCGGGCATTCCCGCCTGGGAACAAGCAGGGATTCCCTGCCCTGGCCCAGGGAAGCCTCCGGCCCTGCAGGCATTGCCGAGGCTCAGGGGCCGCTCCAAACCTTTGGTGTCCCAGAGCTCCCGGATCAGTGCCAGGGCAGAGCTGGGAGCCTGTCCTAAGGAGCGGGACTGACGCACGCGGTGCCTGCAAAGTCCCCCATGGATATTGGATCCAGCTGGCAGGAGCAGGTGCGGCCAAGGCAGCCCATTCCATTTCCTGCCCACCGAGAGATCTCCAGCACTTCAGCCTGCTAAGGCTGGCACACAAATCCCTGCCCTGGGGCACGGCAGCGACTGCAGCGCACCCAGGAGAAGGCAAACGCAACGACCGGGGCTCAGTTCTGAGGCTGGGATCGAGATTCATTCTCAGCCATTTCAAACAAGGATTGCACCCCACTGCTCAGTTCTTTCTGCAGCTGGGACTCCAGGAAGAGGAGAAAGGAGGCAGTTTACTGGAGCCCCTTTCCTGCCAAACACTGAGGGTCATTCAGGTGCTGAGAGAAAGCACAGCCAGGGAGAGCTGCCCCTGCTCTGCTGGGATTGCACCCTGCACTCACGAGGGACAGGTGGCTCTGTGAAATCGGTCTCAGCATTTTTGTGCCTCATAGCTCCCACTGAAATGATTTTGACCAGAACTGAGGCTGCTGAGCGTCACTGAGCAGCACAGGAGACATCCAGCAATGCCCATGAGCTGGCAGAGATGATTGCTGGCGCTGGCCTGAGCCCTGGGCTGAGAGTTCCAGTGGCAGCAGCAGTGACAGCCACCCCGGCATTGCCCAGAAACAGGAGAAACCGCCCCTGCCCTGCCTTTGGGGAGAATGTCTGCTGTGCATCTCCCAGTTACAGCCCCAGCGCTCCCTGGGCTCCTGCAGACATTAATTCCTTCTGCCTTCCTCACAAGGCATCTCCACTCGTTCCATCGTCTGCCTGCTGGGCAATGCTCCCCTCCTTATTGCACAGGGGAGAGCGAGGAACTCTGCAATTGCCTGCACTGAGCTCCTCTCCCATCATCTCCCACTCCTTTCATGGCCTCACCAGCCAGGAGAAACATTCAAGGGGGAAAAAGTGTGCTGTGCTCTAGGCAAGGCCAGAAAGGGGCCTGAAGAGACAGATTTTGGATTAACTCTGGCTGGAGAAAACCAAAGGCAATCAGGATTGCCTCAAAATGAAAACAAGAAAGGAGGGGATTGTTAAAGCCATTTATAGAGTCACATTAAGGTCTGTTCCTCAAGGTTTTGGCTTTTGGCACTTCCGTAAGCAGCACGACAGACTGTGGGCAACTGCGACAGACTGCACAGAGGAGGGGGTTTTTTATAAATAATATAAATAATAAAAAATAGAGATATTATTTTTATATTGTATATTTCTTATATTTATTTGTAATACATATTTATAGATATGGGTGTATATAATATATATTTGTATATTTCTATTTCTATTTTTATATTATTTATAAAAAAACCCAGCCTATAACCAAATAAAATCAAAAAATCCCCAGTTTATTTTAACTATATTTAAATACTTTTAGATTTACAATCTAGATTTATATGTCGTTGGATATATATATAAAATAGACTATCATTTATATATATTATGGTATGTTACAATAATATACTATATATTATAGTTTTACATATTTATCTATTTGTTTTCTATATTTATGTTTACCACTATCATTTAATATTTATTTTTATATTTATATTTATTTCTACTTTAATCTATATATTAGACCATATCAATTCATTGACCCAACGCATCAGAACCACAAAAATCCTGCGCCTTCGTCAGCACCGGTACGCAGCCCACGCTCATCCATCGCAGCATATCCAAACAAAACCTATTTCTAGGACTAACAGAACAAAGACCCCACGACATTTAACCCTAAGAAAAACTCAAATCAACCGAACTGTCAAGAAATTTGAAATCCCACTATAACTAGCCCAAAAGCTCCGCACATTCTCATCATAAACTTCCTCCTAAACCAATGGCTCAAAACCCCAAAAAACTCAGATACACATTGAAAATGACAGAACTGCTAGTAAAAACAAACACCAATTAAAAAAATCAAACCAACTCACTAAACTCAAAACCCTACAACTGACCCTAAACATTACTATAAAAAACCCCCAAAGCTCTACATTTATGCTAACCCACAAATAATAACCAATCATCTATAAAAATTATTTTAAAATATTAAAAAAAGCATGAAAATAAAAAATCTAAACTATTAAAATACTAAAAAATATCACTACCCAAATTTAAAAACATATTGCCTATAAAAACCCACCATATAAATGCCCCTGTCTCAAAAATAAAACTAAAAAAAAAAATCAAAGCAGAAAGAAATCGGAACTTAGGAACACTAAAACCAGAACGTTCAAGAAGTTCCACCATATCCCTGATCATACACCAACTACAAACAACGTGAAACAATACAAACAATTCTTAAAAACCGCCTTAAAACCACTACATTAAAAACCCTTTCAACAATTCAAAACTGCAGTGAACAAAAGCCATCTAATAAATTAACACCCAAAACTCCAGCAGCCCAGCTGGCCCTACCAAATCTCTCTGTTGATACATACAGTAAACAAAACCAAAATCCCAGGAATACCTGTCAGAAGTCTAGGAAAGAAACCTCTTGAAATTGATCCTACCTCAAATACAAACCAACCCGTCCAGAAAGTGAGCTTCACTCAAAAAACTATTTACACAGAGTTAATAAGACCAAGAAATAAAACAACACACCATATACCACCAACGAATACAACAGTGAAGGAAAAAAAATCTCCTTTTTTTTCTTTTTTATTTTTTAAACTAACTTCTTTTATTAGCCAGAACAAAAGGTTTTGCCAGGACTGTAACATCTTCTCTTCTCCTTCTGAAATGTCCCTTCTCCTTCCCAAATTCCTTACAACTTCTGAGTTTAAATCCAAGCCAAAAGCAAAATTCGTGCACTTGTGAGTCCGGGGCTCCTGTCAGATTCTCTGTCTCACTGCACATCTTCTCACACTTTCAGTCTGAGCGCTGTCCTGCCCTGATGAGTTTGACAGAAGCATTGGCACATGTTAAGAGAGCATTTCCCTCCCTGCCTCCCTCGCCAGAGCTGGTTTCCTTAGCGCATTTCAATCGATCCCAAGCCCGCAATGATGCGCGCTCACCTCAAGGCTCACAGCAAGCACGCAGCAGCTCAGGCTGACTTGGCTCCAGGGCTCCGTGCCTTGGATAGCTGAGAAAACTTCCCATGAGCCTCTGTCCCAAGACATTGGAATGCAATTTCCCTGCGCATTTGGGGGCAGCTTTGGGTCCCTCTGGGGGACGGCACCCAGCGTGACCCCCGCCCCTCGCCCGCCCCCCACCTGCTCCTGCACCGCAGTGGGGCTCCCTCTCCTGGGCACCTCGGGGTGCCCCCAACGGCATCAGAGCCCCGAGTCTTCACCGCCCCTTTTCCCGACCCCCAAAGAAGGCTCAGAACGAATCCGACTGCCCTGGACAGCAGCGCAGCGCTTCCCCCAAGCCCTTCCCACACGTGCATGGCCCCAGCAAGGGATTCTGCTGCAACAAGAAAGCGGGGGCAGCCCCCAGAAGGCTTGAGGTTCCTGCCCAGCCTCGCTGTCACGGGCCGGGGGCAGCGAGAGAGGGAGCGGCACAGACGGCGGGGACGGCCCGGCACAGGGCGGGGGCCGCTCTCAGCGCGATGCCGGCAAAGCCGCAGCTCCGGCGCTGTCGGCCGGGCTGCTTGAGCGGCACGGGGGGATCCGCCGAGAGCCTCCGGCCCCGCGCGGGGACTCCTGCAAGGGCCCAGGGCCGCCGGGCTCCGGCCCTCGGGGCTTTATTCTCCGGCAGCCCGAGCCCCGCGGCTGCGGGGCAAAGAAGGAAAGGGGGCACGGGAAGAGAGGAGCGAGAGCAGGGCATGAGAAAGGGCGGCGAGGGAGCTCGGGCTGCGCAGGAAAGCGGGACGGGAAGGGAAAGCCCGGGACGAGGGTACAGGGAGGCTGGGCAGAGGAAGGAGAGAGGGGGAACAGAAGGGAGTAGCGGGCTAGGGACAGGACAGGAAGGAGCCGGGTTTGTGGGGGGAGAGGGAATGGGGGAAAGGGAGCGAGAGAAGGCGAATACGGGGAGAAGGAAGGAGAGCTAGAGAGAGGGACAGGCGGGGAAGCCCCCCAGAGCCCCGGCTGCACCCCGAGCCCGGCCCGGCGCCTCGCCCTGCCCGGGATGCTGCGCTCGGCGGAGCTCGGCTCGCTCCGGAGACGCTCGGCTCGAGTCGGCTCGAGTCGGCTAAACTCGCCTATTGTCGCCTAAACTCGGCTACTGTCGGCTAAACTCGGCTCTTGGCGCCTGCATTCGCCTCTTCGGCCCGAGCTGAGCCCCCGGGACCGCTGAGCGAGGCCGAGGCACCGGGCGGACGCCCCTTCCGCGCCGCTCGGCTCCGTGCGGGCGGCCGGCCGGAGGCTTCGCCCCTCCAGCGTCGCTGCCGCGGCTCCGTCCCGCGCGGGAGAGGCGCCGGGAGCTCCCCGCGCCCAGCCCGCTCCCCCGGCGCGCGGCCGCCTCGGCCCGCCAGCCATTCATATGGCGCGTCGGCCGTTGCGTCAGACGCCGCGCTTTACGGCCGCAGGGCCTGCCGGGAGTTGTAGTCTCGGACTGACAGCCACCGCTCCGTTTTCCGCCACCGGGAGCTGCGGTCCCGCCAGGGGATCAAACGGCTCCTTCGCTCCTGGGCGCGGAAGCACCTTAGGCAGCACCGCCCCTCCCGAATGTCCTTTCTTTTCCACTCCAACTCTTTTTTCTTTTTTTCACTCTGTTTTTTTCACCCCTTTTTCCACTTTCGCTCTTTCTTTTTCACTCTCACCCTTTTCCTTTTTCATTTTTTTTCTTCCTTTCTCTTCCTTCCTTTTTTTTTCTTCCTTTCCTTTTTCCTTTTCTTTCTTTCTGTCTGTCTTTCTTTCTTTCTGTCTTTCTCTTTCTGTCTCCCTTTCTCTATTTCTTTCTCTCTCTCTTTCTTTCTTTCTGTCTCTCTCTCTCTTTCTCTCTCTTTCTTTCAGTCTATCTATTTCTTTCTCTCTTTCTTTCTTTCTCTCACTCTCTTTCTGTCTCCTTCTTTCTGTCTCTATTTCTTTCTCTCGTTCTTTCTCTCGCTCTCTTTCTCTTTCTTTCTGTCTCTCTCTATTTCTTTCTCTCTTTCTCTCGCTCTCTTTCTGTCTCTATTTCTTTCTCTCTCTTTCTTTCGCTCTTTTTCTGTCTCTTTTTGTCTGTCTTTCTCTATTTCTTTCTCTCTCTCTTTCTTTCTCTCGCTCTCTTCCTGTCCCTCTCTTTCTTTCTTTCTGTCTGTCTTTCTCTATTTCTTTCTCTCTCTCTTTCTTTCTTTCTCTCGCTCTCTTTCTGTCTCTTTCTTTCTGTCTCTATTTCTTTCTCTCGCTCTCTTTCTGTCTCTCTTTTTCTGTCTGTATTTCTTTCTCTCTCTCTTTCTTTCTCTCACTCTCTTTCTGTCTCTATTTCTTTCTCTCTTTCTTTCTTTCTCTCGCTCTCTTTCTGTCTCTTTCTTTCTTTCTTTCTTTCTTTCTTTCTTTCTTTCTTTCTTTCTTTCTTTCTTTCTTTCTTTCTTTCTTTCTTTCTTTCTTTCTTTCTGTCTCTCTCTCTTTCTCTCTGTCTCTCTCTCTCTTTCTTTCTTTCTCTCTTTAATTCTTTCTCTCTTTCTTTCCCTGTATTTCTAATCTTGGATTTCCATTCTAGCTTTAGAATAAAAAAGCAGCAGTAGAAACGTTCAGGCTACCGGGGAGTGCAAAAAACCCCAAAACGGTAATGATTTTAGGAAAATTATTTCCTCCATGGGAGCTGAAATTTTCTACAGCTGCAGGTGACATAGAGCTTTTATTTCTTCTTCTGTATAGTTTATACTTAATACTCTATTTATACAGCGCCCCCTGCCGTTTGCATGGGCGCACTGCAGGCACAGCGCCCCCTGCCGTCTGCTTTGGCGCACTGCAGGCACAGCGCCCCCTGCCGTCTGCATGGGCGCACTGCAGGCACAGCGCCCCCTGCCGTCTGCATGGGCGCACTGCAGGCACAGCGCCCCCTGCCGTCTGCATGGGCGCACTGCAGGCACAGCGCCCCCTGCCGCCTGCTTTGGCGCACTGCAGGCACAGCGCCCCCTGCCGTCTGGACCGGCGAACTGCAGGCACAGCGCCCCCTGCCGTCTGGACCGGCGCACTGCAGGCAGAGTGCCGCCTAATGACGTCAGCCCGTCGACACGGCTCTCCGTCCCGGACACGCCCACTCGGGAGGCCGTCGCGATCTTGTGCGGCATTCCGTGACGGCCACGGCGCTGCCAGCCTATATGGCACAATTTTACGGCAGTCGCGCTTTACGGCAGTTTTGCGACAGTCGCGCTTTACGGACCCTTTTACGACAGTCGCGCTCTACGGCCCCTTTTGCGACAGTCGCGCTTTACGGCCCCTTTTACGACAGTCGCGATCTACGGCCCCTTTTGCGACAGTCGCGCTTTACGACACCTTTTACGACAGTCGCGCTTTACGGCACCTTTTACGACAGTCGCGCTTTGCGGCCCCTTTTACGACAGTCGCGCTTTACGACCCCTTTTGCGACAGTCGCGCTTTACGACCCCTTTTACGACAGTCGCGCTTTACGGCACCTTTTGCGACAGTCGCGCTTTACGGCAGTTTTGCGACAGTCGCGCTTTACGACCCCTTTCACGACAGTTCTGCTTTACGACCCCTTTCACGACAGTCGCGCTTTACGGCAGTTTTACGACAGTCGCCCTTTACGGTAGTTTTACGACAGTCGCGCTTTACGGCACCTTTTGCGACAGTCGCGCTTTAGGGCACTACCCTTTACGGAACTTTTATGGTACTTTACAGCACTTTACGGTTTTTATTTTGTTTTTAATTTATTTTAAATTTATTTTAATTTTTTAATTTTATTTTTTACTTAATGTTTATTTTAAATTTTTCTATTTTTAAAGCTTTTTATTTTATTTTCAAAATTTTATTTACTTATTATTTTTAATTTTTCTATTTTTAAAGCATCTATTTTTTATTTTTATTTTTTATTTAAATTTTATTTTTATTTTTTCTATTTTAAAAGCTTTAATTTTATTTTTTAATTTTATTTTTTATTTTTCTATTTTTAAAGCTTTCTGTATTTTTCTAATTTTATTTTTTATTTTTAATTTTTCTATTTTTAAAGGTTTTTAGTTTTTTTTATTTAGTGCTGCCCAGACCAACTCAAGCGGGTGATTGTGGTGGTGTTTGAGGGTCTTGCATTACGGCACTACCTTTTATGGAACGATTACAGCACTTTACAGCACGTTACAGTTTTTATTATGTTTTTCATTTATTTTAAATTAATTTTGTTTTTTTTAATTTTACTTAATTTTTATTTTTAATTTATATATTTTTAAAGCATTTTTATTTTTTTAATTTTATTTCTTATTTACTTATTATTTTTAATTTTTCTATTTTTAAAGCTTTTTTAAAATTTTTTTTTATTTAATTTCTATTTTTACTTTTTCTATTTGTAAAGCTTTTATTTTAATTTTTTATTTTTTATTTTTTATTTTTCTATTTTTAAAGCTTTTATTTTATTTTTCTATTTTTTATTTTTTATTTTTCTATTTTTAAAGCTTTTATTTTATTTTTCTATTTTTTATTTACTTAGTTTTAATTTTTCTATATTTAAAGGTTTTTATATTAATTTTTTTTATTTTATTTTTTATTTACTTACTATTTTTAATTTTTCTATTTCTAAAGCTTTTTATTTTAATTTTTTAATCTTATTTTTTATTTTAGTTTTAATTTTTCTACTTTTAAAGCATTTATTTTCTATTTTTATTTTTTATTTAATTTTTATTTTTATTTTTTTTATTTTTAGAGCTTTAATTTTATTTTTTAATTTTATTTCTTACTTTCCTATTTTTATAGCTTTTATTTTATTATGCTAATTTTATTTTTTATTTATTTTTTACTTTTAATTTTTCTATTTTTAAAGCATTTATTTTATTTTTTAATTTTATTTTTTATTAAATTTTTATTTTTAATTTTTCTATTTTAAAAGATTTTATTTAATTTTTTAAATTTAATTTTTTATTTTTTATTTTTCTATTTTTAAAGGTTTTTAGTTTTTTTTATTTAGTGCTGCCCAGACCAACTCAAGCTGGTGATTGTGGTGGTGTTTGAGGGTCTTGCATTACAGCACTACCTTTTCGGGAACTCTTACAGCACTTTACAGCACTTTACAGTTTTTGTTTTTCATTTATTTTAAATTAATTTTGTTTTTTTAAATTTTATTTAATTTTTATTTTTAATTTTTTTATTTTTAAAGCATTTTATTACATTTTATTTGGTGCTGCCCAAACCTGCTGTAGTGCATTTTTATACTTTGTAATACGTTGAAGTAATTTTGTTTTGTATCCCCATATTTTTCCCAAATGGTTTATCCCAAACTGTACCCCCCTCCTTCTACCTGTGTTATCCCTCTCCCGGGATGAGATCATCCCCAAACCCCCACCCTGGCTCTCTGTCAATCACTCAGCCTCCCATCCCCTCCATGCAGAAGTTTCGGTCCAAGTCGTCGAGTGATGAGCCAGAGGCCAGGGGTCAGCCCCCCAAGCCTTGCCCCAAACGCTGTCCTGTATGTCTGGATCCCCCAGCATCCATCCCTTAGGGTCACTTAATGGTTGGTAAGATGTTATCTACTTTTGGTTTCCACCTCCCTTTAAATGTGACCTTGACACATCTCCCGGGGCTCTCGGCAGGAGGCCCCTGAGGTGCAGGAGCTCCTTTGGGACTCCTAATAAAACCTTGGATTAACCCCTGCTAAGAGTCAGCCCTTTATCATCTACCGCTGTCTCTGGTGTCTCTTGTGCTGCACAGGGGCCCAGCCCAGGTGCCCTCAGCACCCTTGGGGGACAGAGAGTGTCTCCCCCCAGCCCAGGTGCCCTCAGTACCCTCGGGGCACACACAGAGAGTGTCTCCCCCCAGCCCAGGTGCCCTCAGCACCCTCGGGGCACACACAGAGGGTGTCTCCCCGCTCTCGGCCGTGTCGGGGCTGCCCCCCCGGTGTCTGCCGACTCGGGACCGGCCGAGGGTTACTGAGAGGCTCGCACAAACCCGCTCGGCTGCTGATTGTGGTGATGAGGGTCCCCAGGATGAGGGAAGAGACGAGAATCTTGACTCCACCTTTCAGAAGGCTGAAATATTATTTTATCATCTCTATTATATTAAAAGAAAATGAGATAGTAGAACTATACTAAAAGAGCAAGGAGACATCAGAAAGCTGGAAAGGAATGAATAATAAAAACCTGGGACTGCTCACAGCCCTGACGCAGCTGGACCATGATTGGTCATCAAGTAGAAACAATGCACAGGAGACCAATCCAAGATGCCCCTGTTGCTAAACTATCTTCAGCCCACACTCCACAGCCAGCAGATTGTTACTGGTTCCATTTCTGTTCTGAGGCTTCTCAGGAGAAAAATCCCAGCAAAAGGATTTTCATCAAACACGTCAGTGCCAGGTGATGGCACAGGCAGCATCGGCCGGCCGAGGTCACTGTGTCATCCCTGCCAGCCCAGGTGTCACAGCAAGGAGGAGAGGGTTCACGCTGTGCTCACCCTGCAATACAGAGCAATACAACACAACACACATATTAACACAAGATGATAACCTTTTTCTATTTTCATTACATGTGGATTTATTGTTATAGGAAACCCAAACCAACAAAAGCACACAAAAAACAACACTCATCTACCATTAACACCCCCTTCAGATGACACACGAAGTCACCATCCCTCTCATCACAACTGCTAAATTACACCCCAGCAATCATTGGTCCTCGGGAACGTGGTTTCCGGGAGCCTCAAAAAAATCCTCCTGCTTGACAAAAAAACCCCGGTCCCTGGATGGTCCGCACCCAAACTTTGGTGATGAACGTCGCCTCACAGACTGACCGGGACCGAGGAAAAAAAAAAAAAAACAGCCGGGGGGGGGGGGGGAACCCAGCTGGGGATTTTTTATTCTAAATTTAAAAATGAGTTAAAAAACTTGAAAAGCAAAAGTCACACACACAAGGTTAAATCCAGTAATCCAGTCAGCATGCGCTGACACATGCGGAGACGAGCAGACGCAGACAGACACGTGCTCTCACACACACTCACACGCTCTTCCCACTTACACGCTCGCTGTGGCCCTTACTCGAGACGCTGAAGAACGTGCTGCAACACATCTTCTGGCTGCGCTCCTTGACGTCAAATGGTAGATTCTGGGGAAATCGGCAGCCTCAGGGACCTGTGAGACGACAGGAAGCGGTCAACGAGTGGCTATCTGACAGCTAGGAACTTGTCTGCACTCTGGACCAGTAAGTTTTCTACCCAAAATCCCATAAAAGACAGATGAACAGTAAAGTTTTTATAACTCTTCTACCTAACTGTGACTAGGTGCCCAGGCAGGGCAGCTTCAACCATAAGTGGTACAATATAAATACACACAACAACGTAAGTCGATGCATACGGTGCAAGTGTACATAGAGTGTAGGTACATACAGTATAAGCCAGCACAGGTACACAAAATATAAAAGCCAGGACTTGAGATAACTCGCTGGAAGATGAATTCTTGAGTCCTATACCCTTGAGAAGATGGAACCTATAGAAGTACTGCAGTCACATGAGGAGGGTGCAAGACACTCCCTCTAGCAGTCCAAGAGAATGGCATGGAAAAAAAGGCACTACCAAAGCTGGTAGTGAGAAGGAAGATGGATGTGAACATCTTGTCCGTTTGAGACATTCCTGTCTCAAAGAGTAAAAATGTAAAGATGCCAGAATAAGGGATATCCAGAAAGGAACGTGAGTAGAACACGGCCTATATGGCACAGAATAGTGCCAATAAAGCATCGAGACGTAACAAAGGCCTATGACATGGAAGACAACGGACACAGACACGGACAACATAACATAGACATGGGTGACATAACACAGAGACAAGTGGCAACTGCCTGGCACTGTCCCCTTAGGGACCCGAGATGCCTAGCGCAAGATGAGCCAGAGGCTGATGATGCCAAAGGAAAGGAAGCCCTATGACGATAGCACGTGATGATGAAATGTAACTCGTTAAAAGAAGTTAGTGCCACAGCAGTTAAGAGGATGCTCGAGAGGCTCAGCGAGCCTAGAGAAGGAAGCCGACTGCCGGGTGACCGTGGCGATAGCTCCGGACCTGAAGGCGAGCTACTCAGGGCAAACATCCGTGACCATGTTGAGTCGAGGAAGGCGGATGATGCAAAGTACACAAAAATGTGGAGATGGGTCGGAACTGCCCTGCCCAGCAAAGGCCCTGGCGAGGCTGAAGGGAAACCCTCTCCCTTTACTTCCAGAGAGCCCACCCCACTACAGACCTCTCCGCTAAGCTGACAACTGATTGCCCTCTGTGATAGTAAAGGTTTGTCCCCTTCTCCCAACCACTGGCCCCGACACTTCGCTTTTGGAAGATGAGAGGACAAAATCCATCCTCGGTCGGACGTGGATGTTGAAACGTGCTCCGTGTGTGCCTCGGTGCTGTCCTTTCCAACCTTTGGCTACGAGGCTCCTCAGGGTACCTAAGACAAAACAGAAAAGGTGACTATTGCCATCAAAAACAGTAACCCCCAGGGCTCCTCCGCACCCCTGCCCCAGCTCACCTCAAATCTTGATTTGACTCCAGAGGGTGCCCAGAAGATACCTGCAAAGAGAAAAGGTACACGCTTAGCGTGCTGCTGTGTAACGCTCACCTATGAGTCAGCCTGCCTAAACCCCGACTCACCTGCCCTCCTCCGTTCCTTGACATGCCTAGGGCAGTGACAGCACCTGCAAAGAAACAAAGCAGAAAAGCATGCTGAGACACTGTAAAAACACAACCTCCCAAATCTGACAAGGATGCCACACTGATACCTTAAGCTGCACACACCTGGAATGGGCATGCTCGGCCAGGATAGATGGCAAGCGGACCACCTAAAATAATAAAAAAAAAGTGGAGATGCTTAGAGCTGCACCAGAAACTGAGACATCAGCAAAAACAACTGCTTCTGTACACTACTCAATGCTCACCTCGCCCACTCGGCCTTGACTGCTGCTCTCAGCCTTGACTTCCTAAAAAGAGAGACAAAGAAGACTGCTGTAACAGCCATCATTTATGCTCCCTCTGCAGAGACAAACAGTGACTGACCTGCTCGGGGGAATCCCCTCACCCAAGATGGGGGGCTCTGCCCTGGATTTTATCCTTCTGCACCTGAAAGAAAGGACAAAAGTCAAAGAGCTGCAGGATAACTTAAGAGCACCAGACATCTTGTGCCCATCTACAAATCCCACCTAGAGTCCCACTACACCCCACATTACAAACATCAAGTCCCCGGGACTTCGCCTATTGCACCAGACTATGCGGCAGGGCAGAGCAGCTCCAGCACAAATGTGTGCGCAGACACCCGTGACACAGGACAGGACAAACAACGGGGACACAACAGGAACAGAAATCTCTGGGTAAGGAAAATGACAGCGAGCACCGAGAGGACGCAAAATTAGAAGACCGAGGTGAAACTGATGGCGGGCTGATGAAGTTCAGAGAACCCTGGAGGAAGAAGATGCTAACTGAATGATTTATTCCAAGAACTGCAAAGATGGATGCCCGAGAATCCTACGGTCAGAAGCCTCTACCTGTCCCCACATTCTTACAAGTCCTAATCCATCATAACAGAACCTTGCAGGGTGCAGCTGTCTGTACAGCTCAGAACAAGACCTGACAAGACATCTGACTGGATGCTTCGAAGAAGAGTTGCCATTCTGATACCTGTCTGAGCTACCGAGTTAAAAGTTCCATGGCATCGGTGCCAGGGCAAGGAACGCTGAGAGTACAGATGCTAACACTGGTGCCAAGGTTTCTGACAGGCCCCTCAAAGGGCTATGATAAAAGACATGAGATATCCAACAACACATAATACACAAAAGACAAGGGACACAATACACACCGGGACTGCTCTGCCCCGCTCACCTCAGCACTGGGATCAAAAGTGAGATTTTGCTTTTATGGGGCCTAAGGGGCCACTTCATGGACACTCCTCACCTCCAAAGCGGACTCAAAACCCCCCCTCCCAGTAATTCCCAAACCAGCACCCTGCTTTCTTCCCCCCTGGGGGTCGTGGCCCTCTACTTCTCTCTCAGACATCCGGGGATGCCGGTCTCAGGTGCGAAGAAAGGAAACCTCGTCAGCTGGGAAGGTCCTGCTGGCACCGGGCTGGTGTCTCTTAGACAGCTATATCAAAGGAAACCAAACATCAATGCCAGATCGTGGCACCACATTGGCCAAAACCCCACAAGCCTGCTACTCACCCTTCTCCTAAGAAGGCCCGGCTCCTCGGGCCGCACGCTCCGGCCGCGCTCGGAGGCCGACGCCGTCGTCGTGGGGTACGCCTGGGTTAAGAGGACAGGAGGGGACGTGGCATTGCTGAAAACTGAGCGGACCCTCGCTCCTCCTCCCTACTTCCCTGACTCACCGCAACTCCACGGCAGTTCCTGATGGCTGCCTGGAACGCAGGGCTCGTGAGAGCGGCAAACCCGGTCCGTCGGCCCGTTGGGGATGGGAGCTTGGCATGCTCCGAGCAGATGGCCTAAGGAACAAACACGAGAATGGAGACTTAGACTTGCCCCAGGAATTGAGACCTCAGCAACAAGCAAGGCTACTGCTCACTGCTCACCTTACCCTCTTGAACTTGACTGCTGAGATCCAGCTATACTTCCTAAAAATAAAGACAAAGAACAGCACTGTAACAGGGCCACACTTGACACTCCCCCTGCACAGACAAATGGTGACGGACCTGCTCAGGGGAACCCCCTCACCCAGGATGGGGTGCTCTGCCGTGGATGCAATGCATCTGCACCTGCAAGAGAGTTAGAACATATGTCAAACACCTGCAGGATGACTCAAAAGCTGCAAACACCTTATATCAATCTAGGAACAGCATCTAGAGTCCAAGTACACCCCACATGAAAAATTTCAACCCCCCAGGGCTTGTCCTATTACACCAGGCTATGCGGCAGGGCAGAGCAGCTCCGGCACAAATACGTGCGGACACCCGTGACACAGGACACACAGGACACGACAAACAATGGGCACACAACACGGACAGAAATCTCTTGGCAAAAAGGATTACTGCGAGCACCGAGAGCATGCCAAATGAGATGACCGAGGTGAGACTGATGGCAAGCTGACGTGGCTCAGAAAACCCTGGAGGAACAAGATGCTAACTGAATGATTTATTCCAAGAACTGCAAATATGGATGCCCGAGAATCCTACGGTCAGAAGCCTCTACCTGTCCTCACGTTCTTTCAAGCCCTAATCTGCCATAATGGATCCTGGCAGGGCATAGCTGTCTGTACAGCTCAGAACAAGACATCTGACCGGATACTTCCAAAGAGAGATGCAATTCTGATACATGTCTGATCTCCCCAGGCAAAGGTTGTATGGCATGGGTGGCGGACCAAGAAATGCAGACATCACAGAGGATAAAAACAATGCCAAGGTTTCTGACAGGCCCCTCAAAGGGCTAAGGTAAGAGACATGAGATACCCAAACAACACACAAGGCACGATAGACAAGGGACATAATACACACCGGGACCGCTCTGCCCTGCGCACCGCAGCACTGGGATCAAAAGTGAGACTTGGCTTTTATGTGGCCTAAGGGGCTGCTTCATGGACACCCCCCCACCTCCAAAGTGGACTCAAAAACCCATCCCAGTATTTCCCAAACCAGCACCCTGCTTTCATCCCCCCTGAGGGTCCTAGCCCTCTACTTCTCTCTCAGACATCCGGGGATGCCGGTCTCAGGTGCGAAGAAAGGAAACCTCGTCAGCTGGGAAGGTCCTGCTGGCACCGGGCTGGTGTCTCTTAGACAGCTATATTAAAGAAAACCAAACATCAATGCCGGATCGTGGCACCACATCGGCCAAAACCCCACAAGCCTGCTACTCACCGTGCTCCTAAGAACGCTCAGCTGCTCGGGCCGCACGCTTAGGGCACGCTCGGAGACCGAGGCCGTCGCCACAGGGGATGCCTGGGTTAAGAGGAGATGAGGTGATTTGGCACGGCTGAAACCTGAGTGGACCCTCGCTCCTCCCCCCTACTTCCCTGACTCACCACAACTCCTCAGCACTTGCCGGAGGCCACCTGGATGGCACCTTTAAATAGAAAAGTTCAGGGCTTCATCACCAAGTCCTGTAATGCATCCACAGGGCTCACATTTGCAGGAAACCCGGTGCATCGGCCGGCTGGTGACGGGGGCTTGGCATACTCCGAGTGGATTGCCTAAAGCGCACAAACGAGAATGGAAGCTTAGAGCTGCACCAGAAATTGAGACCTGAGCAATAACAACTGCTTCTCTCCACTGCTCACCTTGACTGCTGATATCCACATTTGCCTCCTAAAAAGAAAGACAAAGAACAGTGCTGTAACAGATGCATCATTTACACTTCTGCTGCAGAGACAAACGGGGCCTCACCTGCGCGGGGGAAACCCCTCACCCGGGATGGGGCCCTCTGGCACACATTTAACCCATCTGAATCTGAAAAAAAAGTTAGGACAAGACTCAAACTGTTGCAGGATAACTTAGGAGCTCCAGACATCTTGTGTCCATCTACAAATCCCATCTAGAGTCCAACTACACCTCACATTACAAACTCCCAGGGACTTCCCCTATTGCACCGGGCTATGCGGCAGGGCAGAGCAGCTCCGGCACAAATGTGTGTGCTGACACCCGTGACACGGGACAGGACGTGACAGACAGGGGGGACACAACAGGGACAGAAAGCTCCTGGCAAGCAAAGTGGCTGCA
The DNA here is from genome assembly GCF_012460135.2 of Molothrus ater. NCBI lineage: Eukaryota > Metazoa > Chordata > Aves > Passeriformes > Icteridae > Molothrus > Molothrus ater. The sequence continues at coordinate 7,349,818 of NC_050481.2, read as the reverse complement.
GGGACTGAGAGAATGCAAAAGGAGATGACCGAGGTGAGACTGATGGCAACCTGATGAGGCTCAGAGAACCCTGGAGGAAGATGCTGGCTGAAGGATTTATTCCAAGAACTGCAAAGATGGATACCCAGGAATCCTACGGTCAGAATCCTCTCCCTAACCTCGCATTCTTACAAAGCCTAATCCGTTGAAATGGAGCATTGAGGAGCACGGCTGTCCGTGCAGCTCAGAACAAGACCTGAAAAGCCACCTGACTGGATGCTTCCAAAGAGAGATGCAATTCTGATGCCTGTCGGAGCTCCCAAGTCAAAAGGTCAATGGTCTGGGTACCAGGCCGAGGAACGCAGAGATTACAGATGCTAACAGTGATGCCAGGGTTTCTGCTAGGCTCCTCAAAGGCCTAAGGTAAAGGACATGACACATCCAACCACACAGAACACACAATAGACAAATGACACAATACACACCGGCACTGCTCTACCCTGCGCACCTCAGCACTGAGATCAAAAGTGAGACTTTGCTTTTATTTCCCCCCCAAGCCTAAGGGGCCGCTTCGTGGACACCCCCGTCTCCAAAGCGGACTCAGAAACCCCTCCCGGTGGGTCCCTGCACTGCGCCCTGGTTTCATCCCCTCTGTGGGTCGTAGCCCTCTACTTATCTCTCAGACATCTGGGGATGCCTGTCTGTGTCAGGTGCAAGGGAAGGCTGCCTCGACAGCTGGGAAGGTCCTGCTGGCACTGTTGTTAAACAGCTTCCTGCTGTTTCTTCGTCTGCTCCAATAAAGAAAACGAAATATCAATGCATAACCTCAGCAGCACATTGGCCAAAACCCAACAATTCTGCCACTCACTGTTTTCCCAAGAATGTCCGGCTCCTGGGGCCGCACGCTTCAGCCACACTCGGAGGCTGACGCCATCGTCGTGGGTACGCCTGGGCTAAGAGGAGACGAGGTGATGTGGCGCTGCTGAAACCTGAGCGGAGCCTCGCTCCTCCTCCCTACTTCCCTGACTCACCGCAACTCCTCGGCCATTGCTGAAGGCTGCCCTGGTGACACCTTTAAACAGAAAAGGCAGAGGCTTCATTGCCAAGTTCTGTGATACTTCCCCAGGGCTCGGGAGAGCGGCAAACCCGGCGCGTCGGCCGGTTGGTGACTGGGGCTCGGCGTACTCCGAGTGGATTGCCTAAAGCGCAGAAACAGGAACAGATGCTTAGAGCTGCACCGGAAAGTGAGACTGGAGCAATAACAACTGCTTCTGTACGCTACTCAATGCTCACCTTGCCCACCTCACCTTGACTGCTGATGTCCAGCTTTACTTCCTAAAAAGAAAAAGAACAGAGCTGTAACAGAGTCACACTTTACACTCCCCCTGCAGAGACAAACGGTGACTGACCTGCTCGGGGGAACCTCCTCACCTGGGAGGGGTGGATGGATTTTGCCCTGGATTTTATCCTTCTGCGTCTGAAAGAAAGCGAGGACAAACGCCAAAGGGCTGCAGGATATCTTCACAGCTCCAAACATCTTGTGTCTATCTAGGAATATCATCTAGAGTCCGGCGACACCCCACAAACTGCCTGTCCCTGAGCCTTGTCCTATTGCAGCAGCCTCTGCGGCAGGGCAGAGCAGCTCCGGCACAAACATGTGCAGACACCCGTGACACAGAATGTGACAAATGGGGGGACGTTAAACACGACACATGATGCTTGTGGTGAGGGCCTCGAGGGGAAAAGGCAAAAGGGACCCCAAAGACACAGTAGGTAACACGGTACACCGGACAACATGACGTGGACCGGAACTGCTCTGCCCTGCCCGCCTGCACGCTGCCATCAAATGTGGACTCTCTCCCTTTAGCTGTCCTAAGAGGCCCCTTGGAGAAGATTGCTTTTCCCTCTGTTAATTTTTCAATCTGTCCCAAGAACTCCCAACCCGCTGCTCTCCCATTGTCCCATCTCCAGGCCGTGACCCAGACTTATCTTTTGGATGGTCGGTGATGAGGATCCACGTTGCACCTGAAATGAGTCTGCCTCGGAGGGCCCCGTGATCACCTGTTAGCCTCTCGGTCAGCTACAATAAAGAAAACCAAAACCAACGTATGAGTTCAGAGTTATGTGGGCCAAATCCCAGCAAGTCAGCTACTTGCCCTCTCCTGAGTGTGCCTGAGTCCTTCAGGCTCCACCTTCATCCTGATTCCAAAGGTGTGGCCCTTATTATGAGTGGCACCTGGGTTAGAGAAAAGCAAAGTTAAATGGCTTTCCTGTGAGTGCACTGGATGACCTTGTGTGAGGAAGACATGGGAATGCCTCTGCTATGCTTCTGAAAAGCCTTGTGTGGGGGGGCCCTCAAATAAACACCCTTTCTCACCCTGCTGCCTGCAAACCCCCCTGCCCCCCAATAACTCCTAACTGGATACCTGCTCACCCTCCCTCTCCCAGTCACAACCCTCAACTCACCTGAAGCCTCAGTCTCAAACATCATTTTTGACACTGGGCAGATGCCTCCTGTGACATGATGAATCTGCTGAAAGAAGTGCTGTGCTTGACACAACCGGGCATCTCTGGAAGCTGTGCACCTCCTAAAAACAATAAAAACACAAAACAAGAACAAAACCAGAAATTGCAAATGCACTTTACCACCCCTAAACACAAAATCGTGAACTTAAATACTCCCTGTATTCCATGCCATTTTCTTCACAGGATCTTCCAAGCCTCTGTTGCTTTAGATGCCCAGAAACACCTGCTGAAAGCAAGCTGAGATAAGCTGAAAGAGCCTCTTCACTGAAATGACAGGAGAGCCCTTTCCCCAGCACATCCCAGAGAGGGAATGAAGCCCCTCAGCAAAGGCTGGGGTTAATATACCCCGATGGTGCCCGCCTCCCATTCCCATGATGCCTGGGAAAAGGGAGGGGGCTAATCCCACCGGGTATAAAAGCCCTCAGAGCAGCTGCAGCTGTTTGGCTCCTCTGACTCAAATTCAAAGGGAGGAAAGGCCTTGTTAAAGAAGAAAGCTCTTCAGAAAAATAACAGTGCTTTCTTTTTTGACACAACTACTAGGAGCAGAAGAACAGAAAAATTGTAAGACATAAGGCATTGTGTTTAGGTAGCATACCTAGATAAATTGGGTAATTTGCTGTTAACTTATATAATTATTCTGTGATTAACAAAAGCCATCTAATAAATTAACACCCAAAACTCCAGCAGCCCAGCTGGCCCTACCAAATCTCTCTGTTGATACATACAGTAAACAAAACCAAAATCCCAGGAATACCTATCAGAAGTCTAGGAAAGAAACCTCTTGAAATTAATCCTACCTCAAATACAAACCAACCCGTCCAGAAAGTGAGCTTCACTCAAAAAACTATTTACACAGAGTTAATAAGACCAAGAAATAAAACAACACACCATATACCACCAACAAATACAACAGTGAAGGAAAAAAACCCACGTTTTTTTTCTTTTTTTTTTTATTTCAACTAACTTCCTTTATTAGCTCGAACCAAAGATTTTACCAGGGCTGTAACAACAACAACTTCTTTTTCTTCTTCTCCTTCTGAAATGTCCCTTCTCCTTCCCAAATTCCTTACAACTTCTGAGTTTAAATCCAAGCCAAAAGCAAAATTCGTGCACTTGTGAGTCCGGTGCTCCTGTCAGATTCTGTCTCACTCCACAGCTTCTCACACTTTCAGTCTGAACGCTGTCCTGCCCTGATGAGTTTGACAGAAGCATTGGCACATGTTAAGAGAGCATTTCCCTCCCTGCCTCCCTCGCCAGAGCTGGTTTCCTTAGCGCATTTCAATCGATCCCAAGCCCGCAATGATGCGCGCTCACCTCAAGGCTCAGAGCAAGCACGCAGCAGCTCAGGCTGACTTGGCTCCAGGGCTCCGTGCCTTGGATAGCTGAGAAAAATTCCCATGAGCCTCTGTCCCAAGACATTGGAATGCAAACCCAGCTCCGTCTCAGCGTCTCGGTGGGAGGCAGGAGCACATCTGGCTGAGCCACAAAAAATCCCTTCTTGGGCAGCTGCACTCTGCCGCAAAGGGGAAACACGTGCTAGTGAACAGCAGCTCAGAAACAATTCTTTTCTAATGTTACCTGCTCTACTTGACTGCTCGCTAACACAAGTCTCATTTTACCATTGCAGGGAGAACGCTGTAGGAAAATGTCTGATGAGCAGCCACAAAGGCCTCACTCCCTGCTACACAGCCTGCAACACCCTTGGCAGAGCGGAGCAGCCAAATCACCACACTCTCCTTGCCATGGGCAAGGGTAGAAGATGACTGGGGGAGGCATATAAAAAGAAGGGAAACGCTCCTACAAATGCACAGCCATTTGCTTTCAGAAGCCCAGAGTTCAGGATCTTCTCTAGGAAGCCAGACATGACATGATATTTCTAAGATTTTCTTCTTCATCGAAGGAAATGTACGTACATACACGCTCTTACAAATGTACCTACAGTTTTGGGGTTTTTTTTCTTCTGAAGCTCCAAGAATGATTTCCCATCTTGATTCATTCAGAAGAAATGGCCCCTGTGACTCAGGTCAGAAGGGCGCCTGCGTTTTTGATCACGACAGCTTTTGGGTTTACCCTGTGAGCAGGAGCAGCCAGAGCTGAGGCTCAGCAGAGGCTGACCCCGGCCAGCCCCTTCCTCCCTTCCCTGTGTCACAATGACTTCCAGGCAGAAGGGTGCAAAGCAGGTTTGTGTCTTTTCTCTTCAGTGCCAATAGGTAAAAGATGTAGGCTTTGAAATAACTAATGACCCTCTCTTTGAACTCTCCCAAGGACAGCTTTAAAGAAAAGACAGAAGATTGCTGCTAAATCCCTATGGGATAAGGACGAGAGCAGCAAGGAGGGCAGGTGCGTCCCCCGCCCCCCGAGGGTGCACCCAGAGCCCCGGGCAGGGACGGAGTCACTGACTGCTCTCTGGGGACGAGACCCTCCCTGCAGGTGACACTGGCTTGTCCTCTCCCTGTGGCACAGGGACCTCCAGGCTCTATAACCAGCCTCATTTTGTCAGCATCCAGGTGCTGTGCTAGAGCCAGAGGGGTCAAGGCTTTCCAGAACCATAGGATCCTTGCGGTTGGAAAAGCCTTCTAAGGACATCGAGCCCAGCTGCTGCCCCAGCACTGCCAAGCTGCCCCCCCAAATCAGGTCCCTAAACACCACATCTTGACATCCTTGACATGTCTCCAGGCACGGGGACTTCCCTGGGCAGCCTGCTCCTATGCCTGACCACCCTTTCAGTGAAGAAATTGTCCCTCCAATCCAATCTAAGCCTTCCCTGCTGCAAGTCGAGGCCATTTCCTTTTGCCATGTCACTTCTTACCTGGGAGATCTCGGTACTTCAACCTTACCTGCTCCTTCCCTAGGCGGTCTCTGGCTTGGCTGGATGAGAGGAGAAACACTCCCACCTCAGGAATGGCAGCTCAGGAGGTCCCACACCAAGGCCAGGGGGAGCAGCCGTCCTCGCCAGAGCTCACACATCCCTTCTCAGAGATTGGCTCTGCTTTTCCTCCCGGGCAGATCTCTGCTGAGTGCTGCACAATTGCCTGTTTGGAGGAGGGGGGGAAAAGAGGTTAGCCAAGTTTGTTATCCAGACTTAGCTGCTGGCTTTGCCTCCTCCTGACTTCCTTCTGCTACAAAAACAGCTGCCTTTGGACTTCTAGGGGCAACTTGCACGTCATGCCTGAAAAGGAGCTACAGAAAAGCGCCTCATTTTTAAAGCCTCAGCCAAGAAGACAGATAATTGCAGCTTCTCCATGCCCACTGCCTGCAGAGCTGGCAGGCACCAGGCCAGCTCTGCTCCTCCTTCAAGTTGTTCCCAAATCTGCTGGAAGAACTGAAGGCTACTTTGGCCTTCCATTGCTCTGCTTGTCCCGAGAAAGAGCTTTGAGTGTTGTTACCCCTCCAGAAAGGAAGGGCCTTTCTGTCTCACACGCTCGGTGACACAAGGCTACGCCAAGCTGCAGCAGCCTCTGCTCCAGGTGGGAAGGGCTTCCTTCCTCCTCTGGCACCTGGCTGGCACAGGGCACAGGTTGCTCAGAGGTGCTGGGGCTGCCCCATCGCTGCAAGTGTTCAAGGCCCCTTGCTGCTCTGGGATGAGGCTCTGAGCAAGCTGCTCTATGGAAGCACATCCCTGCCCACAGCGGCAGCAGCCTTGGAATGAGGTGATCTTTAGAGCCCCTTCCAACCTGAATTATTCCATGATTCTGTGAACTGAAAAAAGCGGGGAAAGAAATCTGTAAAGGTCACTAAATGCATCAAAGCACATCCCCATGGATCCAATCCTCAGCAGCCCATCCGGCCAAGGTCAGAGCTGCTCTCTGTCCACCGAGGACACGGCAAGCAGCAGGGACCTTTCTCCCACTCTCCAGCACGGACCTGCGAAGCCAGAGGGAAGTTTACAGACACCGGGAGGCGGCGGCACGGGACGGGACAGGTGAGCAGTCTTACCTTGCAAAGCTGGCGGCACAAAGGGCGGGCAGCGCCGCCGCCACGCCGGGATTTTCCGGCCCGCCGTCGCTTCCAGCACCTGGAGAGGGGCGTGCGCGGGCTCGGGGGGTGCAGCCCCGTTCCGACGGCGCTCGCCCGCCCCCGGCCCGCGGAGCGCTGCGACCGTGCCTCCGCCGCCCGCCGAAAGCGGCCCCGCCGGGCCACCCCCCGCCCGGCCATTCTTCTCAGCCATCGTGTCCCTTTTGCACTCCTGAACGTCTTTCACCCCTGCCGGCCATTTACCGAGCCCGCCCCGCCCGCCGCTCGCTCCCGCCCCTCGCCCTTGCCTCGCTCGGCAGCCGCGTCCTTGCCCCGTGCCAGCGGCGAGGGGCAGGGCTCTGGCTCGGGGGGCTGCAGTACCGCGCTCTGGCCACAGGGCGGCAGACTCCCGGGTCCGCGATTTTCCCGCGCTTTTGGCCGCCATTTTGAGAAGGTCAATGAAGCTCCGCGACATTGGCGACGCGCCGCTCCCATGATGGCGGCCGTGAAAGGACACGCCCCCCCCACCCCCCCCTCCGCCGAGAGAGGCGATTACTCAGATGCCGGTCAGAAACCCGCTAAAATACGCCCGCCCGCGGCGCCGCTGACCCCACAGCCCGTGCCGGGTACACCTGAAACGCAAGAGAAAATCCCGCCCGGACCACGTCGGTGTTCCGTGCAGGCAGTCCGGATACACACACCGCGGTCCTCCGGCTGCCCGCCCTTTTGGCCGCCATTTTGAGACGGTCAAACAAACTCCGCCACGCGCCACGCCCAAGAGGGCTGCCTGGCGGCGGCGGGCTGCAGTACCGCGCTCTGCCCACAAGGCGGCAGCACTGCCGCCCACCCCAGCCGGAGGCGCCGCGCGCCTTGGGGCTGCGGGCAGCCAAGGCGGCAAAAAAGAACAGGGGCGATTCCCCCCCGCAAAAAACTCCTCTAAAAATAAATGCCAAAAACCTGCCTCTTACCAAACAAGAACCAAATAAGCCCCCTTTCTTTCAAACCTTCTTTAAATAAATTTTATAGTTCTAGTTTTCCTAGTTCACACGCATATTTATACCGGACATTGATGTGTTACGTCATTTATACAATCTGTTATGTCTATTCCTATTATCTGTATTTATTCATATTTTGTGGTTTTATCAATATCATTATATATTGATTGTATATTTCTATACTTCGATTTAGGTTTCTATCATACTTTTATTATTCAAAAAAAAAATCCCATCTCTAACCAAACAAATACCAAAAAACCCTTCTTTTAAACAATATTGAAATAGTTTTATATTTATAGCTTGCATAATTATATTCACTTTTATAGTCACAGTTTATACTGATGTATTCTCTTCATAATTACATATCACATATATATTATTCACATCATATAGATAAATTATTATTTTTATTATGTACCATATCTACTGCTACAAATTATTTTTTCTAATGTTTTCAATTTTTATATCAAACTTGATGTATTCATGAGATATTTTTACAAGTAGATTTCTACCTTTCTATCATTTGTATTTGTAGTTTTTATAATAAAACCCCTGCTTTTGCCAAGTAAAAAACAAAACCTTCCTTTCTTTTAAACTACTTTTAATAATATTGTTGTATTTACATTTACCATATCTATAATGTTTTAGATATTATATCATAGTGATGTACTAGATTTATGGCTATTTCCTATAATAGATCATAATAAGATATATACAGTATCACTTGTATTACGTGTTGTATGGATTTATGTCACTTTAGATTTACAATCCTTTAATAATTTTATATATATATCTGCATAGATTCGCAATACATTTCTATATTTAAAATTTCGTTTGAGTTGTGTTTATATTTATCATCTCTATTGATATATCTATAAACATACACAATGGTCTATTAAAAAATACAATATCTTATTGGAATATATCATGACTTATGTTACCTGTTAAATTTTAAATAGAGATCGAATAGATCAAAATAAAAGTTTATTCCCATTTCTGCACATCTACTTGTTTTGTTTAAAGATAGCTATCCTTAGAATTTTACATTTAAAATCCAATTCCTAAATACAAGGACAAAACAAACAGCATCGAATTCCCACCAATGTCTTCCAAAACCATCAAGATACCTCCACCAGCCCAACAACTGCCAGCGAAAAAAACACACAACACTCTTTTCACTGACAGTTCTCATCACATCAGAAAAATGGAACCAAACGAAAAGAAAACCCTGGAGAAACACACGCAGCAAATCACAAAAGCCTCTAAAAAAACCCAAACCAACTCGCTCAACTCCAATCAGTGCCACTGACCCTGAACGTCATTTTAAAAACTAACCAAAATTCTACATCTACACTAACTCAAAGAATAAGCAATACTCTGTCAAAAGAACTTTAGAAAGTGAACTAATGAACGAAATAGAAAAAAAAACCAAAAAATCTCAACCACTAAAAAATAAGAAAATAACTACCCAAATTAAAAAAAAAAAACAACAAAAACAAACAACTACTTAAAAAGACCCACCATATAAATACCCACGTTCCCAAAAATAAAACTGATCAACAACCACCAAATACGTCGAAGGACAACAAAAAACGAAAAGAAAAAAAAAAAAGAAAGGAAAAAACCAAAAGAAAATACATTTGTAAAACAAAAGTCCCCCAAACCAAATCAACTTTAATTTACAACAAAAAAATTATTCCCAGCTGAAGAATAAACGCATAGAGCCTCATTCGATCAAAATAAAAATACCACCCAGAAATAAACACAAAGCCTAAAGAGAAACGTAACCATTAACAATATCTCCCAAATGATCCCGTAACAATACAACATACACTACAATCAAACAAACCAAATCAATAAAAGCCCTGGAAGACGATAAACACGAACGCAATTAGAGAGATTTTAAAAACCCCGCTGCTATTAACGACACGACGCCACCTCGAACCCACCGAAACAAACGCTACACGCCCACGCTAATAAAAGCCACCGCGACAGAATTAAAATCCGAGCCGCTGCTTCGCGCAACGACCCGTAGAAACCATTGCACGCCTTTAAAAACAGAATAGCCCGGCAAAAAAAAATATCCGACTACAGAACTCGATTCAAACCGAACCTTTATCGTCACCACCTGAACCGAGAACCGTACCGGTCAGGAAGAACGCCATAGGCCTTAGCGCACACCCACTGCGACCCACACAAAACCGTGCGATCGATCCCTACAGAGCACCTCCGAACCACGACACCCAAGAACTTGCGGCAGCCGAACCCCGCGCTGCCGGCCCCGGACGGAGCGCGGCTCCCGGCGGCAAAGCGGCTCCTCCGGCGCGCAGGGGCGGCGCCGCCCCGGAGACCCCCCCGCCCCCGCCCGCTCCCCCTGCCCGGGGGACCCCGGCGGCGCCCGAGCCCCGCGCCCGGAGCGGACAGAGCGGCGGGCACCGGCCGGGCCGGCGCAGCAGCGCCCGCGCCGCCTCTGCCGCCCTCGGCTCCGCACGGCGGCTCGCACCGGCAGAGCGGCTCGGCCGCTGCCGCGCCAAATTCCCCGTGCGCCTCGGCAACCGCCCGGCCCGGGCCGGCAGCGCTCCCGAGCGGCAACGCTCCGGGCCGGGCCGCGGCCACAAGAAGCGCCCTCAAATGCAGCGGCACAGCCCCGACTGCAGCCCTGCAAACGCTGCCAGAGCTGCGGCTTCCCGCAACTGAACCCCGAAACTGACGCCGCGGGCGGCGCTCACCTCGCTTCAACAAGGGCAAAGAAATGGGTTCTCCCCTTCAAGTTCATCCCCTGGGAGAGCAGAAAAGAAGGGGCTTTCCTCCAATGAAATCCTTCAAGCCGTGTGGAAAGGGGGATTTGGACCTCAATTCAAACCCTTGCAAAGGAGGGACACCAGCGCTGTCCCCTCCATTTAAACCTTAGGATGATGAAAATGGGCTGGCTGCCTTCAAATCAAACCCCTCAGATGACAACAATACTTTGCCCATTCCCGTTCAAATGGAACGCAGGGATTCCCTGTCACCCCTGGGATACCCCTAACAGCCGGGAAAAGGCAGGTTTTCCTTCCATCAACACCCTTCGAACCGCAGGTGAAGGCGGATCCCTCCCAGTTCGAACACAGACAATATTAGGAGAGTAGCTGCTTGCCTCTCCTTCTTTTGTCTTCACAAGCTCCGTTTTTGGTCCTGGGGAACCGGGGAGGGGGGACTGCCAAGATCAAATGGAAAAGGGAAAGGACCAAAGTCCCCGCTCCAAATCCACACGCGCTCACCCGTTCGGCTGCTGCTTCCCGGCACAAAGATTCGTCCCTCGGCACCTCCTTGAAGCGATGCTCCGCGTCTCCAAGCGCGCATCCAGCTGTTCGCCCAGACGCTGCGAGAAGCTCTCGCAGTCCTTCCATGAGACAGCCCCGGGAGCCCCCCATGAACCCCTCTTCTCAGCAGCTCCATGCAAAAGGGAGCTGAGGCGAAGCCTCCCCCTAAAATTGCCTCCCCCCCCCCACCCCCCCGGCAGGAGCCGGCCCCTCATCATCCTCACAGCTCACACCTGGGGCTGCTCCGAGCCCCCCATCATCCTCACAGCTCACACCTGGCGCTGATGCCACTCTCCAACAGCGCCTCTCCCCGTCCAGCACACAGCCCGCTTCTCACAGACACAGAGCCAACAGACATCTGCTCCGGGTGCTGGCTGTGCTTAGTCCGTCTGCTTCCACAATTCAGACACGGACGTGCGCTGATGGCACTGAGGGAAAGCATTCCAGTGCACAAAACTGTCATTCTGGTAGCACGCTTTGAGACGCCTTCAGAAAAAGCAGAATCAGCGCCACCTCCTAAGAGCCCTGCTGAGGAACCCCGCCCTCCTTGGGACACCCAATGCAGCAGAGCTCGAAAAACAAAGGGAAAAGTCAAGCTTGGAGTGGAAAAAGACAATAGAAATACAGCAGCCTTTCAAGAAAGCCTTCACACAGCAATAGGCGGAGCCGGTCACATTTCTTCTTTCCTTGCTCTCTGGAATGACATCAATACAAAGTAAAAAACCCACACGAAACCCAAGGCAGAGCTGGGATTTTACACGTCTTCCTTTTGGCTCTCGGGATGACAAGCGCCTCTTCCGGGACTGCGACACGATTTGGGCGCTGGCAGAGAACGGAGGCAAAAGGTGCCAGAGAGCCCCTTCTATCGCCTTCAGCCCCTGCAGCTGTTCTGAGGGTTCCAGGGCACAGCTCGGTCCGTTCCTAGATCAAAACCTCACGGCAATATCTTCAGAACTACTACCCATCTCCAGTCGGAACCTTCTACATTCCTGTAAACAAATGAGTGCGTAGAGAGGGTTTCTCCCCAGCTGAGTTTAGAGACCAATTCCTATTCTTTAGCAATACCTAGAAAACCGAACGCCTTGCCAGGTTTTAGCATCCTACACCCACTCACCCCTCCCTCCCTGTGCATTTGGTGGCAGCTTTGGGTCCCTCTGGGGGACGGCACCCAGCGTGACCCCCGCCCCTCGCCCGCCCCCCACCTGCTCCTGCACCGCAGTGGGGCTCCCTCTCCTGGGCACCTTGGGGTGCCCCCAGCGGCATCAGAGCCCCGAGTCTTCACCCCCCCTTTTCCTGACCCCCAAAGAAGGCTCAGAACGAATCCGACTGCCCTGGACAGCAGCGCAGCGCTTCCCCCAAGCCCTTCCCACACGTGCATGGCCCCAGCAAGGGATTCTGCTGCAACAAGAAAGCGGGGGCAGCCCCCAGAAGGGTTGAGGTTCCTGCCCAGCCTCGCTGTCACGGGCCGGGGGCAGCGAGAGAGGGAGCGGCACAGACGGCGGGGACGGCCCGGCACAGGGCGGGGGCCGCTCTCAGCGCGATGCCGGCAAAGCCGCAGCTCCGGCGCTGTCGGCCGGGCTGCTTGAGCGGCACGGGGGGATCCGCCGAGAGCCTCCGGCCCCGCGCGGGGACTCCTGCAAGGGCCCAGGGGCGCCGGGCTCCGGCCCTCGGGGCTTTATTCTCCGGCAGCCCGAGCCCCGCGGCTGCGGGGCAAAGAAGGAAAGGGGGCACGGGAAGAGAGGAGCGAGAGCAGGGCATGAGAAAGGGCGGCGAGGGAGCTCGGGCTGCGCAGGAAAGCGGGACGGGAAGGGAAAGCCCGGGACGAGGGTACAGGGAGGCTGGGCAGAGGAAGGAGAGAGGGGGAACAGAAGGGAGTAGCGGGCTAGGGACAGGACAGGAAGGAGCCGGGTTTGTGGGGGGAGAGGGAATGGGGGAAAGGGAGCGAGAGAAGGCGAATACGGGGAGAAGGAAGGAGGGCTAGAGAGAGGGACAGGCGGGGAAGCCCCCCAGAGCCCCGGCTGCACCCCGAGCCCGGCCCGGCGCCTCGCCCTGCCCGGGATGCTGCGCTCGGCGGAGCTCGGCTCGCTCCGGAGACGCTCGGCTAAACTCGGCTATTGTCGGCTAAACTCGGCTACTGTCGGCTAAACTCGGCTACTGTCGGCTAAACTCGGCTCGCTTCGGGCCAACTCCCAGCCGCTCTGTGCCTTGGGCGCGCCTCGGCTCGGCTCGCTGAGGGCGGGCGGGCAAGCGCCGCCGCCTCACGTTCAGCTCGCCCGGCTCGGGGCTCTCCCGCTGCCGCGTCCCGCGGGCGGCCCGGCCATGGCGCGGACACGACCGGGAGCGCGGGCTCGGGCAGGAGCTCATTAGGCTGGGACCGCACTGGCGCTAATTAGCGCGCACGAGAGCGGCAGGCTCGCTTCGCCTGAGCTCGGCTCGCTTCGCTCCAGGCAGCCTCGGAAGCCTCGCCCCGGTTCGCTCGAGGCCGTCAGGGTCGGCCGCTCTCGCCTTGCTTCGGCCGAGCTCGTGCGATTCCCCCGAAGGCGGCGTCGTTCGGTTGTGTTTTTAGAAATATCTTTCTCTATCGATTGTATCTTTCTATAGTTAGATTTATATTTCTAGAATACTTCCATTAATCCAAATAAAAACCCCATCTCTAACCAAATAAATACAATAAAGGCCTTCTTTTAAACGATATTGAAATATTTTTATTTATACTTTGTAGAATTACATTCACATTTATAGATATAGTTTCTTTTGATGCAATCTATTAATAATTATCTATAATATCTATAAAATTCTAGACATGTATTTAAAGTATTATTTATATTATGTATCGTATCTACTGCTGCAACTGATTTTTTCTTCTAGTTTTAAACTTTATCTGTATGTATTTATGATATATTTCTAGACTTAGATTTCTACCTTCATATTCTTTGTATTTATCATTTTTATCATCAAAACCCTGCCTACTGACAAGTAAAAAAAACCGCTTTCTTTAATGACTTAAAAAATATTTTTATATTTATAATTTTCATATTTCTATTTATCATTTGCTCTCTAGTACGTGATAACATACCTGCTCCTGCACCGCAGTGGGGCTCCCTCTCCTGGGCACCTCGGGGTGCCCCCAACAGCATCAGAGCCCCGAGTCTTCACCCCCCCTTTTCCTCTAGTTAGAAACTACACTGGAACTTTTTTCTGGAAACAAAGACACGACCTAAATCCTCTCCCCATGTCCCAGACAGATAGATGTTCAGTTCTTAGTTGACTGGGCAGCAGTTTCTTCAATAGAACGAGAAACAATATGGAAACGTTTTAGCTACAAGCAAATAGGCAAATCTGAACAAGGTCCTGGTGGCCAGCCGCTGCAGTTATTTTGAAGCCATTTTTTAAACAATCAAGTACTGATCCCACAAAAAATAAAGCAAAAAGCTGACTACTGGCTAAGAAAGAAGGAAAAATTAACTTTTGACGACAACAACAACATTCCAAGGACACAGGCTTTTTTCCAATCTCATACCTTATTACTACCTCTCTTGGGAATTCTCATCGTGGATCCCAAAAGGAATAAATCCCTCAGCGTGTCCTAAAGCACCAAGGAGCTACCTACAAGTGAAGGTGGCTACTTTCAGTGCAGACACAGCTGATGACACAGCAGTAGCGCAGTTCTATGCTGCCCAGGGATAATACTGTCTCCTCTTCTCCAGCAGCTGACTCTCTCCTGCCATGGCTTCTGTAAATGCATCAGAGCACGACCTTAAACACAAACAGGCAAGAAAACACCATCAGAAGTCTTTCATTAAGCACTACAAGAAGGGTTCCAAGCAGAGACCAACAGAATTTCAAGGAAGCAGTATGCAATTAAACCACCTCAGACTTGTTCAAGTATCCGGCAGGTAGATGGAACCAAAATGGAACCATTCAGAAACGACAAAGAAAACCTCCCCAAGTATTTATACAGGAGTCCTTAACGTCAGAAATGGGATGACAGGTTATGTTCAGATAAGATGAATGTTTATTTGGATGTAGAAATAAACTTCTCTCGTGGTCCTTTGCCAAAAAATAGAACCTACAAGTGAACACCTACACCTGCCTAAAAAGACCTAACGAGCCCCTGGCAGCCACCGGCATCAAAGCACAGGGGATGTTTCTAATCCAGGCTAAGGAGAACAATATCACCTTTTGTTCTCTCCAGTTTGTTTCCTCTGCAGTCCTATTTGCTCCTTATGATTTTTACACTCTCTGTATCTTCTCGGGCAGCGCTGAGTCTGACGACCGGGATACGAGAGTCCTTCCCTGCCCTACGGAGAGAACCAGGAAAAAAAGTTAAAAAAAGAACAGGGCAGTTTGAAGTTAATACTTCCGACGAGAAGCAGCACCTGACAAACAGAGTGAACAAAGCGTGACACCTCCCTGGGGACAGAAGACTTACAAACTCTCCGGGATTTACAATCCTAGTAACCAAGCCCTTCAGCACAGCAGCCAAGTGTCCCATTAGGTGGTGCTGCACCAAAGAATGATCCGAGAGGTTCCAAAGAGTGAAACGCACGTTATTTTCCAAAGACGTAAAATCGTGCAAAATAACAAAACTACAATAGATCTAAACTACAGGGCAAGAGTACAAGTGTTAACTTGAGGAGCTGGAACCATCCAGGTGAGCAACTGCTACCTGGATCCTCAACAGAGTTTGAGGAACCCTCCAGGATACAGAAGGGCTTTCCCCAGCAATGTCACAGGCCGAGTTTTGATAGAAGTACACTTGCCAGATGCTCAGAAACGTCACCCATCCTCCTCCGGGTGTCCTGAGAGAGCTGCGAATGGCTCTCACGTGGTTTGAGCTGGTTCTGTAAGGGCTCAGGGTGAATTTCACCAGATGCAGCCAAACTGGGCAACACCCAGTGGGACAGAAGGAACCCAAAGCTTGTTTTACCCAAAGCTTGGGTAAGCAGAGCTCCAGCAAATACTGAGGAAACGGACAGAACAGGGTAACAAATAATAAACATACCTTTTTTTTTTTTTTTTAGATGAGCAAAACAATTAAGGAGAAGGTGGAAAACTCACCATGACTGAACATTTCATCACCTGTAAGCTGACCATCCTTAGCATAGAGGACTCCAAATTTAAAATTCACCAATCCTGGGAAATAAAACCAGATATTGTATGATAAACAGTCAAACAGAAGACGTAAGAATTTGTTCCTCTAAGGACTTTCATGTATGTACGTATCTTTGTATACATCCTACGCATTAGAACATACATTTTATACCATCTCCCAATACACAATAATTTACCTTTAAACTTTGATAGTATAGCATAAAATCATGAACTTATATTGGTGATCTATTATTATTAAGTTGGTGCTTAAAGTTATTTTTGCTGTCAGGTTCAAAAAAACATTACTTCTTTTTACTGTAACGAGCAATTGATTTAGAAGTCATCAAAAGCCCATCAAAATACAAAGCTGCATTCACCGGACGGGTCTGTGAGCAAGAAGTAGTCAGGCTTGTACTCACCTCTTGCCCTTCAACAACCAATAAATCCTGTCAACAAAAACAGCATCTTTAGCCCCCTCCTATTAAAGATTCTACAAGGATGATGGTTTTATTTGTGTTTAGAAGTTTGGATTTGAAATGGCCAGTTCAATGGAGAAAGAGACAGTTTAAGTAGTATTAGATTATTATTATTATTATTATTATTATTATTATTATTATTATTATTATTATTAGCTACTGGAAGAAACAAACCAGTAGTATCTATACTTAATTACTTCTATTTCCAGGAAATCATAAAGAAAAAGAACCAAACAAAAAAAAGTCACTTCCTACCTTTTGTATCTCAGGATGAAAAATGTCTCTTGGGCTCTTCTCCAGTTTCTCCAGACTCCTGGCACTGAAATGCAAATGAACGAGTGCTTTAGAGGAGGGCAAGTGCACATTCCAACCCCGAACCACCAACCGATTGCAGTTACAGCGCTTACAAAATGAATCGTTCCCAGAGCCTCTGGGAAATGGAACGGTTGGTGCAACTGCCATTTCTTCCCCAAAATACTAACTTCCAACACTTCCTAAACTTAGTTTGCATTTTAAAAACAGAAATTAGGGAGACCCAGGGTGGAGATCAGGTTGAAATTGATTTCCTTCTAAAGCACAGGGCTCTGTTCCATCACCCTTCACTTTGGCTCCACACAGAATCACGGGGAGCATTTTAGGAGGGCTCAAGAACCAATTCTATTTCTCTCTTTTTTCTAGTTCTCTCTCTTCCTAAATCATTCAAGGCAAGTCAAATGAAAAAGGACAAGTTCAGCATCAAATGCACACTTTTTCCCTTTGTCTGCTCAAGAACAGGCTTTAAAACCACTTCTTGCTGCCTTCAACGATTAAGACTTGCAAAACAGTTTCACAAGTTTGATAGGTTTATCATAAAAACCACAGAACGCAAGCTCTGAATTACAGGAAAAGGTACACAGGCAAATATCTAAGCTGATGGTGGCTTGTCAATCCATACCTTAATGGAGATTGCACTGAGAATGGTTTTGTGGGACTCCAAGGGAGACAGATTTTCTGAGTACCCTGAAAACAAGAAAAGCTAGGATATATTACAGGACATACCCACTTGTTCTGCATATTCAAATAGGATTATTAATAAAAACAATTAAGTTAAAAAAGAAGGAAGAAAACCAAGGTAATTTTACTCAGCTATATTTACTGCCGATTTAGAGAAAAAAAATAGTCACGGGTGCTGCAAAGAAAAAAAAAGTGAACCAGAAACGCCTACAGTAGAACTTTAAAACAATTGCTTGGATAAAAGCAGCTCATGGAACATGAAGTAGAAAAAAAGCGAAACCAGTATCAGACCTGCCTATTTTCTTACCATTGCACAAGAAAAATCCGACAAGCGGTATAAAGTCACTGCCTAAAACCGATCCTAGGATGTAACCAAGAACAATTGAGGCATTTGCTAATCTAAACGGAAACCTTTTCCGGACCCTAGTGTCAAATCACACGTTTTGTCTTGCAGCAGCTCGAGGCTGGAGAGCATTTCCCCTGGGGGTCGGGAGGGTAGGGGCACAAGGGGCTGAGTTTGCGGATCGCACCTGTGCCAGCAGAAGGATCCAGCCCGGCGCTCCTTGCGCTCGCCATTCTCCGGGCCATCGCTGTGTTTTACTGCTCAGCGATGCCGCTCCATCTGTTTGCGTGGAAGAAAGAGCCACGAGCACTGAGGCACTCAGCAGCCGTGTCATTCCAGCCGCTCGTCCGCCCCCGCCCGCAGCAGCGGCAGCAGCCCGAGGGACACGGCTGCAGCTCGGCGGCTCCCGCGCCTCCGCCAGCCGCCGCACAGTGACCGCGGCAGCGCCCGGCGCCGCTCGCCCGGGGCGGCTCCTGCAGCTCCCGGCCCGCGGCAGCAAAGCACCGCCTGGCGCTCCGCCATCGGCGGGCGGCAGCGCGCCCCGCCCGAGCTGAGCCCCCGCCACCGGGACCGCTGAGCGAGGCCGAGGCACCGGGCGGACGCCCCTTCCGCGCCGCTCGGCTCCGTGCGGGCGGCCGGCCGGAGGCTTCGCCCCTCCAGCGTCGCTGCCGCGGCTCCGTCCCGCGCGGGAGAGGCGCCGGGAGCTCCCCGCGCCCAGCCCGCTCCCCCGGCGCGCGGCCGCCTCGGCCCGCCAGCCATTCATATGGCGCGTCGGCCGTTGCGTCAGACGCCGCGCTTTACGGCCGCAGGGCCTGCCGGGAGTTGTAGTCTCGGACTGACAGCCACCGCTCCGTTTGCCGCCACCGGGAGCTGCGGTCCCGCCGGGGGATCAAACGGCTCCTTCGCTCCTGGGCGCGGAAGCACCTTAGGCAGCACCGCCCCTCCCGAATGTCCTTTCTTTTCCACTCCAACTCTTTTTTCTTTTTTTCACTCTGTTTTTTCACCCCTTTTTCCACTTTCGCTCTTTCTTTTTCACTCTCACCCTTTTCCTTTTCATTTTTTTTCTTCCTTTCTCTTCCTTCCTTTTTTTTTCTTCCTTTCCTTTTTCCTTTTCTTTCTTTCTGTCTGTCTTTCTTTCTTTCTGTCTTTCTCTTTCTGTCTCCCTTTCTCTATTTCTTTCTCTCTCTCTTCTTTCTGTCTCTCTCTCTCTTTCTCTCTCTTTCTTTCAGTCTATCTATTTCTTTCTCTCTTTCTTTCTTTCTCTCACTCTCTTTCTGTCTCCTTCTTTCTGTCTCTCTTTCTCTTTCTTTCGCTCTCTTTCTGTCTCTCTCTATTTCTTTCTCTCTCTTTCTCTCGCTCTCTTTCTGTCTCTATTTCTTTCTCTCTCTTTCTTTCGCTCTCTTTCTGTCTCTTTCTGTCTGTCTTTCTCTATTTCTTTCTCTCTCTCTTTCTTTCTCTCGCTCTCTTCCTGTCCCTCTCTTTCTTTCTTTCTGTCTGTCTTTATTTCTTTCTCTCTCTCTTTCTTTCTTTCTCTCGCTCTCTTTCTGTCTCTCTCTTTCTGTCTGTATTTCTTTCTCTCTCTCTTTCTTTCTCTCACTCTCTTTCTGTCTCTATTTCTTTCTCTCTCTCTTTCTTTCTTT
This sequence comes from Molothrus ater, assembly GCF_012460135.2. Taxonomy (NCBI): domain Eukaryota; kingdom Metazoa; phylum Chordata; class Aves; order Passeriformes; family Icteridae; genus Molothrus; species Molothrus ater. The sequence continues at coordinate 7,330,516 of NC_050481.2, read as the reverse complement.
CTCTCGCTCTCTTTCTGTCTCTTTCTTTCTTTCTTTCTTTCTTTCTTTCTTTCTTTCTTTCTTTCTTTCTTTCTTTCTTTCTTTCTTTCTTTCTTTCTCTCTTTCTCTCTCTCTTTCTTTCTGTCTCTCTCTCTCTTTCTTTCTTTCTCTCTTTAATCATTTCTCTCTTTCTTTCCCTGTATTTCTAATCTTGGATTTCCATTCTAGCTTTAGAATAAAAAAGCAGCAGTAGAAACGTTCAGGCTACCGGGGAGTGCAAAAAACCCCAAAACGGTAATGATTTAGGAAAATTATTTCCTCCATGGGAGCTGAAATTTTCTACAGCTGCAGGTGACATAGAGCTTTTATTTCTTCTTCTAGATAGTTTGTACTTAATACTCTATTTATACAGCGCCCCCTGCCGTCTGCTTGGCGCACTGCATGCACAGCGCCCCCTGCCGTCTGCATGGGCGCACTGCAGGCACAGCGCCCCCTGCCGTCTGCGCCGGCGCACTGCAGGCACAGCGCCCCCTGCCGTCTGCTTTGGCGCACTGCAGGCACAGCGCCCCCTGCCGTCTGGACCGGCGCACTGCACGCAGAGTGCCGCCTAATGACGTCAGCCCGTCGACACGGCGCTCCGTCCCGGACACGCCCACTCGGGAGGCCGTCGCGATCTTGTGCGGCATTCCGTGACGGCCACGGCGCTGCCAGCCTATATGGCACAATTTTACGGCAGTCGCGCTTTACGGCAGTTTTGCGACAGTCGCGCTTTACGGCCCCTTTTACGACAGTCGCGCTTTACGGCCCCTTTTGCGACAGTCGCGCTTTACGACACCTTTTACGACAGTCGCGCTTTACGGCCCCTTTTGCGACAGTCGCGCTTTACGGCCCCTTTTACGACAGTCGCGCTTTACGGCCCCTTTTGCGACAGTCGCGCTTTACGGCACCTTTTGCGACAGTCGCGCTTTACGACCCCTTTGCGACAGTCGCGCTTTACGGCACTACCCTTTATGGAACTTTTATGGTACTTTACAGCACTTTACAGTTTTTATTTTGTTTTTAATTTATTTTAAATTTATTTTAATTTTTAAATTTTATTTTTTACTTAATGTTTATTTTAAATTTTTCTATTTTTAAAGCTTTTTATTTTATTTTTAAAATTTTATTTACTTATTATTTTTAATTTTTCTATTTTTAAAGCATCTATTTTTTATTTTTATTTTTTATTTAAATTTTATTTTTATTTTTTCTATTTTAAAGCTTTAATTTTATTTTTTAATTTTATTTTTTATTTTTCTATTTTTAAACTTTCTGTATTTTTCTAATTTTATTTTTATTTTTAATTTTTCTATTTTTAAAGGTTTTTAGTTTTTTTTATTTAGTGCTGCCCAGACCAACTCAAGCGGGTGATTGTGGTGGTGTTTGAGGGTCTTGCATTACGGCACTACCTTTTATGGAACGATTACAGCACTTTACAGCACGTTACAGTTTTTATTTTGTTTTTCATTTATTTTAAATTAATTTTGTATTTTTTAATTTTACTTAATTTTTATTTTTAATTTATATATTTTTAAAGCATTTTTATTTTTTAATTTTATTTTTTATTTACTTATTATTTTTAATTTTTCTATTTTTAAAGCTTTTTTTTAATTTTATTTTTTATTTAATTTCTATTTTTACTTTTTCTATTTGTAAAGCTTTTATTTTATTTTTTAATTTTTTATTTTTAATTTTTCTATTTTTAAAGCTTTTATTTTATTTTTCTATTTTTTATTTACTTAGTTTTAATTTTTCTATATTTAAAGGTTTTTATATTATTTATTTTATTTTTTATTTACTTACTATTTTTAATTTTTCTATTTCTAAAGCTTTTTATTTTAATTTTTTAATCTTATTTTTTATTTTAGTTTTAATTTTTCTACTTTTAAAGCATTTATTTTCTATTTTTATTTTTTATTTAATTTTTATTTTTATTTTTTTATTTTTAGAGCTTTAATTTTATTTTTTAATTTTATTTCTTATTTTTCTATTTTTATAGCTTTTATTTTATTATTCTAATTTTATTTTTTATTTATTTTTTATTTTTAATTTTTCTATTTTTAAAGCATTTATTTTTTTTAATTTTATTTTTTATTAAATTTTTATTTTTAATTTTTCTATTTTAAAAGATTTTATTTAATTTTTTAAATTTAATTTTTTATTTTTTATTTTTCTATTTTTAAAGGTTTTGAGTTTTTTTTATTTAGTGCTGCCCAGACCAACTCAAGCTGGTGATTGTGGTGGTGTTTGAGGGTCTTGCATTACGGCACTACCTTTTCGGGAACTCTTACAGCACTTTACAGCACTTTACAGTTTTTGTTTTTCATTTATTTTAAATTAATTTTGTTTTTTTTAATTTTATTTAATTTTTATTTTTAATTGTTTTATTTTTAAAGCATTTTATTACATTTTATTTGGTGCTGCCCAAACCTGCTGTAGTGCATTTTTATACTTTGTAATACTTTGAAGTCATTTTGTTTTGTATCCCCATATTTTTCCCAAATGGTTTAACCCAAACTGTACCCCCCTCCTTCTACCTGTGTTATCCCTCTCCCAGGATGAGATCATCCCCAAACCCCCACCCTGGCTCTCTGTCAATCACTCAGCCTCCCATCCCCCCCATGCAGAAGTTTCGGTCCAAGTCGTCGAGTGATGAGCCAGAGGCCAGGGGTCAGCCCCCCAAGCCTTGCCCCATACACTGTCCTGTATGTCTGGATCCCCCAGCATCCATCCCTTAGGGTCACTTAATGGTTGGTAAGATGTTATCTATTTTTGGTTTCCACCTCCCTTTAAAGGTGACCTTGACACATCTCCCGGGGCTCTCGGCAGGAGCCCCCTGAGGTGCAGGAGCTCCTTTGGGACTCCTAATAAAACCTTGGATTAACCCCTGCTAGGAGTCGGCCCTTTATCATCTACCGCTGTCTCTGGTGTCTCTTGTGCTGCACAGGGGCCCAGCCCAGGTGCCCTCAGCACCCTTGGGGGACAGAGAGTGTCTCCCCCCAGCCCAGGTGCCCTCAGCACCCTCGGGGCACACACAGAGAGTGTCTCCCCCCAGCCCAGGTGCCCTCAGCACCCTCGGGGCACACACAGAGAGTGTCTCCCCCCAGCCCAGGTGCCCTCAGCACCCTCGGGGCACAGAGAGTGTCTCCCCCCAGCCCAGGTGCCCTCAGCACCCTCGGGGCACACACAGAGAGTGTCTCCCCCCAGCCCAGGTGCCCTCAGCACCCTCGGGGCACACACAGAGGGTGTCTCCCCGCTCTCGGCCGTGTCGGGGCTGCCCCCCCGGTGTCTGCCGACTCGGGACCGGCTGAGGGTTACTGAGAGGCTCGCACAAACCCGCTCGGCCGCTGATTGTGGTGGTGTTTGAGGGTCCCCAGGACGAGGGAAGAGACGAGAATCTTGACTCCACCTTTCAGAAGGCTGAAATATTATTTTATCATCTCTATTATATTAAAAGAAAATGAGATAGTAGAACTATACTAAAAGAGCAAGGAGACATCAGAAAGCTGGAAAGGAATGAATAATAAAAACCTGCGACTGCTCACAGCCCCGACGCAGCTGGACCATGATTGGTCATCAAGTAGAAACAATGCACAGGAGACCAATCCAAGATGCCCCTGTTGCTAAACCATCTCCAGCCCACACTCCACAGCCAGCAGATTGTTACTGGTTCCATTTCTGTTCTGAGGCTTCTCAGGAGAAAAATCCCAGCAAAAGGATTTTCATCAAACACGTCAGTGCCAGGTGATGGCACAGGCAGCATCGGCCGGCCGAGGTCACTGTGTCATCCCTGCCAGCCCAGGTGTCACAGCAAGGAGCAGAGAGTTCACCCTGTACTCACCCTGTGCTCACCCAGCCCTGCCAAGGGACCGGCTGCCAAAACAGAGCCGTGCCATGCATGCCAGTGTCTGCATGGCAGAGAGAGGACATGAAAAGCCACTGAGGAAGCTGCCACCTCCTCCCTGAGCTCTGCCCTGCAGGCCGGGCCATGGGCAGCCACTTTGGGAAGGCTGCATTTGCTGCCCATCAGCTGCTCTGTGTCTGACAGGAATTGAAATAGCCCAGGTTTGGGTTGGTGCTGAGCAGAGGGCAGGGAGGAGAAAGGGAGAAGGCTGTGCTGCAGGCCAGGTGGATCCAGGCAGAGCCAATTTGGGCAGCAGCCTTGCCTAACAGCATTTCACTTTCCACTTCTACTACATTACATTTCATTTTGCACTTCTGCTAGAACTGCATGTCAACAGCTTTCAAATATCCTCCTCAGTCCCAGCAGCCTGCTTGAAAGTGCTGTGTCTTTATCAGACCATTGATGGTCCTTCTGAAATGTGAGTCTCACTGGCTGCATCCAAACCTTGTGCTTGAACAGCATTCCTAAAAATTAAAGCAGATTGGGCCTTTGGGGAAGAAGGGGCTGCAAAGCATCTCCTAAAGCATTTTCTACTCCAATTTCATTGTGAGGAAATACACCTGAAGGATGATGCAGGGATTAGGATTGAGACAAAATGAGTTTGGTAGGTCAATTTTACTTTGAGAGCTTGAGAAGCACAGGAAGACCAAGTGATGATCCCAGAGGGTTGAACACAGAGGTTTCACCCTCCCAGATATACAAGGGCCTTACCTTAAAACCACTGCTCACAGCACACAGCTGTCTCAACACTGCATTAATGTTTTCTCCTCTTTGTGCATGTGTAGAATTGAAATCCCTCTTGGGGAAGAAGCTTATTCCAAGTAAATTCTGAAACTATCAGCTGAAAAAAACCCTGAAATGTTCTTTCCTCTCCTTGTATATTTTTAAAGGAGCATCCCACTTCCACAGATGACTTTTTTTTTTTTTTAATGAGTTATGGTGCTGGCAAGATCTGGAAAGAGTGCAAGTCCCTCATTCCAGTTTGGATGTCTTGTTTTAAGAAATGTGTTCTTTCAGTTCTTGGAGAGCATAGTTTTGGATTCATCCTCACATCCTCCAGTCTTGGTGGCTCTGTTGTTTTTTTATTTCCCTTTCTCTGCCCTTTTCCCTGCACTCACTCCCCTGATGGCTGCAGGGGATGTGATTCAGGCACTCATCACTGCTCTGCAGCTGCTTTACAGAGCTAAAACTGACTGGGTCTCTCACCCTCCTCTCATAGCAGTGGTGCAGAGTGAGGCACGTGGCAGGGCAGGGCTTTTAGCTGTTGTTTTATCTTCTGGTTTGATGTTTAACACATGAGGCAGAACCCCAAGCCCCTGCTCACCATGTCAGGCTAGGCTGCAGGGGAGCACATTGACAGCAACACAGTGGCTGCACCACAACCACCATCAATCAATCCGATAGAAAAAGGGTTTAAGGCTTCTAACAGTGCCACGGTGACTGAGCTGAGCCCAACCTGGGTCTAGCTTAATCCCTGATCTGTGTAAAGCCCTCTTCTGTGCTTTCCTGAGGCTGGGACAGCTGGAGAGGTTGCTCTCCATGAGCACAGGATGGCAGCTGTGGGCTGAAACTCGCTGAGCTGCCTCCCCAGTACGGGATGGGCTTGTGAGGGATTTAAAAGCAAAAACATTACCATGTCTTTGTCAGTCTGCCATGCTCACTTAAGCTGGCTGTTGGTGATTTGTAGTATTTTTTAAAAGAAAAACCAAATGCTTTCCCTTTACAAGGAAATATGCTATGAAGAGGGCTTCAAAGGAAAGATGATTAGTTACTATCCAACTGTTGCTAAATTCATTGCTTGATGGTCCATATACTGCATCTTTTAATGTTACTGATACAGACCATTCCCAAGCTGTTTGATAATTATTTATCAGCCATCTGCATCAGCATCATCTGCATGACCAGTGATGGCCAAAAAGCAGGAAGGAGAGAAAGGGCTTAAGCTGTAGGCAGGAAAGGGAAGGCAGAAACCAAGCAGCAAACAATTGGCACCTGGGCTCCATTGAAGACTAAAAGTGGGAAAAAATGGCTTACTTGAAAAATCTGCCTATTGTGTGTGCAGTCTCCAAGGGGAAACAAACAAACCCATTCAAAGGAAGGGAAAAAAAGGCAAAGAATTAAAAAATCCTTGTGCTGTTATGCACAATTGGGGGGTTTAACTCTTCCCAATCTCTTCCCAGTCTCAGGCAGAAATATTTCTATAACCAAACCATCTCCCTTTTTAAAGCATTTAGCTGGATTGAGTAATTTCTTAAGTCCTCCATCATCAGGACCCGTTTGGGTTTGGCAGCTCAAACACCTTGGCAAGGCCAGGACAACTTCAGTGGTTCTCCCTGTCCTGAAAGAGAGGAGAAAAGGGAAGTTAAGCTCACTGCAGAATCAAAGCCTCCTGCATTTCATCTTTTGGCTTAGATTGCTCACCATGGAGTATGAGCCATAAAAAAAGGGGAGGTGGCACCAAATTGAATTAAAAAGTGCCCTTTCCCAGTGCTTTTATTCCAGACATTCAAAGGAAGCTCATTTTTCTTCTAGCATTCTTTCCCTCATTTTAGCAGAACCATTCTCATCCCAGACCCCACTCAGCAGTTGTTCAATCTTTTGGCACTGGATCTGGACAAAGGAAGGGACACATCTGGGTCACAGGAAAGCACAGAGGGAAACCCTCCAAAACTGGCCAGAGAAAAAAGGAAATGCAGGAAGACTTACCTGCAGCTGGATGCTCTTTGCACTGGGCTTCCTTTAAAGGAATGGATTTGCTGCTAAACACATCTCAGGCTCAGATGTGACCAGGGAGAAGGTGGGATGGAGATGAGGAGTCAGACATGGAATAACCAGGCAGATGCAGGGCCCAGGAACATGAAGGATGGAGAAGAGAAGGAACAGGGATTGTTCTCCTTGTTTAGATCCATCAGTGCTGGGAGCTTGGGAAGCACATGAGGGTACCAGAGGGATGCTGGGCAGGAGCAGGAGAACTCCAGGATAAGGGCAAGCTGCTCCCACTCCAGGGCTGGGCCAGGGAAGGAGGGGAATTATTTCTCTCCCCTTTCCAGTGGGATGCAGGTGCCACCCCATGCAGAGGCAGGAAAACTGCCTTGCAATCAAGTACAAAACCTGCCTGGCAAGCCCAGGATGCCAGCAGCCTTTTCTCCTGGATTTCCTGCTTACAGGCATTTTAAGCTTGCTTTGTCTCAAAATGCCCTTTTTTGCCAAGGGCATTCCCATTTCTTCTGGATCCTGAACAGAGGTTTGGAAAGCTGACTTTGATGAGGGAACTGTTTCCTATTTTGATCTGTGTTAACTTGGAGTTTCCCTTGGCACCAAAATCAGGGAGTGAACCCAACCCTTGAAAGGCCATAAGATCCTAACTATCCAATCCCCAATCCCCTCAGCATTGGCTTGTGGAACCTTCTCAGGGTTAATGTAGCAAATTAAGGGTTTGGCAAGTTCAGGATCGAAACAACCAAAAAGATTCATGAAAAAGAAACGGAACTGAGGCTGGCTAAAAGCTGACGACTCATTACAACAATTCAGTGAAAAGGAAGCAGGAGTGATCCTGTGAAAAACACCAATCACTTGTTTTTAAAATTTTAAAAGTTTACCAGTAATTACATGCTTATAAAAATAGTAATACAATCCGAGTAATAATAATTTGGACAAATTAAATTAGGACAATATGAGACAATAGAGACAAAGAGTAGAGACAGTCCGGGTACCTTTTTCTGGGCAGCATAAGCCCGAAAAAGGACCCCTGTTAACAAAGGATTAACCCTTAAAAACAACAGCCTGTTGCATATTCATACATCTCATACATGAGGAATAAATTCCATTCAGACACAGGATTCTGTCTGGTCATCATCAACTTCTTCCTCTGAATCCTAACAGCGCCTTCGAGGCAGGAAGAAGTTCGTTTCTTCTAATAAGAGAGCAATAAATTCTTTTTCTCTGAAAGATTTAGGTGTCCTGTAGCTGCTATCTCACTGCGAGTCCTTTCTTTAAAAAAAGTCTCCTACATAACATAGTTTCTATTTTAACATTTTGTTATAACCTAAAACTCTATTTAGCACGCTATTGAAGAGAATTAATACAGCATTACTTTTTAACACAACACATATCATATGCATTTTACTATTTGCGAAAAGCCACTCACAAAATACGCATTTTTCACATTTTCAATACTCACCAAGCCATCTGGCCAGAGTTCTGTGCCCACCGAGGACACAGAAACCAGCAGGGACCTTCCTCCCATTCTCCAGCACAGGCTTCTTCCCTCCACACGCAGGGAGCTGCAGCCACTCACGGAACACCGACTTAGACACAACAGGAGAGGCACAAGGATAATCTGGAACTCGTTGCGACCTCAATGCCGCCCAGACCCAGGAGAAAGCACTCTTACCATCAGACGGAGCGGGGTATTTCCTGTACCGCCCTCTCTTCCCCCTACCCAAGGCGCATGAGCACACTGCCGCCATCATTGGAAGGGCAAGTGAGTGCCGCCCTCAGCCGCCATCTTGGGTGTGGCGTAAAAGTGACCCTTTTTTGTCTCCCCTTTCCAATTTTCACCCTCAGCAGAGGCAGGAAAACTGCCTTGCAATCAAGTACAAAACCTGCCTGGCAAGCCCAGGATGCCAGCAGCCGTTTCTCCTGGATTTCCTCTCCGCAATCTTTGGTACTGGCAGAAGCCACTCCCGGCCGAGCCGCCATCTTTGTTGTGGTACCCTTAAGCATCCCCCGCTCCTCACACAGGCGTTTCTCTTGCTGGCTGCCTCAACCCGGTCCCGACGCCGATCCCGTGCTCTCAGCGCCATTTTCTGCTGCTTTTCCCGGCGGGAGAAAACGGTTGGCGGGGTCAGCGGCACCGGAACCCCGCGAATCGCGGCAGGGAGCGGCGGAGACGCCTCTGCCGGAGTCCTGCCGCGGCCGCCATCTTGAGTGCGGCTGGAGCCCGACCCGGCTCACGCAGGATCCTGGTACGCGGGCGCTTCGCCATCTTGAAACGGGAGCTCTGTCCCCTCCGCGCCTCCGCCGCCCGCCGAAACCGGCCCCGCCGCTGTCGTTCTTCCCAGCCACCGCCCCGCACGGCGGCCCCTCAAGCCCGGTCGCGCCCCTGTGCACTCCTCGCTGTGCTTCACCGCTCCCCTCTGTGCACAGCACCGCTCTGTGCCCACAAGGTGGCAGCACCGTCCCCTGCCCGGGCCGGGCGCGCCTTGGGGCAGGCAGGGAACGGAGACCGAAGCTGCCGGAGATTGATTTTGGATTGATTCCCTTCAGCCCCAGCAGCTGTTCCTACGGTTTAAGGGCACTCGATTGGTTCATTCCTAGGTAAAAACGTTATAACATTGGTTTCAAAACGACTACGCATCTCTAGTCAGAGTTTCCTGCATTCCTGTATACAATAGAATGGATAGATTCTTTCCAAATCATTCTTTCCAAATGGTTTTAGAGATAAATCCCAATTCTTTGCCCACACCTATAAAAACGAAAAACTTGACAGGTTTTGGTGTTCTACACCCACCCCCTCCGTGTGAATTTTCTGGCAGCTTTTGGTCCCTCTGGGGCAGGGTAACCCAGCATGACCCCCCCTCATTCCCCACTCACCTGCTCCTCCATCACAGCCTGGTGTGACCGCGTTCACAGGAGTCTGAGGATGAGGGAAGAGACGAGGAGTTGACTCCATGTTTCAGAAGGCTTGATTTATTATTTTATGATCTATATTCTATTAAAAGAAGAGAAGAAAGGATTTCAGCAGAAGGCTAGCTAAGAATAGAAAAAGAAAGAATGATTTCACAAAGGCTTGTGTCTCGGACAGAGAGTCCGAGCCAGCTGGATGTGATTGGCCATGAATTAGAAACAACCACATGAGACCAATCACAGATGCACCTGTTGCATTCCACAGCAGCAGATAATCATTGTTTACATTTTGTTCCTGAGGCCTCTCAGGAGAAAAAATGCTAAGGAGAGGATTTTTCAGAAAATGTCATGGCTACAGCCTGGCTCTCCCTCCTAGGGACATTGCGGTGCCCCAAATGCCATCAGAGCCCCCAAGTCTCCAGCCCCTCTCCCTCAGCCTTACTTCCTCACCCCCAAAGAAGGCACAGAAGGAATCAAACTGCCCTGGACAGCAGAGTGGTGCTTTATTCAAGCCCTTTCCACGAGTACATCTCCCCCAAAAGGGACTCTGCTGCAACAAGAATGGGGGGCAGCCCCCAGAAGTTCCTCCCCAGCCCTGCAGTCACAGGAGAGAGGCAGAAAGAGGGAGGGGCAGCAGAGAGGACACAGGAAGAAAAGTAAGAACGGGGTGCAGAATGAAGTTGAAAAAACAACCAAAAACAAAAACAACAACAAAACCTGGGATGGGCAGCATAACAGAGAGGGATTAAAAAAGAACGGGTTTTGGTTCCTCAACTCTTCCTCATCAATTTCCTTATTGGTGACATTCAGCAGTGATGCCAAACAAGCACAGAAAACAAGTGCAGAAGAAATGCAGATAGTCAGCAGCCACCACCTATCAAAATTCATTTTAAATAGTGTTCAAAGGTCTCTAAGAGCAAGGTGAGGTGTAAATGGAGATACTCACACAGAAGTACTGCCAGCTGCTATTTTCAACATTTCCTCTGAGTTTCCTTTTCACTTGTTTATCTCTCACCTAAACAAGAGAAAAAAAACCCAAACAAATGTGACCTTTCAGGCAGACAAAAAACGTAGTTGGTCCTTAAGAAAGCATTTTATTCTGCCTGTATAATAACGTGTTGGGAACAGTAGGAGCTTTTAGCAAAACGTCTCTGTGCTGTTGCAGTTGTTGTGCCACTGTGAGAAATCACAGGCACGGCTGCAAGGCTCCTGCAGCTCACCCTGGTGCGGGTCAGAGACCACTTATCCCTGCAGGGATCCCTGGGAATAATGATGGTGGGAAATGTGGAGAGAGCTGGATGAATAAATACTTGCCATTTCCTTACCAAAAAACCCCTCAAAACAAATCTATAAAAACAGTTTGCCTCTGAATTAGGAGAATTTCAATTAACTCTTTTAGGTCTGCTTTTGGTTCAACATTCATCAATCTGAATTGGAATATGCATAGAGGAAGTAATTAAAGGTAGCTGAAATTTAAGAATAAAGGTCTATTTCCTTGTTCATAACCTACATTGAAAGACATTAAAACCCAGTGTTTTGCTTTAGAGCTGCTTGGCATTGACTTCATTCAGTCTTAGACTCATCAGGTTATAAAAAACACAGGGAAATATATTCTCTGTTTCATGAAGAATGCATTATTAATGAGAAAGGCATAGCTTTATCAGAGTCACTGCTGATACCAACATTGCTTGGCTAAGTTCAAAGTACTGACACAAGAACATCATAACAAAAGCAACGCTCAACAGAGCCTCAAACATAAAGACACAGTTCAAAGTTTTTCAGATGTCCTACAGTTGCTAAGGTATCTCCAGAAAGATGAGCAAACCGAAAATAGCACAGGAAATTTTAAACCCATTTCTCTTTTTTTTTCCCCTTAACTTCCTTGTGGGCAAGAGAAAACTCCTAATCCAGGGAATGAAATGTAGTTTTCATACCTCAGTCATGAGTAGTCCCCTCAGTTTCAAGCAGACCCAGTGCTCAGTGAAATCTTAGAAAGGGTCAAATCATCAGTATGAAATTCCAATTCTGTAGAGAGCTTTCTGGATAATTGGTTAGCTGAGAAAGGACATTCCGATGTGATACCGATGGATAAGGATAGGAGAAACAAGCTGAGAACTAAGCAACCAGTGTCCAATCACTGACAAAGGTCACAGTGACCTTCTCTGAAACGGGAAGACGGGGGAGAAAATCGCTTGCCAGAAAATGTAGATATCTTAGGTAGAAAAGTTAGAAGAATGCAAACATAGAAGCAAAATAATTGTTAGAAGATAGAAGTAGGTGTGGTTGATCTAAGTGTGCTTTAACCAATAATGAGCTCAGCTTTTGCAATATGTATAAGCTTCATTAACACCAATATAAATATGTGTGAGTTTTCAATAAACTTCGGGATTTGCTATTCACGCATATGGTGTGTCGCATTTCTCCCGCCGTTCACGACACAATTCTATTTGTGAAAGTAGCTATTTTTTCTCCATTCCCCTCCCTCCCCAACATCAAGTGGGAAAGGCTCAAATTGAAAAATAATTCTTACAAAATTATACTTTGACCTAATAAGTTCGCTACAAGTTGCACCAGAAAGAGAAAGGAGAGCAGAATCAGAGGTTATCAAACTCAATAGAAAATCCAGCTCATGCTATCTCCAAAAGCCTCATTTCATTTATCCAGGATTTAAAAAAAAACCCCACATAATAAAAACTTCACATATTTTGTTAAATGCTTTCATTTCTATCTGAAATATTAATTATTACTCTGCTTTTCAGAAGTGAATTAGAAAGTTTTCTGCACCCACCTTCCCCAAATCTGATTCTAAGTGCTTGCCAGTTTAATCCCTTAGGAAGCAAAAGTAGCCCCATGTGTCTCAGGATCAATAGAAACTAAACAACAAAGCTTGACAAAGTCTATTAAATTGTCAATAAAGTCAATAAATATTTTCCACTGTAGAGACAGCTATCACCAGCCTGTGAATTTGGCTAGGGCAGGTTTAGTGAAGGAAAAACGAGGTCTTCATTGCCAAATCAGTCAGGAGTTGTTCTACTCTACTGCCAGTGTCAGGTGAGTGTAAACAGCACATTCCTCACAGCATCCCCCACAAAGAATTCCTCTTGAAAATGAAGGCTGCTTTTGAGTTGGACCCAACAGATGAGAACTCCCTGGTGTAGCACAGTGATGGCAGCATGGCCAGGCTCTGCACTGGAAGGCTGGGACCCAGCAGCAGATTCCTGACCAGATCTCCAAGGCTGAGTGTGCAGGGGTGCTGTGGTGGCCTGGCCCCCCTGGCCGCGCACTTCCAGCCACCATCACTTCCTCTCAGAAGGACAGGAGAGAAAATAAGAAAAGCAGGAACTGGAAAGCTCAGGCTAAAGTCAGGCAGGTCACTGATGAAACAGAGTTAACTTGAAAAATCTTATTTATCAGCAAATAAAAAGAGTATTTAATTATGTTATTACACACTATTATTAGACAGTCAGCAGCCAGCCTGACCCCAAGCATGCTGCAGCATCGGGGCCAGGCAGTGCCCATCTCCCAGGAGCTGATTTACCCATCCTTCTCAAGGGAATTGACCTGCACACAGTTCCACAGTGGAGCTGCCAGGCTGCCAATAAAAATATCTCTGGCTAAGAGTCAAACCCTAATACAGAAACCATATTAAATGATTAAATGATATTGTGTTACTGGCTCTTTCTTCTATTTCAAATTTTGAAAATTATTCCCAAGAATTCTCAAAAGATTTCATAGGAAAAGGTCTTTTTATGCTAAGATGTAAGGTGTGCATGATTGAATGTTTCATTCCACATCCTTACAAGCTGAGCCTTGACCAAGTTAAGAGGTGGAAGGACATGCTCACTGTAATGGAAAGATGGAAATAATGAAACTCTGAACACAAGAGAAAGGTTCACAGAAAAATTAAAATTCCTTGCTGAGCCAAGACAAAGGAGATAATTTTATCCAACAGATAGAAAAGCTCAGGTCAGAATAGTGACCGTTGCTTCTCAAGAGCAACATCCACTGAAACACACAGTCTGCAGGTGGAATAAGGTTAAACCTTCCCAAAATGGGAAAAAACCCTTGACTCTGACCTCGATTATTTCATCATCTACACTTATTTACCATTTGGAAAATAGTACTAGAGTGTTCTTGTGACTTAAAAATCTTTGTCTGAAAAATCACCACATTAGAGAAAATTTTACGTCAGGATAACCTCGTGTTGAAATTATCCAGAAGAACAGGATAAAGTGAAATGATCATGCTGCAGACGTTTTTCTGATTTTTAGCAAATAGAATGCACTCGTATTGAGGGATGTTTTGAAAAAAAACAAACACACTGACATTACTGCACGGTCATGTGAAAAATATTCCTCTTAATCTTCAGTGCCTCTCACAGAATTAGCACCAGGATGAAGTTGCAAAGTGAAAAACACTGTCTAAGGAGTGGTATTGCCCCACACACGGGATACCTGTGTGCGCTTCAGAGAGATTCATCCTGAGTTTGCTCCAGCCCCTGTAAACACCATAAACATGAGGCAACCATGGGACTGTTCCACAGCTTCTCTCCAAGCTTGTGACATGGGTTTATGCTCCCAATAGCTATTGCAAGGAGTGGAAGTCAACAGCAAGGGGTGGCAGAATTGGACAAAAATACCAGCATTATTGGCACATGAGAAATTAAATATTGATTGCCTAAAAGATCTGAACTCTGCACCTTACCTAGTACAACTTCCATATTGAGGGTTTGAAACAGACACTGTAATTTACAACTTGTAATTTTTATGTCCTGTAGATGTGAAATCCCCAGCCACCAATCCAGAGTAACCACCTGAGTAACCAACTATTTGCTATTAAGATTTTATACCACCTTCTCCAGAGTAACCACCTGAGTAACCAACTATTTGCTATTAAGATTTTATACCATTGTAAGCCTTTTGCTTACAATGTTCCTTTTCAGCAAACATACGGGTTGCATGACTACCTAAACTCAACGTATCCCCCCACCATTTGTAAACTGTTACCAAGAGAAACTGTTTTTTCTGTGCTAATTGTTGACATCATATATTAGCAGGAATAGAGTGAGCATGGAGTAAGATTTTACACAGCAAAACAAAGAAGGCTCATAGACAGTAAACCCTGGATCCCAGCCCCAAAATCCTCTTTTATACTCATTTCTTTGGCTTTAGGAAGACATTAGGACAGCCTGCAGCTTCGCAGAAATTGAACAATGACAATCCTAGCTAAAGCAGCTGTTCTGCAGATGCAAAGGAAGATGTAGAATGTTTCCTGGACAAGCAGCCTGAAAATGACTCTCTCACAGATGAATAAGCATCAACACAAAACACACTGTTACAAACCTACTATTTCCATCTAACAGATAATGAAAAACCATCTGTCCATTCTGGCTATTTGCCAAGCAGCCAGCCCAGCACACCATTTTACTACCTGTATCTAAGGTATCCTACTAATAAAGAATATTTCTCAACTGTTTTCATTTTGTCTGCACATGCTGATTAATAACTCATCATTTAACCCACCTCTTCCAAAGTCAGTCATGTACATAACAAGGAGATTAATTCCTGAAAGTATAACTGTGCTCCTCTTTTGGATTTGGAGAAAAAAAAAAGCTTCTTTAGTGAAATCAGTGAAAATTAGGGCCAACATCTTATTCTGCAGGAATTTCCCCAGTTAAGCATAATATTTCTATGGCCTTCTAATGATCAATATCCTGTGCTCTCAATATCCAGTTCCCGTCCTGGTTGTCTTTTAGATACCAGAAGCCAGTGGGTATTAAGAGAGAAATTGTACTCAGCGCTACTTTAGTCCAACATTTAACATGAAGAGGATGTTTGCAATTAAAATTCACACAATGCAGTATTTGAAGTGAACACATTTCACTATCAGTAGCAGCACAAGGCAATGATGAAAAATCCACAATGGCGTGGTACTGTGTGCTGCATTATGCAAATGGATGCAGCAAAGGTCAAAGCTCATCTCAATCTCATAATTATGTCGTCTATAGAGAATAATTAATTTACAGTGTGCTTTCTTATTTTGTGTACCACAACACTAAAAGCCATTTTATTTGTGAATTTTCTTGCTTTATATCGCAGAGAGAAATAACATCAACGGCTTTCAATTTCCTCTTTGGGAACCAGGGGGGAAGGGAAGGCACAGCTCTTTATTTTCCATAGCAACACCAGGCTACAATTAAGCACCAAAAATACTGCCTTTTAATTACTCAAATGCTGTTCAATTTCAGTGTTTAGGAATGAGATTGCTGTGCCCAACAGCTGCCTCATGTTACAAGGGCACAAGTGTTTGAACAACTTCCATGAAGCAAGCAGTGCTGTAAGGATGCAGTTTTATTGCACAGCTCCCTACAGAGGGTCACAGGTGAGACGTAGGATATATTTGTGAATTACTGAGGCCCTGTGCTGGGGATGGGAAGTGTGATCCAGAGCAAAAAGTTTGTGAAGCTGGACCATAAAAAGCCAGGATGCAAACCTGAGTCTGAGGTGCTGGTGGCAAGTTGGCAAACTGGTGTTCCATGAGTTCTGATTCTGATACTCTAATCCCCATCTTCTCCATCCACCGGGCCAGCTCTGTTTTCCTCTCTCTGCCAAAAAAACCAAGAATTCCTCAGCTCGGTAAGAAAAATAGCCTCCAAGAGCCATGTTCAGAGCAGCCCAAGGTACCTGATGCAACCTCTTTTTCACACCTATTTTTAAATACATGTTACACATCCAGAGATTTTAAAAGAGTGGTCCTCTGACATAAGCCTCAGGAGAGCATCTCTCTAAGCAATAGGATGAGATGTTGGTGTTCTTTCAAATCCAAGGGATCTTATTCCTTACTCTCAAATATTTGTACTGATTTGGCATTTTGAGCTGGAAGCTAAATAGAGCTGCCTGGGAATCAGATGGGGTCACACTGCACAGATGACAGAAAACTGCCATGACCAAGAAGCAGTAATTCTCTTACAGGAACCCCTGTTTTACACAACTGGTTTACACAATTAACTGAGGACTAATTGATCCCACAGGAAATCTGTCATTCATCAGGAACTTTAACTTCCCAATTCCAGCTTCACTTCCTGTAGCTTATTTTTTCCTTCTGTTTTCTAGGAAGCTGCCTGCTTGTGGTTGTTTCTAAGGAACCTGAACAACGTGACCTTCATGTGATCCAGTGGCTTCTAAAGCTCATTCCCTACTCCTTGCACAGGTCAGAACAACTCTTGTGTGGTTTTTATGTCCCTTAGGTGACAAACTTGCACACAGGCAAGCACCTTTCCCCATCCCTAGAGATCATCTGTCACTGTTACCTCGAGTGTTCATCACAAGATGCAGAACTAGACCAGTGGCAATGCCATCCAAACTCACACAGATCCAGCTGTCCTTCTGTCAGTTACCTTGACACACTCTGGATGCAACCCCAGCAATTTCCAGGGAAGGTGGAAAAGCTGCAGAGTAGTTAATGTTGACAGTAGTTGCTAAAAGGTCATTCAGAGACATTCATTAGTTGTTTGCTGTAGCAGACAGTCATTATTATTGGCAGCAGAAATTGGCAGCAAGCACTGTTATTGTCAGAAAGCATTAAAAGAGTGTCATTTGTCAACATGTGCTCTTCCACAGAGCAGCAGGCTAAGAAAACTCCATCTCTCAATTTAACTGGAAAAAATAGCATAAATACCCTGACATGTTTTTATCTGCATCTCTGATGTGGGCATGGAAGATGCTTTAGGAACTCTGCATCAGCCCACTACCCTGCCTGGGAGCAGAAAAGCAGAAAACATGCAGAAGCATTTTACCCTGAATTTCAGTTTCCGGGGTTCTGCTCTGAGTTTTTCCAGAATGAAGAATCTCTGTCACTACCCACCTGTCAGGCTCATTTAGCACTAACTCTATTTCTAAGCACAGAGACTTGGATGTTGCTATGTAAATGAACTCAGATCTGTTTGCCCTTTATTGGGAAGGGGAAAAAAAACATAGTAAGATTCAAGATCCCTTTTTTTTTCCATGTATTTCAGCAAATGTAACCATAATACATTAAAGACTTGCAAGGTGGAAGTAAATTATAAATCCAAGTTGCATCCCTCTGTAATTTTGCATTATGGCAGTACAATAATGGAATTAATAAAACTTGCATTTTAATGCTGTCAAGTTACATTAAAAAGCATTATTTAGCCCTCCCCAAGCCTACACTCTAATAAATGTCAAGTCCCCAACTATTAGGTATTTAAATATTTGCACAAGGAGTCTTTAATAATGAGAACACACACTGCAGATACGTGTGCTGTTGTACTATTAACTGAAATAAATAACCTGGGACAATTATTCCCAGTCCTAATAAAGCTGATTTGCTAATCAAATGTCAATACAATGACTTGTTTTTAATATGGACACAATTGCACTAATAACTTAGAGTTATTAAATAAAGGCTTTCAGAATGAACACAGAAGCACTGTTGGTTTTTTTATGGCACCCTTCATTCTCCTGCTGGCTTCCTGCACCTCAAGCACTCAGAATCCTTTTCATTCGGTAAAGCAGTCAAAGGCTGGCACTTGACTTTCATTTCCATCTTTGTCCCTGTCACAGGAGAGGGGACAAGCAAGAAGATGGGAGAGATAACAGAAGAAAGGGAATAGTTTATAGCACAGCACCGTTTGTTTGTAGTTTATCTCACTGCTCACCAGCCAGGTCTCCATTTTCTATTGGATTGTCCCAACACTTTTCTGTAAGAAAGGAAATGAGCCACTTGCTGTAGCACACTTGGCCTAGCTCAGCCCTTCATTTGACTGTCTGCTGGATGCATTCAGCTTTCCAGGAGAAGTTCAACAGCTGAAAGCCAGGGCAATACCATGGGACGGGAAATACAAAGCAACTCAATGGGAACTGGCAATAGCAGAAGTGTTGATGAAAATCTCATGTCCTTGGGGCTGCTGACAGCTTTGAGTACTCATTTTGACCTTGACCATAACTCTTGTCCTCATTCAAGAGCTTTCCTTTTTATTCTGTTCATTAACAATGAAATTGAATTTCTAAACGGAGTTACACAGTGAAAGAGGGGGACATGTTCTCACTTCAAAGATTGACATATTCTTAAGGGACTTTTCATGTACCCTGTTGGTGAGTCATCAAGGAAAAGATGGTTACTGAGTTACAAAAGCAATAAAACAGGCAATTTACTAAAACACTACCTGAAAATATCCATGGAACAATGAGTCTGATTAGCTAACAGCAACAGATGGGTTTATGATTACAAGTTTTATGACTCTTGGATAACATAAAGCCCTTTTTTTCTCAAAAGGACGTTGCAGCACTTAATGCATTTGCTGAGCTTAGTGTTGTCAGCCCTATAAATCACTCCAATTGCACTCCCAGAAATAAGATCCGCACTGTATGGTTAGAAATTTACAGTGTGCTAATAAATTACTTGAGAGATAATTTCTGGCTTTCAATATCTAGTCCAAAGAACACTTATTCCTACAGTCAAAGGCATTTATTGCTGATAAAAATCTAACTATTAGCACCAGTTAGTTACATTTACTAATGACCATAACTGACCTGGAGCAAGTTGTTCCTTACATGTAAAATCAGTAAAAGATGATTTCTGATGATGGGTTTTGATTACACTTGCAAGATGCAATAACACAAGACAGGTAGGCTGTACACTTGGCTGACAGCTTTTCATAACATTTCCCTGGCTGGAAATAAAGAAATACTTCTGGTCTTACTTCAGCTTTGGGGCAAACCAAATTATTCAGTTCCTTCAAAGTAGCCAAAAATCACATTTTCTCAGTGTTTGTTTCAAGCTCTGCTGTGTTGATTCTATCACAAACCAGTATTAATGGAATGCCACAATCACACTTGCACAGAAATCAAACGCTGAGGCACTACGTCCTGGCACTGTCATACAGTATCCAAGGGCAAGTGAGTCCTTGACTGCAGGAATCATCTTGGTTATTACTCTACTATTGCTATTTTAAAGACTGATATTTATTTAAGGACTAATAATTATTATTCTAATGCCACATCAAAAAACTTACTGACAACACAGTGTTTGACACAAGAGTGAACTTAAAACAAATTAGAATTAGTGCAGCATCATCTCTAGAAGTACTCCTTCAACTTGATCTTCTATTAAGGCAAAAATGGGCAGAACTCAGCTGAAGAGGTGGCAGATCAGAATTATCCCAGCACTAAATAAAAGCCAAGTAAAATAATAACCCAGCAGCCAATTCAGTAGAAATGACAGGATAACCTTTTCCAGCTGGGTGGTTTTAAGTTCCATTAAGGCAGAAGTCCCCAGACTATTTCCAGGGGAGGTGAAGGTGTGGAGACCACAGCTGTTCCACAGACAGCTCATGGGTCACACAGTGACACTCTGCTCACCAGGCTCCTTCAGGCTGAGAAGGTCAAAGGACATATAACAAAAAAACCATTAAAAAGTGTGTTGATGATGTCACATTTGTCCATGAGCAACCATCATTATTCCAGAGAGGCCTCTGTGCCAAAGGATGCCCTCAGAGACACTAAGTCTTGCTAGAACAATCTCTGTTAGAACCAGGGCTCATCCTGCAGAGCTCTGCAGCATCCCCACGTGCAGCTGTCCCATTTGCCCCACGGGAAGCTCTCCCTGCAGCCACATGGAAGCAGCTGCTCACTCAGCCTGCTTCCCTCCCGCCTGGCCAGCATCAACTGCTCATTTCCTGACACAGAGATCAGCCCTACCCCATTCCTTCAGCACCAGCCTGACCAGTGCAAACAGCAACTAATTTCCTCTTTAAACTGACACTGCAAGGCTCATGCTGTGCACTATGAATACCTTCTTAGTTTTTTTGAATCTTGAAGGAGCACACACAGTAAGACATACAAATGAAGGCTACAGAATTTTGGAGTGCCTGGCATTGGAATGATGAGCTACAAACATCTGAAAGAGTTTAACAAGACACTTATCCTAATCTGAATTATGTTTAATGAAGTACAAAAAAATTCAGATTGTTCTCAAATCCATCACGGTTTTACCTTACAATGCTCTGGTCTGTCTGACACACAAATCTGCAAATTAATTAGTCCTCTGAAAGAGCCATGTGGACACAAGATTTCTATCTAAATAGAGACCCCATCCAAGCTGTTTTTCCTGCTTCTGTGGCTCAAGAAACCACCTGTTTAACTGGAAGCAACAGATAATTAGCCCATAACTGCAGCTGCTTGCATGTTGTCTGGTCTATTGACATATCCTTGAAACTATTATGCCCAATTAGTAGTTTGGATTGTTTCTAGCAGTTAAAAGGGAACAATCTCTTGAAAAAGGTGGTCTCTCTTAGGCTTTCCACTGAATATGTCACTCAGCCACCCTTAGGCCACTGCTCTAAGGTAAAAAGCTGGGCCTTGATAAACCACTTGCTGTTTTTCCCTGTAACTAGTAGTGTGCACTGGGCACATGCACTCCATTGTACAGACAGTGCCTGCTGAGTGCACTCCATGGTTAACAACCTGAAAGCACCCCTAATTTAAATCACTCCAATATTATATGCACATTCTTCCTGAAGAAATGCAGAATACTTGTGAAATATTGCTTTTAAGAATCATGGTTTAACCTCTAAAACACCTACACACCAAAAAAAGTCTATTACAGCTTGTACAGTTTTACATTTTACTTTGTGGCTACAGTAAAACAAAATGAATTATTTTGGTGCCAGATGAAATATTTTAACAGCAGCATTTAAAGTAAGTATTATTTTGAATAGCACTAGAACATGAAAATACTGTATGCCATGGAGGAGTTGCCTTTTGCACAGAACAGATAAGCAAAGACTGCACAACACTACATTAAGCACTGAGATGTACGTGTTCCTCAGAGCAGTTGTGCTTATCAGCTACACATAATTCCCATGTCTACATTCCTCCTGAAGCCGTGGCTCCCTGCACGTCTCTCCCAAGCCATGAGGACACACACTACACTCAGAACCCAGGCAATGCTGCCGCCCAGGACTCGCAGTGCAACCCGCAGGGAGAGCCGGCCAAGGAGCTGTTCCTCCCCAAGTGCTGAAGGCGAGCCCGGGGCCGGCAGAGGGCGAGATGTCTTACAGTCCATCCTGTGGGGCACTTCTTCAATGGCAATGAAGAAACCTATCGGTAGTAGACTCTCCTGTGTGTCTGGGAAGGAATTTAGCAGTTGAACTCCTTACCTGAGTTTAGCACACTGCTCCCTAATTGTATTCTCCCTGCTCTCCTCCTCCAAGTGATGTTAGGGCTCATCTCTGAGGCTGAATTCCCACTGCCAGGCCAATGGCACTTTTATTGCCTAGCAGCAGCAATTCTTTGGCATCTTCTGCTGTGTGACTCCTTTGCAAAAGGAGGTGTCAAGTCACCACCTGAATCCCCTGCCAAAATGGCCTTTGGAGAAAGATGATGTGCACCACCAAAGCCTCTGCAGCGACCAGCAGCTGTAGGAGCTGGGACTCTCTCCCTCTCCAGAACCAGCTTTGCCTTGCTGCTATCCGCCTTGCCTTGAGGACACATTTCCATGCTGCTGTCAGCACAGCAGCTTCTGGCAAACACCACGACTGGGGTCTCACTCTGCTTGTTCCCCTTCAGCCCTGGTGCTCAGGCTGACTGCTTGCCCTGGTGCTGCTACTGTGACTGGCCTCAGGCTACACAGGTCTTGGCAGTGCACCTACCCACAGCTTGCCTAAAACATCAGCATCCCCAAAACACTTCACAGGTCTAGGGGAAGGTTTTAGTAAAGTAAAAAAAAAATTTCTGAGAACAAAGAAATATCCATGAATTTGTCAATGATTACGGTCAAGACAGATGGAATTTTTATTTCTAATTGTATACTACTTGACTGATATTTTACTTATTTCAGAGGGATACAGTTTCCTCAGATATTCTGCAGTCAATGCAGCATACAAATTTGGCTACCATGGCCTGTATAAAGAACACTTTTGCAGTCATGTTGTTCATCTCCAGCCCAGCATTTGCAAACAAAGCTCACTTAGGGAACTTTTCTTACATGGGATGTTTATGGATTTGTGTTGTCTGCTAATGCCCTGCATCAAAAGTGAATTCTTTTATTGCAGCACATTTTTGAAAAAGCTCTTGCTGCATCGGAACCACAAAAGTTTCACAGAAGGTAAAAACCAGTATAAGTCTTGACTGCCTGTAACTAAGATGGAGTGACAGATGAGTTCCTCTCTGGCATTTCTGGCTGAAAGCAGCTCTAGAAACACGTGCCATGGTAATGACACAGGAGATAAGAAAAGGCATCGGCCCATTAGTGCAAGTACAAAAACAGCAGAAAGATAAACCAGGTTGATGTTGACATTATCTAACATCCTCCACCAATTTTAACTGATACTGTGTTTTCTGCCTTAAAAACACAACCATCAAAATAAAAAAAAAAAAACAGAAAACAATTATGCCCCACTCCTGCAGCACAGAACTTCAGTTTAGAACATTCTAGTCCAAATTCCAACTCAAGAACCCTTTTTTGGTACTGGCTGCAGCAAATCTCCATGCCTCATTTTGACAATTATGCCATTAAGTGTTTGGATTAAGCACTTTTGTAGTGCATCTGCACCATTAAATACCAGTGGCTTGATGGTGGGAAACCTCTTGCTCCACTGAAGGCAGAAGCCCATCTCATTGACATGCTAGCCAGCCATCCTCTCATTCCCTACATCATCCATGAAAAGAAAAACTATTCTCATCCTATCCCAAACTGCACATGACAGCACAAATAAAGTGCTTTCAGCTTTACAGTATCCATTACAATTAATTATCCAGAAGTCCTTGGCATAAACTGTGAAAAGTCCTTGCTTTTTGAATAAACGGACTCCATCAAAATTCTACATGCACCTGAGCTGACTGCAAATAAACACAAATGTCTGCTGGCATTTTGTTACAAACAAAGGCCTTTTCTCTAGGAAGTTCTGTGACACAGGATTTTACTGCCCTGGATTTCCAGGATAACAGAGAGCATGATGTGTTAGCAGATAAAGCTAAGCATGCGTGCTTTATCATATTTCAAGAGATAAGGCCAACAACAGGAGAAAACACTGATTTTTATGTAATCTTTTTCCCTTCATAAAGTCAGTAGAGCTGTTTCACTATCAGTTTATTCAGTGTCAATTAGACTGCTCATGATGCTATCATAAACCACATAACAAATGAGAAATCTCCCAGGACCTCAGATAATACAAGAAGAGAAAGAACATCCAAGTAGACTACAGGCTAGAAATTTGCAAGTGGAAGGCACAAACTCCATTAGTGCGTTGAACTTACCTAAGCACTGGAGTTCTGTGTAGTTCTAAGGCTACTGAGTTGACAAAAGCTCAAAACTTAGCAATGAATCCCTTTTCCCTTCAGAACTGGAACAACAGAAAAGAAAATCAGCATTTTACCATTTCAGTTCCATGTTAAATGCCATCTTTTTGACACCTCATTTGTTAAGGTTAATATTTGCCTTTCATTGTCCCTAAATAAATTCTGCCCATTATACTCACCAAAGTTACCTGGCATTTTATAGTAGAGTCAGCATTTGCTCTGTTGTGAGCTCTGCATAGTAGGTATTTTAAACTCTCTCCTTCCTCTGGGTAAAATTATTTCTGTAAAAATGGCTATTCCAGGCGTCTATTTTGGGATGAACCTATATCATAGCTGCTGCAAAAAGGTTGTCATTAAAATTGAAATGCAGAAGCACTACACTCCTCAGATGGCTTCACCCTTGTTCCACAGCACTTACATTTGTATTGATTTTATAATGAATGCACATGAGATGAGGAAAGCGCTGACTTTCCTTGCTCTGCCATGTCCACTGCTGCTTTCCTTGTCCAAGTGAGGTGCAGCGTCTCACTGAACTATTAAGAAAGACAGACTAACAATAGGAGAATGATTTTCTCTTACAGCAAAACCATTACAGAGCTTCCCTCCCGAGGCACTAGGTGTTAACTAGCTTAGTGCATTAAAAAAAAAAAAAAAGACTGACACCTGTGATTTAGTGCTTTCTAGAATGCACAGCTTGGAAAAAAGGCAGTTTGGAATGCCAGTAAAACACTGACTGAAGCACCACTAGCAAGCATCTCCCATCCCATCACCCTCAGCACACAGAGATCCCATGGGTTGCATTGTGTAAGGGTCTCCCAGTGAGGATGGCAACGAGTTAGGCTGAAGTAAGGTACTAAAACACTGCCAAAGATTGGAGAAGTTATCCCAGGACATCAGTCCCATTTTCTTACCTGTGACACCTCTTGAAGATGTCATTTAGAGATAGCACCTAAACCATTAGCTGGCACTAGCGACATGGAGATGGCAGTTCAGCATCAGTGTAAGCACAGCTCAGAATGCCAAAGGAGAGCAATGCTGAACTCACACTTCAACACTGACCTTAAACAAACAAACCCTGTCCATAAGATACTTCCCCAAAGGCAAAAGCACAAGGCAAATTATGACAATGGTCTTGTTTCTTGACAATTAGTTCACCTAATGTGTTTAATACTACTAGAAACAGCATTTGCCACGAGACATTTAACACCAGGTGACAGACACAACGTCAAAGCTTCTTCCCAGGCTCTCTGCTTCAGAGGCAGTTTGCTGTTTGCTCAGCAGGCCACCTCAGCACACACTGCAGGCTGACAAGGGACAGCACCTTCACGATGAAATGTGCGCAGGTAAAAACACCTGAAATATCACACTTCAGCTCCTGAAATGTTTATTTGTACAGTGCATTAAATGAGAAGACACTTGGGCAGCTGTGCACTCTAAGCAAGAAAAAGAAAAGAAAATCAGTATTACCTGAAAATACACTGTTATGCTAGAAGGAGCTAAGAATAAAACAAAAAAAACCACCACATTTTGTGCTTGACATATGATCAGTTATCAATTTTCCATGAAGAGTAGGTCTGTTCTGAGAGACTGCAGAGGTGAAAGATTCCCTGATTTAACAATATTTACTTAATCCAGGTCCCAAAACTGTTTACAGACACCACTGTACAAAATCACGACCAACAAAGCCAGGCCACAACACCATGTATGCCAAAGGCACGTGTCTAGGGCTTTTTATAACTAGAACTCTGCTTCATATTAAACCAAGTGGGAAGTCTGAACCTACCCATGGACACAGCAGGTTGTTTGTAAGGAAGTGACTGTAGCTTTTTTTCTGCCACCAACTCAGCAATATTCTAAAACTTTGTGGGGAAGAAGAAATAGAAATAGAAGAAGTGTAGCTGCACAAAGTCTGCATTGATAAATGAAGAAGTTTCATACTCCTGTTGCCCATTCAAGTACCTCACTGTTATCAGCTACAGATGACATCTCTTGACAAATATACCTGTGGCTGAGCTTTGAATTAAGCACCTTGGATATAGATAGAGTGGGGTCAAAACATACTTGCTGCCCTATTATTTTATCTATCTCTCCACCTGGGTATTTAATACCTCCAGCACATGACTTGAGATGGCAAAGACAAGGCTAATTGGACTCCACAAAAGGCAGAGCAAAGAAAACATTACAGTCTTCTGAAAAAAACTCTCAAAGGCTTTTCATTTCCAAGAGGCTTTCCTCCTTTTCAGGAGAATCACTCCCCTGCCAGCTTTCTCACAAGAACAGGCCAGTTTAGATGTGACAGAAGCACAGCAAGCAGTAACAGAGGCTGCTCCCCCATCCCAGTGATCCCAGTGCTCCACACCGGGGTTGGTCCCTGGCCAGAGCCCCAGGCTGGGACACAGGAAGCCTCATTAGAGAGGGTGCTGAAATGCTGTGTAATGGCCTTGGAACAGGATCCACAGCTGAGAGCGAGCTGGAACTACCAGACACCCTGAATGGGCTGCAAAACCTATGACAACAACTGCTGCAGTGGTTTTCATTTCGGTTAGGTACCACCTCTCTATTGCAATCAGGAACAAGCAGGCCCAGTGGTACCTAATGCTGGGATTCCCTGCTCAAAACTTCATGGCTCTCCAGTAAACATGACATTATTTCCTCGGCACTACTGTGACAGCAAAGGAGCTTACATCTAAGCTTAGACTTCCTGAGAACTTGTCTGAAGTGCTGCTGAAAGTACTTCTTCAACTGCAGTTACACAGAGAAGCAAAGAGAACAGACCATTACAAGCTTCCCCAGGTTCCAAACTAAGCAGATTTCACAACTAAACTGCTGTTCAAGCCTTCTTTTACCTGAAAAGAGCTTCCAAGAGAGCTTATTTCATAGATAAAAATGGTTGCAGTAAAAGTGATTAAAAATGTATTACATTATTTTCAGTCCAAAGTTATCTCTGCCTCAGGCAAGGTATTTATACCTTTCATCAGGATTAACTGTTTTTCCCAAGTATTTTTTAAACATATGTCACGCAATTTTAATTCAATCCATTACACCTGTAAGTCTATTTTGGAAAGATTTCTGGGGATTTATTTCACAATAGATGAGCTTAATGTGTATTTCAGTGGGAGACAGGATGGGTGCTTGGAGAGATATGGAGAGATGATCCATGTATTAGTCTCCTAACAGAAAAATTTAGTATTAACAGACAGAGAGAGAGAGACAGGAAATGCACACACTGGCTGGTATTTAAAGCTTGTTTCAATCCATCTTCTCTTTCACAGCTGAAAAAATATGCTGAAGCCACTGATAACATGTCCTTTGGGAGCACATATTATTAGTGGCTATTAACACACACACTGACTGCTGTGTTTGTCAGCTGATAAACACAGTGGTGCAGTGACATCCAGAAAGCAATTTCTGCATTGAAATTGCTGAATTTGAACAAAAGACTCCAATCTGTTGCACACAGACCAGCAGGCACTTCTCTATTTACTCTCTGTTAGCTGCTGAGGGAAGCTCCTGTATCAAAACCACAAGTCTGGAACTTGAGGCAAATTCTGCATTTTGATTACATACTGATGAAGCCTGTTAGAGAAATTCCACGTTTTTCAGGTCATTCCTAAAAAGGGTGGAATTCTGCTCTTATAACCAACATAACATTCTTCTTCTTTTCCTCATATCAAAAGGTACAGCTGCATTACATTTCCTTGTGCCACAACATCTGCATGTCAATTCCATTTGGAAATGTTTCAGTATTTGTTCAGCAACTTCCTACACACAGAATGATTTTTCCCCCTAAAGCAAAAAAAAAAAAGCCCCAAACTAATCTTCTCTCAAGCACAAACGGAATGTCTGATACTGAAAAAACAGCCAGCCCAGTACTTTTCAGCTACATTTCTAAACAACCAACAGACACAACGCCTTTCCCTCCAAGTCCTCTGAAGTAAATTGATTTGGTTTGGTGAGCACTGCCCAGCTGCCTCGGTGTCATCTGGAATAAGTAGATACATCCTCGGCTTTGTAAGATCCATGCTCACAAATTGCTGTGCATCATACCTGCCTCAACATGTCCCTGAGCAGCTTAATGAGATCCTTGTTGACTTCAATCTCACCAGGTGTAAACCTGAGCCTGCTGCTGGAAGCTCCTGGCACTCGTTCAGTGTTTACTTGGCACACGGTACACTTAATATTTCAGTTGAGGAATGACTGCTGCTGTGTTTTGCACAACATTCTCAGACAGCTTCAAAGGACAGGGGCTGAACACAGCCCTTGTGCTTATTCTGTTGTTTTGGGGTACAGTTCCCCACCTCCCTGCCATACATTTCTGCTTTATGCAGCAGCATTTGTTTCTATTTGCATGACACATCAAACACACTAAAAGCTCTTTGCCATGTGTTATCAATGTTTCCCAGATTGTGTCCTGCTCCCCCACT
This sequence comes from Molothrus ater, assembly GCF_012460135.2. Lineage (NCBI taxonomy): Eukaryota > Metazoa > Chordata > Aves > Passeriformes > Icteridae > Molothrus > Molothrus ater. The sequence goes on along the minus strand of NC_050481.2, from coordinate 7,302,224 downwards.
GACAAGTTGGACAAAGCAATTCTTGTTGGACAGCAAATTAACAAAACTAACAAAATTTCTTCAAATTTTTGCAGATTGATTGTATTCTGCTTTTCCCTTAAGGGACAACTTACACACGAAGAAAATGAAAAAATATTTATCCCCTCAAGAAACACTCAAGCTACTTAGCAAGTTACAAGCAACAGAACACCGTCTGTTGATTGTTTTTGAATCCTTCCACTCAGAAAAGAAACCTCTTGCCTTGCTTCTGGGGTGAAGGGTTTACATAAGGACCAAATACAGGCATGAGGCTTAAGGTAAAATAAAAGACACTTATTGACAATGGACAGCTAAAGAACACTACCTCTACCAATTACAAGGCTGTGAAGGCCTTTTTTTAAAGGAATGAGAGTTCCATTTAGGTCATTCTTGCAGGGACAGTACCTCAGTAACTCACAGCAGATGCCATTCTGTTACTCACCCCATTATCCAGCTTTCAGACAGACTCACAGACAGATTCACCACACCACACTACAGACTGCACTCCCCATGGAAGAAGTAGCACATCCACCACACTACACAGAAAGAAGTGATAAAGGTACCATGAACTACCATCAGGCTCCTGGTATTTGCTAGTAAGTTGCTTTAATTTCACATAACATGGATATTCTATTTTTCAATACTAAGTACAGGTGAAAAGCAATAACTTCTCTCCAAAACCCTGCTAGAAATTGTTCTATTAAACACTGAATACTCCATCAAAACTCACTTAAAAGGTGACACCAATTGTATTTTTTGACTATGTTTTCTGATCTTGATCTTAATATCTGTGTATTTCCACACAAGACTCCTTACAATAGATTTAACTTCTTGATTCTCCTCCATCTTTTGAAGTTGTACATGTTACCTTTAAAACCATTCTTTGCTTACAAATTCCAAGATAGAAAATGCAAACATTGCTGACTTTGGATTAGTCTCAGCTTGATCAAATACTTGATGAAGTTTAACAGTGTTTCCTACAGCATTTTGGAATTGTACCCTTCCTTTCAAAATCACCTTCTCTAGTTCAAATATTGCACAAAGCAACTTCTTAAAGCAATAAAACAGATCCTTTTTACCTGGCCAAACACAAGAAGAAATTTTCTAGTTTTAGTAAGGCAAAGCCCTAAGTATTTTTTTAAAAAATCATGTCAAATTCTCCAGTCCCAAGCTTGAGTTTCTTACTCCAGTAATAAAGTCAGCTGTATCTCTAAGCAATGTTACCAATGTATTCAGAGGTTAAAGCTGAAAACAGTCACAACATGCAAGCAGCAAGAGCTGTACTTTGTCAGTAACCACTTCACTGCTAGCAGAAATAAGAAAAGTGACCCCATGGTACTTGTTGCATTAGTAAGACTGGCAATAAAATACAGTTGGGATTAGCATTTGAGAAGCTAAGGCTTGTGGACCAAAATGCCTGCTGAAAGCTGTGCCTGACCAATTGCTTCTTAACAGAGCTTCTTAAAATAATGAGAACCAAATCTGACATTTAAAGAAAAGAACAAGAACATTTGTCTACTTCATTATGTTGAGCCTGAAAGCATTTCAGTTCTCTAGTTTCCTTGCATTATGGTATTAAATAAGCAGCATTAGAATAGGAAAATACTAGGTATTATACTTCAGTAATTCCACATTCTAAAAAACACCCTTCACACTATGTCAGAAGCCAACTAACACCTTCCCTTAGTTTACAATTGTGCTGCTTTGACTTGCTGATAAATACATTGTTTTAATTTGTTTGTTTTAATTTGTCCTTTGACTTTATGCCTCAGGATAACCACAGAGTGACAGCACCTGTTGCTACAGTAGATGTCCCAACACTTCACTAGAACACCTCCTGAGCCTGCCTCACTAATGACACCAGTCATGTCAGAGAGAAACCAGAGATGCCATCATCAGGATGGCTGAGACCTCAGTTACTTCTCTTCTTACCTCGGGAGGAAAATCCTGCTGGAATTGCTCCTGCAATATTCCTTACCCTGAACAGTGATGGAGCAATTTGACTCTACTGTGCTTTTACACAAAAATCACTAATACCAAAAAGCCACATGCAGTAAGAGACAGGGTGCTCTCTTTTCTAAACATTTTGGGAAGCAAATCCTTTGTGAGAGACTCGGAGCACGTATAAAGTGGGACTATCTGAACATGCTGATATGTAAGGGAGAGGGAAGGCAGTGTGGTAAACATCAAATGCAGGATTTTAATACAAAAAATATTAACCAGTTCTGCATAAAACACAAAAACTGGCATCACTTTTTCTCTTCAGTTTGGTCACCGCTGTTGCAAATACACTTATACTGGAAATCAAAGCAGCAGAACCCAAGTACAATTTGATTCCTATAAAAAGTACATACCTTCCTCAAATCAGAAACACTTTCCAAATTCGAATATTATGAAGAGGAAACTGGAACAAAAACAGACTGTTATCCTACTTGGTAAGGAGGCACAAGGGGTGGGGGGAAAATGACAAAATTGCAGGCATTAATATTTTTTGTCTCAAAGCAAAACCACCTAGATTTTACCAACAAGATGCTCTAAACATATTTCTTAACTGAAATCCTCATCTGGGTTAACAAAACCTCCCATAGGCTGAAATACACAAAGTTGCAAAGCAAGGCCTTTGCAGAGTCATTTCCCTGCAGGACAAACTGGCTGCTTTGATTCCACCATCTGGCCGAATCATATTCCACCTCCTGAAGCTGTTGCACAGCTAGTAAAATCGATGGTATAAATACTAAAAAAGGAGTATTTTCTGTGCCATTAGCATGATGATCATTTCCTCAATGCCATTTTCCATAAGCACATGGAATAACTCTGATGTTTAACAGCTCCTTGTTACATAAAGCTGCACCCTGGTTCGGAATGCCTTGGCAAGAGGGCCACACTTGCTCATTAATTCCTTACTGCACCTAAACACTGAAGGTTCTTGGACCTCAAGGAACACAACAAACCCCAATTAAATTATTTTCAAAGGTTGCTGTATTTTGGGAAAGAAACACCAATATGACAGCAAGAAATTAAATCACCTATTGGTCAAAAAATGAGCTTCCCTCCAAAACTACACTTTCTCATTAAATCAATACAAACAACAAACCCCAAACCTGCACTGTTGAGCATCAGTGACACACATGCACTATTTTTCATTAAGCAAAACCAGGTTTACTACAGAAATAGATCTCCAGGATTTAATGGAGAAGTAAACTTTTCTTAAGTAACTGCAAAAGATCTGAGAAACTCGGGCTTATCTGTTAATTATTCATGTTTCTGTTTTCATTTCCAGCTACTCTGGAGCTGCTGATGCTGGCACTCTCTACCAGGTTTAAGCATCCTTTCAGCTCTACTCTGCCAAATTAAACTGCCACTTTCTATTAAAAAACCTATAGCAGGAGGTTTTTAATCTTCTGATTTATACTTTGTAATAGCAAGTCAAAGTTTAAATTAGGACTGTATCAGCTTATGAAATAAAGCCTAAGCAGTGCAGCGACAACCCCAGTGAGGAAAAACCTCCTGCTTGCATTCAAGTGCACAGCAGAGCTGTTTTAGTTTCTGTCTTTTGGAAGGTTTGATTTTACACAGCTCCAGTCAATCTCACACTCTTATTTAAAACAGCAGTGCCTTAGATGCAGTCAGGACACATCTGAAAGAAGATGCCACTTGCCATCAAGTGTCTGAACTGTCCCTGACTTGACTGACCTGCCACACCCCCGGCCTCTCTACCTTTCAGGTGTATTAAGCAGGCAAGGCACAATTCAGCTTAATTAACATTTCCTTTGGTGAGCTACTCCTCATGAAACTTTCTTAAGGAGCTACAGACTCCACCATTCACTGTGTTTAACATTAAACCAAACCAACTTTTGTAGTTCAACAGCTCAATAAATATTACTCACCCCTTTTTTGTGCATTCCTTAAAAATTGAGTACAGTAATAATCCTATTTATTTCCCTTTAACACGATCTATTCTTGACCTATTTTTCCTCCTAAGCACTTCTACTCTATCCTCTCTAGTGCTATCACTCCTGTATTGTCTAGCACTTCACAGCTGACAAAAACTTCATTATAAGATGTGTTACAGACAGGGAGAAGGTGACCTCAGTGTGGGAGAAACAGAACTTATTGGGGTTACTATCAAACAATTGCTCATAAAATGATTATTTACCATAATTACCGACACTGTCTCCAGTATGTCATGTCTCCTGACCTTTGAGATAATTTTTCAAGAAGTTTAAATTGCCCATAAGCATAAGTTTGTTATGACATCTTTACCTAGTCACACAAAACCTTCCTCCCATTGTCCTTTTGTCCCAGGGATCTCTAGCTCACCCCTGCTAGTGACATAACCCCCTTGTGTGGCTCAGCACACTCTGCTGGGCTCGAGCCCCAGAGCTACAGCTGGGGCTCAGCCAGAAGTGACTCCCTCTTGCACAGACTGAGCCAGAGGAGAGATTGCTGAGCAGAAAGCAGAAGCTGACCATGATACCCTCAGTACCCAATGCTGCAAGGTCACGAGAGGATAATTCAGCTTGGGAAGAGGACTCATTTAGGCAATGATTCCTAGGAAGGATTATATTGCCAATCATTCTATCAGCGTTCAAGGGATTGAATACTTGGATAAATTAGAGTTTAGAACTTGAAGTATTTTAACTCTTGGATAGTTGTCATAACATCCAAATTTAATTGAATTGAAACTGTTTAGAAGTTGTCTAAAATGTACTCAGTAATAATATGTAATGACATTTTTCATGTCCGTAGAATTTTTAAGACAGAGACGAAGAGCCCAGGTCTCTTCACTTCCCCAGCTGGATCTCACGCACACTGAGGAGTTCTCAGAACATGATGCTGTGATGTAGTGACCTTCATGTTCCCCTCTCCCACATCTAGGGTGTCCAAGAGCTCCTACAGGAGGCAGTACTAACAGGCTCTTTCTGCTGAATAACAATGAAACTTTTCCCAGTGTATTATTGTACACCATCTGAAAACTCAAACATCCTCTCTAAGTGACAAGGCAACCACAGCACAACTCAACTGCTGCTTCCTGTACTTGGTTTACAGCTGATGGCTTGTGCTGCCCCACAGCTGCTTTTGGTACCCATTCTTTGCACTCACAGCCTGATCCTCCACAGTGTGACACTGCTACCTTACTCAGAAAAAAGCCAAGTTGCATTTCAAAGCTCCATAACTCGGATTTCATGGGGATTCATCTCAAAACTCCATTCCAAGTAGTTACACAGATCAACTACACTGTGTGAAGTATCCCTTCTTTGGTTTCAAACCCAGGACCTGCTGCTTCACTTGAGGCCCTCCAGCTACCACATCCCTGAGTTCAGAATTTCTTCAATCCTTCTGCCCGCTTGGCTTTCCACCCAATTCTTGCATTTCCAGACTCAAGAGATGGCAAGCAGCCGTTCCTCACATGGAAGCCATTCCACTACTCTGATTGTCATCTCTACAAGATCTTAGACCTCTTATAACAAACTTTCATGATTTCCTCCCTCCCACCACATAAAAAACCAGAATAACCTCCTTTCCAGGATGACCACAGCTGCCAGTTAGAGGTTTAAAAAGCAACTAAGTCTAGAACTGACCATAAGGAGACAGGAGTGAAAAGCTGGTTCTCATCACCATTGCCACAAACAGTGTCTGACCATGGCATCACTGACCCTCCTCTCCCCCTCCCTACTTATGCCTAATTCACTTGGCTTACATGAAAATGTGAAACACCCAATTATGGAATAGAAATCAAACTGATTGAGAACATCAGACATTAAATACTGTGATAAGTATTTCCCGCACGGGAGTCGCGCAAATGGGGCAGAAAGTCGCCGTATGAACTACACATTATTAACTTTAATTATTCAACAATTAAAGGAATGTTTTTCTCACAAGGCTTGAAGAATTCCCTTCTCCTATAGAGCCATTTTTCAACTAAGAGGCAGTTAGAGATACAGCTTTTTACACAGCATGCCCCATTGGCTAAATTCAACAAGTTTCTACTCACACGTGAGCAAGTTAGATTTTAATCACCCCTCACATTTTGTATAAAGAGTCTATAAATTCAATAACATTCACTGAAGATGTTTAGAAATTTTTTGCTATTACAAGCAGCAGAGAATAAACAACCAGTACTGTAATTCAGACAACTCCTAAGCCCAAACTCCACTAATAAACACAACACAATCTCTACCTGGATACGCTAAAGCTGTTGGCAATTCTTTCCACAGAAGACAACAGTTTAAATCAGCCCCTCCCTGCAAGGGAAAGCAAAGATCAGCTTCCCTGTAGACCAAAGCTTTCCTGAAAAGAGCATGGCCACTCCAGGCTAGAAATAAGTGTTGTAATTGCCTTCCTGGTGCCCTCAGACCAGCTCCTCTGTCACTTCTACCCTCACTGGGAGCTAAGCATTCTGAGGGCCAGTACACACACTCTTTTTAAAGGGGACAGTACACTTACATCAATGATTTAATGCACAAACACTTGGAATGCAGAGGTTTCTTTAAGGCTGCTTCTTGACTGAAAAGCTGGAAAGCAGATGAGTACCTCTGGATTAGGTATTCCCACCCTGATGCAGTTTGTCCTGATACTTGATTAATTGTCACAAGGAAAATTTCCTTCAAATTCTGCCAACCCTTCTAAAGGAGTCTTTGTCTGATAATAACCTCAAATGCCAATTGCTGTGACAAACTCCTCTCCTTTGAACTGTTGGCATCTCTGATGAAGACCTAGCACATTTATCTCTGCTGAAATCTAAAGTGACAGCCCCTGCAGCTCTCCAGCTTGTGTCTGCCCCCATAAGGTACAAGTGATATTCTACATTTTTCTGGGAAAAGATAAAATAAATGTCTTAATTTAATAGTTAAACTGAAAAGTATAAATCCCATCTTGTAAAAATACAGGAAGATTAGGATGTAGGCATACAAGGATATACCTTAGGGAAAAAATTTTTATTATAATGCTGCCATGTGGGAATTAAGCTGCAGCTATTTACACACACCCCTTATTAAAGGCTTTTCACCCTGTATTGGTCCACAAGGCACTGCTCAGTGACCTGTGTTTTTTTCTGAGGATTACCAGGCTAAATGTCAAGTGCAGGGAAAAATGTGAGCTCCAGCAAGCCTGTAGTTCTGCCACCTCTGCCATTTGTCTTTCTCATTCTGAACTGAAAAAAGTTGACAATGCTTTCTGTGAAAGCAAAACTGCCAAATTGCTGCCCGCTTCTCCCACCAGGCAATTCCAGTAACTTCTTAAAGTAACAGAAACAGGAACTTGAAATATCATGGGGAAATCAACCATAACATCAAGTACATTTAATCAGATGATGGAAATTTGTTCTAATTCAGCGTCTGTCGCAGTGAGGGAAACTTGGATGCTCAATATAAGTGTTTAGCAAGCTTCATTTATTGAATAGAGCATCAGACTTTTATGCACAACAAGTAATAAGCTCAGACATATTCTGCAAGCTAAGCAATCTATTGGCTAAACTACAATACCAGCTCTTCCTCACACCTTAGGGGTCACATCTTTCTTTTCTCATGTCTCTCTCACTGCTTGTTATTGTACCACAGCTATGCTCAAGGACACAGTGTTTTGCAGGTGCAGGGACCCAGATTAGCTGCATCCTCCCAATTCTTGGTCCAGAACGTGGCCCCTGTCACATAGCCATTCTTCCACAAGTATCTGCCTCACACACCTTGTCAAATGCCCAGATTTATACCTGTACCTTTTAAAGGAACTCTAGAAGAACTCTGCATCTGGAAGAAGACTAGATAATTCCAATTGTTTTACCTTCAAAGGATGTCACAATTCAGTGCAGATCTGTAAGTGTTTCCTGAAAAATCTTAAAGCCTTGTCTGGTTTGGCCACCACCTCAATCACTGTAATCAAATTCAGCAGCTTTAGCCTAAGGGAATCAGATCTTCAGCTTGTACGTGTCCAAGATCTGCCTTACATGTCTCCACAGAGAAATCAATCCATTCCATTAAATAAAAGCTACCTGCTTAGGTTCTCACTGATTTATTATGGGATTACTCAGGACATGTCATTTCTTTCCTTGTCTGAAGTTTGGAACAGTGGCTAAGTTACACCAGAAGTTCACAAGAGGTAAAGCTACAAAGCAGCTGAGGTGTTTAGGTCAATAATGAGAAAAAGAAGCAAAAACAAAACAAAACTTCCAAAGATGCAATATTTTCTTCCTAACACAGCTGAGCAACTTGACTTCTCAGCTCCCAGTAAGAAAGTAGTATGGTGAAAGAGGGAAGGAATTATTTCATTTCCTTGAAACCAATTTAGCATTTCTACCTTTCAGATCACGATGTGCAGCTTTGGTGCCTTCCTGTCAAGTCCCAGATTGATTTTTTTCTTCTTATTATAAATGTCTCACACAGCACAAGTGCCCTCTGTTTTTCTAGTTTAATAGGTTGGGGGCTTTTGCCAATAACAATAATAAAAATCTCTTTTTAGTGGATCACCTCAAAAAAATATCAATGTTCAAATCAGGTGGGTGAAGTGACATTCCTTATGTTTGTCATAACTAACAGAACCAGATTTAACTGAATTGCTCAGTTTAAAATTGCAGAATGTATACCAAATCTTTTGTTTAAATATCTCTTGGTCCTGGATAAGGCAATTACACCCAAACCTGCAGCTGAGGCCATGCACACAACAGAAGTTCAATTACCCAAGTGAGGGATCTCAACAGCAGTCTTCTTCTAACAGTAAAGCTACTACCTGAAGATTGGGAAAACAATCATTTTCCATGTTCCTTTTTGCTGAAATATAACAAAATAAATAAACCCTAACACAAAGTCAGATGTGCTATTAAAACCAGCTGAAAATAAAAGAGAAAACCCCTTCTTTTTAAACTCTAAGCCTCCGATACCATCATTTCTTACCATCAGGTGACAGCATTGTGTAACACTTCCAATTCCCTGATGTAGCTGAAGTAGAGGAACAAGTGCAACGCCATAGAATTGTATAATACAAGGTACTGTAAGCCAGAACTTGCAGAAACATATGAGAACAGGTTGTAATGCACATCTGGAGCAATAATGCATATAAACAAGACGAGAGACAAAGCAAGCATTACTATCTTAGGAAACAAGAACTCATCTTACTCCTCCTTCTTTCCAACTTTCTCAAGAAAATCTGAAAAGAACTTATATTGTCTGAATATTTGTATACACTTGTATAATGTCCAAAGGTTGCTCCATTTCATCACAACACCATGTACTTCCCAGGAATCAGTTTAGTGCATCTCAAGATAAGCATTTCAGGACATAGCTTACCAGCAAACCCTATTATGCCTCCTTTCACATTTTGGGTACTCGGCTGTCCCTACACATCAGTAGCCACACCCATGCCCTCTCATCAGACCAAGCAGTGGCTCAGTGCACCACATTCATTTTCCCCTCGAGGCCTCAGCTCCCTGCTAACACCTGGGCTAAGAGCAGGGAACCACCGAGGCAGGTACCAGAGTAGCTGCCAGTTCTGTGAAGGCACAGAGCCACGTGGGCAGGGTGGGCATTCCTGCCTGTTCTACCATGCAAAATAGGACCTGGCAAACACCTGAGTGCAGGGGCACCCGGGCTGCCTCCTGGGCTAGGAGGAGCATTACACCTGCACTGGCACAATCCTGTGCCTGCTTTCCATGCCCTGCTTGCCTCTGGAACAGCTCTGTCATCTCTGAGGCGCTGCTTTATGATGCCATTTGTACTCCCTTCATCTCCCCCCACACAGGTTTTCAGTCAGCTCATTCATGGCTGTGATCACAACACAGCAATTCACTACTCGCTGGTGACTCACAGACCTGCAGCCAGCTCTGACACAGTATCCTATATTCCATTCAGGATATCAACAGCTTTTTCTGCCATCTCCCTAGGGACATGACGGTCAACTGAGATTTCAAAGGGGTCTGGACGCCCACAGAATTGCGATAGGATTTCAGTTCCTCGCTGCAAGAACATTAAAGAACAGCTCTGACTTGCCTTTTCCCTGAAAATTAGCATGCACTAACACACTAATCCTAAGTGCACAACCAAACAATGCACTGCACCCAGGAAACTATCCTTCTGTATGTACACGCCATTCCTAAACTATCACAGAGCTGCCTCTGAAAGAGTACCATTAGAATAGTGCTAGGGTATTGACCAACTTAGTTACTTCTGCCTGGTGAAGGCAAGGGCTCTGTTTCACTTTAAAGTGGAGAAGAAAAAACACAGAAGAAAAATTGATTTTTGCTCTCTTATATTGGTTTGCCTGTAGGAATATTGTCTTTCAATTTGAAAACCTGCATCTTCACATGCAAGTCATAACCTGCCATTTCATACCCCAAGCTTGACAGTAAGCCTCATTGATGATTTCCTGCTTTTGGCTGCTGCAAGGTAAAATACTACACAAGATGACTGCCTGGCTTACTGAAAAACAGGGGAGTTTACAGGCTGGGAATCTCCATTTACAAAAGTGCACCAAGGAACTCTTGGTATAACTGGTCTAACTGCTCTTCCCATATCCACAGACTTTAATCACAGAACCTTAAAATGCTTTGCGTGGGGAGGGACCTTAAAGACCATCCAGTTCCAACACTCCTGTCCTGTCATAGTTCCTGTTTTTTAACACTAAATGCTTTTTCAGCAATCACTTAGAGTGCTTTGTTGGTGCTGTTGATGGAAATACACAAATAAGCAATTGTCTGAGTGCCACCATATGTTCAGCTGTAGCACAGTCTTGTGCAGAGACACACAAGTTTTGCTAACAATTACATCTTCAAGTTCATGATTTAAACCACCAGGAAACAGAGATTAATAGCTACTGTGGATGTGCTTCCAACCGAAGTGAAAAGGCGATATCAATCAAGATATAAGTTTTCACAGGATTAAGCCTTGGCATAAATATTAATCCTTTTACTCTATCTAGAGCTGTGAAGAACTTCATAATATAGGCCACTTCCTCTTTTACATTTTAGGAGCACGAACTGCTTAGAGAGCATTTTTAGAATGAAATGCGCACCACTAATGTGATTTCTTTTTCTTTTGCACAACACTTAAAAATATTAACTTCAGTTTTTGAGCTCATTATTAAAATCTGCTTTCAGTGAAAGAAAAGGCTCAAAAGCACCATCTGTTTTCATAGAACTGTGTGTTTTAAATAGGAACTATTTTTTTTTCTTGAAAACTGAATGGTTGTGCTGCACAATAATTTATATTACGTGGTATGCATAAGTTATTTGTTCACCATTTCATTAGATCTCTATGGAGTTTTCTGAGGCAAATGCCATTCATAAGCAATGAATGGGGGAATCCAGTAATTGCTCAGAAAACCTCCAGGATTATCCTGAACTACATAAGAGGAGTCATCTTTTTAGTATTGACGTGTCAGCACAAGAGCTCATCACCCAGTAACTGCCTCGTTCCATTGTGTTTCACAGCCATGCTCAGTCTGTACAAACAGAACAAAGGCAATCTCAGTATGGGTGCCTTGACCACAAAAAGAACCCCACATCTTCTCTTCAGTTTCTGCAGCTGCACACGTTCAGTTTCCCATGCAGCAATCACTGTGTGCTACACAATTTACAAAAGGTGCGCTACTCCAAAAATAAACACAACTTCAGAACATATTTGACTACTGTTCAGAAAAACTACTGACAAGTAGCTGATAACAAAAACCCTATAAATATGTACAATTTGCTTGGATGCCAATTTCACCACCCATGCCACTGGTGTTGCATAAAACCCAGTTCCTGCTTCAGAGTAACAGAAGAAATGGCAATCATAATTTTAGATAAATGTACTGATTGTCACGGGGCTGCAGATCTGTTGGGAGACAAAGCTCTCCTGCTGCAGAGAACAGTAAATAACACCTGTGTTACCAATTACACTTGTCTGCTCAGGGAAGGTGGGATTTCTCTCTCCCTTCAAGGCCACTCCTTTAGGAGAAGCAATAAAAAAAGAAGTTATGACTGTGACACTGAGCCTGCTGAGCAGGAGTACACTGAATCTAAGACCTAATACCTAAAAAAAGTACATGTACACATATATTCCTTCATCTCACCCTCAAATGGCTGTGGTGGGTTGACCCTGTCCAGATATGAGGACCCCTCCACCCAGCCAGCTGCTCTCTCACTCTCTCTCCACAGCAGAACAGGGTGATAACATGAAAAAGCTCATGGGTCAAGAGAAACACAGGGTGATTCTTTTCCACTTATTATCACAGGCAAAACAGACCTAAGGATAAATTAGTTTAATATAACATCAATTAAAGATGCATGATGAGGGGAAACAAAAAGAAAAAAAGCCAAAATACCTTCCCCAGCCACCATCCCTTCTTTCCAGGCCAGACATCAATCCTTCACTGCCTACTCCTTCACCTCCTCCTCCCACAGCCAAGTGGCACAGAGGGCATGAGCAATGAGGGGCTGTGATTCATCAGTCAAGTGTCTTTTCTCTTGCTCCTTCCTCATATTTTTCCTCTGCCTCAGCAGGGGTCCTCCCCATGGGCTGCAGCCCTTGGGGATACACCAGGAATGGGTCCCTCCAAAGGCTAACCTGGTATTCCATGTCTGATAGACAGGATTCCACATGTGTTTAAGGCATGGACTTGTCTCAACTCATTTCATTCACTTGATCTCATCCTGGAAAGAGCACACAAGCTTATTAAGCTCAAGTTTAGTTCCTCAAATCCGCAAGACCTAGACAACATTGAATTGGAAGCAGAAATAATGTACTAATTGTTTTGGCACACGCTTCCTTGAAAGACACTTCTGCAGAGTAGCTCACCATCTTGAAAACCATCCAAAACCTCAGTAATCCAAACTGCATTAAAATAGAGCTATGAAGCAGCCAAGCTCTGGCAATTACTCTAAGTAGTCTGTGTCAAGATAGGGCTGGTGATAACTCGAGATCAATTAGAGACACAAAAAACGTGATGTGACAAAAATCTCATTGCTCCATTCCTGTCTATCTTTATATTCCTCCAAGCAAGCTCTTACCTGTCTTTGTAATTAAATTACCAGAGATGGTACAAGCTCAGGACCAGAGGACTTAATTTGCAAGTGTCAATCATTTTCAAAGAGCCCTGTCCAATGCTGGAAAAGTCACAAATTGAACAATGACATGTCCTTGATAGTGCTGGCAATGACAGCAGCTCTTTTCCAGTCTTGCAGAGAAAAACAAAAAACACATTTTCTCCACTCAGAAAGAACCAACAACTTGAGTCTAGGTTGAGTCCCTCTCAATAGGTCACCTGATGCAATTAGATGGGTCTTGCCAAGGGTAGGCACCAAATGCGCTGCTAACCCACTGCACATCACAGTCACGAGGCAGGCTTCACGTGAAAATAATTGATTCATCTCAACATGAAGTACAGTACTCCAAGAACCATTTGGAATGTGCATTGCATCAGTTTTTACCTCGCCAGTTTTAGAGATGAAAATCACTGAAAACCTTCTGGGATGCTTCTACACTGCATTTCTCACACTTGAACCAGAAGACAAAAAAAATTCCTTGAAAGAAACCAAGGTTCCCCAAAATACAAGTTCTGAATGATGCAGTAACCTGAAGATATGAAGTTCATTTTAAAGCAACTTGGCTTCTTTTTTCAAACACACTGACAAATACCACGCAAAGCACTTCCTTATGTAAAGGGAACACACAAAAATTGGCCTTTTCACACAATATAAGCCATAGCTACAACTTCAGCAAACATTCAGAACGGCAACGCGTCCACAATGTAAAATGGTGGAAGGAGACCAATGAGAAGGCTCAGATCTCTGTTCTATAAAGGAGGTGGGAACTTACCTTCAAATACCTCAGCTGATCAGAAGATGAACAGGGCTTGCTACACTGGCAGTCTACAGTTCAAAAGTCACCTCTGCTGGAATACTCACTTTTTTTGCACTTCAAAATCCTTATTAAGGAGCAAGGCCTCATAACTACAACTGCAGGAAAACATAACTCTGCTCTGTAGGTCAAAGGGCACTACATTTTTAGCTTTCCATCTCCAAGAAACTGATACCTCTGCACGGAATTCCCCACATCAGAGGGGACTGACAAGCACAGAAATCTACTGCTGTAAGGATTTCAAGGCTCAGGAGGCCCAGCAAGCAGGATAACTTCTCCTGGTGAAGCATTCACGGTCTGTGGGTGATGTGCCCTGGTCCTGAGCAACCAGCTGGCTCCCAAGGCGAGAGCTCTATCACTCAGTACTGGGACTTGCTTTAGCAGAATAAAGAGGTTAAAAGTCATGTAAAACTCCATTTACCATTTAAACTCCATTTCAAGGTAGTTTAAGAAACAGGGGCTACAACACATTAACTTACCTTCCTGAATAACTGGACCAAAAAAAAGTCAATTTCTCCTGCCCTTCAGGGGTTTTTCAAGCATTGGTCTTGTACAAAGGATTTATTTGTGTTCTAAGAACACCTGGATTAGATCCCAGGATTTCTAGTGCTGGTCAACTGACCGGCTAAGAGGCCATGCTAAAAAATGGCAAATAAAATTCTTCCCCATTTTTATCCTTGTTGGAAGACAACTCTCACAGCTACAAAGATATAACACTAAAATTACACTGTTAATTTCCATGGGTAATTCAGTGATTAATTATGGCACCTCCAATATTGAAAACATGCAATGCCACGTTACTGAATTTCTTACCAGCCTAATATGCTATACAGCAATTGTGCCTGGGAAAAACCTGTTCCTCTTTCTTTTATCACAAGCAGTTAAGTATGGGAAAAGATAAAGCTCTGAATTGCACAGCCTGCAAAGGGATGCACACAACCATGCTCATTTCTTACAAACCTCACTCATGAGTGTGACAATCAAGTCTAAAACTTGCAGATTTCCACAGCCACCATCATGAAGAGGAAACAGGAGCTTGTGGAGAACTGCACCATACAATTTCTGCAATGTTTCCCATGAAGGACAACTTTTATGCCATGAAATGTAAAATTCAAAGCCAGCTTCCTTCATTGATCTCTAGTACAACCTAAGATGGTAAAAAACCATCAGCTGAATATGTACCTTACATTTTGGGGATTCAGGATCTGTCGGTAACTGGTGACCTTGTTCAAGATCAAAACTTGCCACACTCAGCCACCACTTGTCTTACTCCTGGCATTACACCAAGCAGCATCAGAGCACACAAAGTCCCCAAAGCCTAAGACAAACACAGCAAAGGGAATAAAGCCCTTCCTCCTCCTAACTCAAGGCATGCAGCAGTTGGTCAGAGCTCAGCACCACAGATGCAGCTAAGAAAGAACAATCCACCCCCACCTTTCTTTTCCTTATACCTGTCTCTCAGAAAGGAAAACATCCCAAACACACTTCTTCCCTTCCCATCAGCCAGAGGTGGTTAATGACTCTACAGCAGCAGTCATCAGCCATCAAATAAAAAGGGCTTAGATTAATCAATTCCTCAAAATAAGCTCGGTGACAAGGTGCAAAAGCCCTCTCCTTGCTCTTTTCTTTCAGGTAACATGGCAATGAAATGGAAATAAATGGACATGTCCCTTTCCTCTCATTCATCATAAAAGGAACTAGCTTGATATTATTTAAGAATGCCCTTCTGCCACTACACCCACTGTTTTTGAAACCAATAACCAGCAAAAATGTTTGAAATAATTCAGGGTATATCATATTCAGTAATTGCATGAAAAAGCACACAAAAATACCTCTTTTCTCTCAGGTGGCAAAACCAGCTCATGAAACAACTAATTAAAAAACCCCATTCAGTTTCTACTGGAAACTTTGATACTTAAATATCACATCTTTTTTATATATATAGTCCCAGTACAGCTAGGCCTGTTCTTTTTTGCATTTAATCAAGTATGGAAAAAATAATAAAGCTTCATTCAAGAAATCAAATGAGCTCAATTTAAACTGGGAGAAGCTAGAAAACAAAGAAAGCTAATTTGGGGGGAAAAAATGCATTTTGCTCCAAAATTGTACACTACCAAAAGAGTACTTATTGTCTCGATATGGCAATGGCTTAAAGTCACAGGGACTACTGTCTAAATATTTAGTAACTGCATCACCAGTGTGACTGCAACTGTACACATGGATGTCAACCCCTACAATCTAAAACTGCACACAAGCTCTGTAATTGCAGCTGCATGAAGAACCAAAACCCACTGACTGTGGTCATGAACAGCAGAAATTTTCTCTGCCAGTTAAAATGAGATCGGAAAGAGGCAAAACACACCCAACACACCAACCCAAGAGACTGTCAGTCTGAACTAGATTGAAATTGCAAAAACAGTGAAATCCATCTGGTATTCTCACACTTGATAAAGTCTTTGTAAACTTATTTCCACCAGTCCCTGACAAATCAGCGTTGTTTAAACCCTGATTTTTCCCTTTCAGACTGGCTTCAAGATCTTACCATGTCTTCCACAAAATGTGAAGCAATGTTAAGAGGAAATCCATATTAAGAGCCACAATTTAGCTCAGCATGACAATTACTCCTTTCTACACAGTTTGGCAGGAATATAGGCAAGTAGAATGCTTAAAAAATGGCACTTCATTGAGAGTGAGCATGATTGCTCCACTGATTGTACTGATTTGTTGACAGCCTTCAAGTACCTTCAAGCTAACACCACTTAGGATTTTCTGTAACCTTCACCAGTCTCCTCAAGTACTGCACTTGATTATAGTGAAAGATGTAGACTTCCATGCAGTACAAAGAAAAAACACATCGATGAATTTTTATGGAAATGCAAATGGGCGCAGACAGGAAACAAATACTAGAGACAATCATCTGTCACTGAAAAAAAGAGGACTTAAAACTGCACACATGCTGGAAAATTCAGCAGTCTACTGTCTGAAAAGGAGGGCAGTTTATGCAAGCAAAGACACAAACACTAAACAAAACCAGGTGCCATTTGCCCAAATATTTCCTGTTCCGCAATTTTAGAGTCAAGTCAAACAATACCAGCAGTTTAAACTGCATTTGGCTCCTCCAGTTAGCTTAAACCTTCTGGACTCGAGGATGCAAATATTACCAAGTAACAAAGACAACTCTTCAAGCGTTAATCTAAGATACTGGAGAGCAAACAGCTGCAGGTTTTGTGTCAAGAAAGCTCAACTACTTATTTTACATTAGTGAATTGGACTTATATCTGACACAGAAGTTGGCAAATGTCTTTCCTATTTTTATAGGATTATGATCCAAACTAACGTTTACTATTGAGTACAGTTATATTCAACTACTCTTATTCTGCCATGAATGACTTCCAGGCACTGAAGGGAACACCCAAATGGATTTCTTATGAAGTGGAGACACTCCTCCTGCCAAGCAAGGTGTCTGATCACACTGAGCCCTCGGCAGGATAATTGTCTAATATGGTAAATTATTCATTCTTTGTTTGATAGTTCTTGTAGGAAATATTTTCGTACTTTGTGCATTGGTGAAAGATTCCTGGCTAAAAGCCCTGGAGAATAAAATTAAGAAGTGAATATGTACCAACAGGCTTTATCATAGCAAAGGACCCCACTACCACAGGAAAAAACCTTACTTGTCTTCTTTACAACTCTGTCAACAGAGAGGCTAATTAGTACTAATTATAACAACTGCTTTACAGCATAGATTCAAACAGACACCACTCTGACCTTGCTGCCATTTAGCAGGGTTTCCTCTGTAACAGCAACTAAAGGCTATTCACAAGATGTCAGCTTTCCTCTGCATCACACGGGCACACACTAAAAGGAGACCTTGACCTCTGAGCTAATGCTAAGGACCAGACACAAGTTACAAAACCGTGTTTGAGAAAGACCGAAGAAAAACACAAGTGGACTTGATCTAAAGGAGCATTGCTCATATTAAGAATCAAATCTTTCCTGGAGCAGGAAATGCTGAAGCCTTTTGCCTCTCCAAGCACCTGGTAAAGGCCAAGCATCTCTTAAATCGGAGCACTCAGCTTTTGTAATGAGCAGCAAAACTCCACCCCATTATGTTGCTTGTTCTCTGTTGATGCAAGCCCTGGAAGCTGCAAAGGAGAGAAGTATTGTTGCTGATATGATGTAAGCTACACATGAGCATTGATGTACACCCAGGCATCATAAGGAATATGATTCCTTGATCCCTGGCTTGCCTGACTCATCATCCCAAGCAAACTGAGCATCTGAACAAGCTCATTGAGACAGTACACCTGATATTGATATCTGATTTCCCAGATACCTGGGAGCTAGATCACACTGGGCAAATAGTTCCAAAGGTTTCAGCTCCTGACTTGCTATCACACTTGCCAAGGCCACCCACATCAAAGCTCAGAGGCACCACACTGTGTGATATCACAGTCACTTAAGCTTCCTCGTCTTGGTGCTGCCTTACACAGCTACCCAGCAGCAATTCAGACAGACTGCACTGCATTTTGTCCCTGAGACCAGCTGCAAACACAGCTGATCTACTTTTCCTTCCTTCCCCGTGCCTCTCCCAAAAAGCAGCCCACTAGTGCCTAGATGGCAACTTCTAACCAGGTCATATGAGAAAACACAGCCTTAGAAAGCAGGTGAGTGTACACCAGGGGAGAGTAGCACTGAGTGAATGAGTCCCAAAGTAGGATTACAGGATGACTTTCAGCCATCTGCATAAAGATGATTTACTGCACCCTACTGAGTCTCTCTCATTCTAAGGCAGCTTTTGTCACTTGACTCGAGTTCATGCTCATGTGAGCACTCAGATGTTGACATATTATGACTCCATGCTCAACTGAAGCAGCTCAGTTCATGGCATTGTCAGTACACAAATCCCTCCTCTTCCATACACTGAAAATGCCAAAGCAAGGGATATGTGGCACGCACCCACGGATGACACGCTTCAGTCCTGCAACATGAAAAACTGAGCAGGGAGGAAAAACTGAATGCTTGTACCTCTTGGGAATTTGGGAATCCCAGCAATTCATAAGGTCACTCTGCTGCATGGACTAGGGGATACTTGTTTTCTTGCACACAAACAGTGACTGACTTGCTTTCTGTTCAATACACAAGAGATGTATTCACATTGTCCCAAGTTCTTACAGCACTTTGCTAAAGAGCATCAACACCTGGCTTGATCTCCCTCTCTGCCTTCCCCAGCTCAGACTTGTAGTCCTGGCAGGGAGAGAGCACAGGTGCCAGTTTCTGTTCAGCAAGATGGGGACTCCTCTGATTGCCCAAGAAAATCAGAGGCAGTTTTAAACCAGAAGAAACCCACACTGGAAAAGTGGTATGAACTCCACAGTCAACAGTTTTTAAGCAGTACTGTGCTTCTCCATTATCTGATTAATAACTACACAGTTAATGCTTTGAAAAAATATAAAAGCACATCTCCCACTTACACAGATGATTGTAAACCCATGAATCTAACACGCTGGTGTTATGCCTGAAGAGAAACATAAGAGGTTAAAGGTATAACTGAGCGGCTCAACATGCCATCCTGAATCTGAAATTGATTGTCCTCTAACTTCATTATTTTGAGAGGAATGGGATGATTATGATTATCCTGTTGGACTGAGACTCCAGGCCAATAATTAACATTACAGTTCCAATTCATAATAATTCACCAATTGTACAAGTCTCTGGAAGGAGGACAAGCATATTTGGTTTTTCATCTGGAAAACTGCAATTCTTTTCTTTCCCCCATTTTTTGCCAGTCTCAAGCACTTCTATTCTACAACCCAACACAGCAATAATTTTTTAATATGCTACAAAATGTGACAACAAATAACAGTCCTTAACAGAAAGATCTGGTGAGCTTCTCAAGCTGAACTCAAAATATTCCTATACATTCCCCAAAGAAACTCATGGTGTTCAGTGAACTTCCAGTTCCTGCATTTTTCCTAACTGAAGGGTAGCACCCAAGAAAAAATCCTTTAACACACTTGGAATTAAGTTCTTTTATCTTTGGTTCCTGTGATCTCCAAGGCGTTTAAACAAAGACAGAACACTGGAAAAGAGTACAGCGCTCTGTTTTCACCTATACTACCAGCATTTCTTGTTCTTTGAAGAGCAGGTGTGGTGTCCTCCTCTGGATACTTATCCTCTGTTGCAGCACACGGCCACAACACACAGAGAACCAGCACACCATTTCAGAAAGCTTTAAGCACTCACCCACCCAGAGTAACACCAACCTCATCAGAAGGCTTCAGGCACCAGCCCATGGAGCATAACATGGGGTCTCTTCAGAAGGCTGCAAGGACCTGCCCCTCTTGCTCCCCAGGCCAGCCTTTTATGCCCTCCTGTTGATGCACAGCACCTGTGCACCCTCTGCTCCCCAGGTGATTGCTCAGTGCCCCTGGGCACTCCCTGGCTCCTTTACCCTCAGTGTTGGTCACCTGCCTGCACAGCTGCAGCCCATTGGGGATGAGGCTCCAGCCCCACTCCCAATTAGCACAAGCTGTGCTCCTACATCCCTTAAGTTGGATATTCAGCATCTCAGGACTGCTTGGCAAGCCTGACTTACTCATCTGTGCGAAAAGACATTTTTTAAGCATCTACCATAACGAATAACAAAAAAATCATCTTCCTGCACATGATGCTACCATCCTTGTGACATGCTGGTAGGATTTCAGGTTACTTTCCCAGTGAAAATTGTCCAGCTGAACTCTGTTGAGCTGCCATTCAGCTGTCTGACTGAATGAGTTTCTATCAGGATACCAGCAAGTTGTAATTTTGCATGTTAGGTGGCTTTGAAGTCTGAAAATACATGCACCGCTTTTTTTCAATATTAACTTCCCAAGATGGGTGGAAAATAATTTCTTATGTAGCCATACTGCCATTAGTCTTCTTTTAATTTCTGTTCATCACTTTAAAAAATAGTGTAGTACTTAGTAAAACAGATTTTGATGCAAGCTGCACAAAGAGAGAAAATTTGGATAAAACAGTATGGAGCCTCAGGAAAGACCTCAAAGCTGACTCTGATACTGCTATTCTCTAATACAGCACTTCTGAACCCAATTATATTTGGCCCTTAGTATGCAAGTGAGGGGAGATAGGCATTTTCTTAAATAGTTCCAGGTCTTCCTCATGCTCCCAATTCCACAAGCCCCTTACTGGTAACAACCAGTGAGGTGCAGAAAGTTATTTCATGTGACAGTTCTTCAGCTGAGACAACACAGCTCAGCTTGTAAAATCTGAATGAAGTATTGAGGCTGATCTGGCCATCCAAAACAGAAACAGGGGATAACACAAGCCATTTCAGCAAAACAATCACATCAGAAGTCAACTCTGGCACAGCTACAGCAATTAAAAACAGGGAGAAGCAGAAAACAGAGCTTTGCTCACATTCACAATGGCACTCACCTTAAAAATAGTAGTCATAATAGCTAGAAAATGATAGATCTAACAGCATGCTCTGGAGATAAGATTAATAGCATTTAAAAACCAAAGAGCAGTAGTTATTGTTGCTCAAAGGCTCAGCAAAACTTGGGCTGTGTATTTAAGGTACTCAGAAGCAAAATACACATGAGCATGAAGAGCAGCAGGTGACTGTAAATCCCAAAGATTAAAAAACAACCAAAACAACCATCTTCTTACCTTGCCATATTTTGCCAAGAGCTGGATGTTGAGGCCTCCACAGGCTCCTATCCTCCCAGGTCTGTTAACCTGAAATGCTGACACACAACAGTGGTGCTCGCAAGCCAGCACCCAAATTGCCACACACCTCGTTTTGTCATCTCAGAGTTCATTTACCTCACTTTCAAGACCTTGGCCAATAATCTGTGCCAGCTCTAAGGTATGGTCTGAAAGCCACAACGTGCTCTTTTTCTTAAGACTTGCTATGGATACAGTGAGGGGGGAAAATACAAAGACAACTTTACGTATTCTGAATGCTCCATAAGAGCAAGTTTTCATTGTAAGACATCCTGCTACAAGCAAGTGTATCACTCTGTAATTTTGTGCCTTGAGATAATAGTTGATTATTTTTGTACAGGTGGGGTGTTCTTGTTCAAGCTTTCAGTTGACAGTGCCTCAGTCTGCTTAGAAGCACTCAGTGGCACTACCTCCAAAAGCTTCAGATACATCAGCAGGGTGTCATCTGTGAGCTCTTGGCTTTTCTTTTTCCATGGCTACAGACTTACAGTAGCAAATGGGTTTGTTCAGAGATGGACAAGAACTGACTGAGAACCTCCTAAATGTCAGTGAGCTCACCAAGCCAACAGGAGCACACCCAGCTCTGTTGGGCAGGCTGTGACCGAGTCACAGTGCACAGGATTTCAAGTATTCAGTTCCAGTGTCGTTGTGTCCATCCAGTAATTTCAATATATTACTCAGTAGTTGATGATGTTCAAAAACGTATCATGCTGTTAAGCTTTCACTATTTCCTTCAGTCCCTGAAATTATAAAAAAGCTAGAGAGTTTCACAAAGAGAAAGAGATTTCCCTTTTCAAAAAAAGCGCAAAAAGGTGCCAAACTTGGGATTTCCTAACCAAAAAAAAAAATTTTAGAATTCGAAAGTAAAGTTGGAAATAAAAACATAGAATTGCCATTAAAGCAGTAATAGAAGACTCTACAAAAAATTAACCAAGAACAGCTTAAAAACAACTAATATTTCAATTGTGCACTTCAGAAAACTATTCAGTAATTACCAATAAAACCAAGAGGCATCCTATAGGGAGCTGATTTACCCATGAAATTGAGTCAAAGAGAATAAAGAAAGGCCTTCAGTACCTCAAATCCCTTCTCCAAGGCAATCATAGTGATGGAAAGCCCAAGCCATAAATTTATGATGCACAGTTGAGGAACGCTGCAATTACATCTGAATTTGCTTTGTATCAGGCTCATTACAAACATAAGGATGAAAATTACTTTCCACTCGGTAGTAATTGCATTTTGTTGACCTCTGATTAGCCATGGTTGCCTTAAATGCTGACAAGGCCACTAATAAGGGGGGAAATAATGAATTAGGCAATTTAGAACATTTTTGAGTCAATAAGTCTTTAGAGTAATTGCCCTCTACAACACCATTTTAAGACAGTTAATGTGGCATATTTTTACTAAAAAAATATCTTTAGTAATGTAAAAAAATATTCTTAGTAATGTAAAAATATGAAGATTTTTTTCAATCAAGGAAATACAGTCAGTAAAAGGCAAAACAGATAATACTGTTAAGGCAAAAAAATGGACATAGTACTACACTAACTTAATCAAATACTTGCTAGAACAGCTTAACACGGGCACAAAAAACTCTGTTACTTATTGATACAAAATATCACCTTAAAAAAACTAAAGAGGGGAGGTAACAAAGGACTTTTAGAGCAAACGACGCTAAGTTGGAGTTCCCGCTGCAGTGAAAGGGGATCCTCATTTCAATGGCAACTCAAAGCAGTAACATTTTTATCTATCCATCAAATAGCCTTCTTCATGAGTACAGTACAGTTCCATAAACAATGTCTCACTAACTCTTTTTACAGTTCAATAGCTATGAAATCATAGTTTCACTGAAATTACTATAGGACACAAGACTATTGTTTTTATTGGTGATCAGAGTAGGTAATTACAGAGCTAACACTATTACCAAGTCATCTGAATGCAAAGTACACAACAAGAAAGGAAAGACTGGAAGTATCTGTGAGGAATAAATTAGTCATGTAAAAAACCAACACTATCAGACCACTTGTGCCACTGACTCACACCTGCTGACCTCAAGCAAGTTTTGTGTCTGTTTTCAAGTCAGGGTTTTGTGGGGATCACACCCATGACTGTTTCTACGGTTCCACAAAGATTCTGGTTCCTGCTGATGCTTTCCATAGCCAGGTTCCAGCTGATGTACATCCAGCAGCAGAGCACACAGATCTTCCTGCCTTAACTCTACTCTGAAATACAAACCCACTCCCTTCTGCTGTGATTTTTATTTGACAGATTCCTTTACTGTGTCAAATTCCATCAGCCACTGTGAGTCATCACCAAAGTCCATGTGACTGCTTGGATAAAGTCCTACAGGTGAAGGTTTCCTGAGGCTGGGAGGCCTCCAGCTGCTGAAAAGGACTCCAGTGATGAGCTGTTAGGAATGACTTACCTGCAATGAGCTCCTGTGTTCGGATCACATTCAGCACTTGGGCATTTGTCAAATCTTTGATTATTAATAGGGTCAGAATTTCATTCCAAAGATAACCAGGGAATTTGTGCCTCAGGCTTTGGCAGAACAAGATTTTACACTGAATTTAAAGGCAAAGGCTCATGTGATGGTAATCAGAGCAAACCTGAATGAGAAAGAAGCCTGAAAATAAGCTCGGCCCATGTGCAAGTTCCCCTGGGGGTTTCCTGTGCAAGTGATTAATATTTGCCTACTCACATGGAAAAAACACTGTTAGAAACCACTCTTCCCTTGCTCCAGTCAGAAAACGTGAACTGAAATCAAAGTGTATTGGTGACAATAAAATATTAATGCTCTGGATTTCTTATGCTAACTTTTCCAACACTGCATTATTAATGACACCTAATTGTAGGGGAGACTGCTGCAGGAAAGGCTAATTTTGCTACACATTTTATCTTTTTAACTATCAACTTCTTTCCTGTGAAACCCACCAGGATCCTAGTAGGATTTCATCATGTCTTCCAACATTCAGTTGTAAGTATGGATTTAAAATTATTCACAGGAGCCAGTAACATAGGAAAATATGGTGAAATGTGTCCATTTTTTGTTACAATTTTCTTCTGTGGTAGAAAGAACAATTTATTTTAAATTGTTCTTGCACGGACTGCATTCAAAGAGTGCCGCATCCAGTCTAATTTTTTTACCATAGCAAGAAATCACTCACAATTAGTGAGTGATTGCCAATATGTAGGCACACATCCGTGATTTAGGCTGGGGTGGGCAGCATTCAACTACTCCAAGTTGCTGCAGCAGATCCTGAAAGCCAAAGATCACCAGAGCAGCAGGGTAATTTAAACACGTCACATCCTTCCCACAAGATGCAAAGGGACTGGCAGATCACAGAGGAGCTCCTTTACCCCACCTGTGCTCTCTAGGGACCGTCAGCTTCTTTCAGTGGCACAGCAACACAGAGAGCACCTGAAAAGCAATATCATACTTACGTCAGGAAAGGACTGTACTACCCAGGAATGGGGCCACTGAGCTGCAATTAAGACAGATTCCAAATCAGAAAAACTTTACTCTCAGATAGGAGATGTTCATGAGAGCCTCAAAGCCTTCATCCCCAGTCTGGAGCCGCCTCTTGACTGTAAATGAGCATATTCCTCCTTTTAAAAGAGGAGGCCTCTCCCGGAGCAAAAACCACATTCTTCTATAGGATACAAAATCAGTCTTCTGAGGCACTTCAGGAGCCTTACAGCCACCTCAGTAGCTCTGTCTCCTCACGACAACCTGGGCACAGTAAGGTTGGTGAACTCCTCAGCAAACAACAGCTTCAGACATCTGTGACCGGGAAGAACAGAACACAGGAAATATATCCAGGGAAATAACAGCACAAACAGCCCTGCAAAGCCAGGGAAATGAAGAAGGTACCATATTGTAATGAGTCTTGTTCACTGCACATCACTCAATTTTTACTGGCATTTTACCATTCTCTGATGTGTGGAATAACTAGCAACAGTTGTAGATGAATGTTCCATTTCAGCAGAAATACCAACTTGTTCAACAGAATCTGACTTGTTTCATTACACAGATTAATAATGGCTCTTTTCTGCCATGTGCTATGAAGGATAGTTAATAAACAACTCCCTGTTTATTTCAGATTGTTCCAAGAAAAAGAATAAATTTACTCAGCTGTTCTTAACCCAGTGGATTCATGAGCCACATCTCAGTTACTGCTGGCTGCTTTTCTCTTGCCAGTGTTACAGTCACAGTTGTGGGGCACTTGGGTATAAAACAGAGCACTTAGTTCTCCCTAATTGGAAAATTCAGTCATTTGAACAGAAATTTCTCTGCTTGCTGAGAATGGGAACAGCCATGTACCCTGTTCTAACGTCAGCCTCTGGGTTCCTTGTTCCTACAGTGGTTTTGCTTTCCCCCATGGCACTTTCATGACACAAAAACTGCTCCTAAGCACTAAATGATACACCATGGCTCTCGTCACTCAAGGCACGCAATACACTGAGCACCACAATAATTATCTCTATTAAGTAGCATCAAAGCACAACAGGCAAACCCAAGTCAAACAGAAATTACAGCATCCAAGATAAAGCTGTTGGTTTTACCCCCATTATCCAATGCGTTATTCCTTCCTAATAAGAACGTCCACAAGAAAAACCCTGCTACCTATTACACTTATAACTAGTTCCTAAATATTCACATTATTAATGGCAATCAAATTAAAGAGAAATCATACACATTTGTGTTACTAAACCCTAGCACATCTATAAGCCTAATGTAAAGATACCTAGATGGAATAAAAAACCAGGAGTTCTAAGAGAAAAAAAAAAAAAAACAGAACAACACTGAAAATAAAATCTGTCTTTTTTTAAATGAGAAAAAGACAGAAGGAATCAGGCAAAGGATGTATGAATAATCTTGTCCTTGAAGTACATTTAAAAATTGCCTATTATTCCTAAAAGAAACAAGTTTCAGGGCCTTATGCCAACCTTGCTTTTAACCATGAAAAAGCTTGATTATTTAGACATTCTAGCATTTTTGGCTTTGTTGAAGGAAAATACCCAACAGCAGTAAGCAATTATGCAGAGGCATTTGCACCGTAGAAGCTAAAGGTTTATTGTGCTTTCAGATTAATTAAATAACGGCCCTGTATTGAGCTAACCAATTCCTTTAAAAGTTGGCATTTCACATTTAATCTAGTCCCATAATTTGTGACAGTCTCGTGCATTACACCAGGGCTGAAAGAGTGTGCAATTAATTGAAAGCAAGATTTTTATGCATGAGATGACTACAGTGCTACCAGCCAGCACCACAATGTGGGCAAGAATAGATGAACCCATTTTTTATTTTTAGTGTTTTTATTTTACACAACTCTTTCCTATTCCTAGGTAAGCCTAAGAAATGATACAAGACTGCCATGCCTACATGAATTTAGACCTTGGACCCTTGCTGTCTCTGAGGAGAGCCCGTGTGCAATTTGATCCAAGTGTGTCAATGCTGTTTTAAGACCTGCACCCATCCTTTCTGTCCAACACAGTGACCTGCTGGAACAGCAAGGACACTCCCCATCTTAGTGGGATGACAAAAAGGTTCAGAGTCTCTGCTTCCTTTTCCTTCCTGCCAGGCTCAGCCAAAACAGCTCAGCTGAGCTGTGCAAAGATGCCTGCTCCAGGGAAAAGGTAGCAAAGCCAGCACAGCTCAGAGTAGGTCATAAAATAAGATTGGAATAATAAATAATTGCCATGAAAGACAAGAAAATATTTCATTCTGTGTTTTAGTCATGGGCAAGACAGAATATAGGTCCTGCCAGACATCCATCAGCCAGAAGAAAAATACAAGCAACTGATTTAGATTCTGTTCTTTAACTTATTTTCTATTTACTCAATAGAGAACATACCCACTAAAGCCTTTTTTTTTCAAGTATCAACCCAAAAGGGATTATCTACTGGTTCATAAATATGAAATAAACACTGCTTTAATACTTAACTTTTTCTGTCTTCTCTCCTTGAACTTAGGAGAATTCCAACAGGTAGAAATTCACCCTTATTTGATGTTGCCAAAACAAGGTCTGCAACACAACATCAAGCTCACATTGCACGCACAGACGTGACCATCCCTCTACCTAAAACTCCAGCTGAGAAACGGTGCTGAACTGGCAACACAGTTGCATCCTTGTCAGGGAGGAGCTGTAATGAATCTGCAGCTTGAATGAATGTCAGGACAGAACAGAAGCATAAACATGAAGGATTGCATACTCCTCATGGTCTATTCCAGACTTAAAAATCACTCACCACAAGTCAGGATGATGCAATGTATTTCTCCTAAAACCTTTCACGTGAAGAAAATGAGCTGATTGCCATTACTGACCTGCCAGTCTCCATTTCTGTAGCAGACAAACCAGAGAGGTCTGGGTTTGCTTTAATGTACCCCAATAACTCTAAATTGATTTACAGTGAGGCACAAATGGGTAAACAGCCAGTACTCATTAGAGCTATAGATTTAGAAAGACCAACAAGTCTTATAAATGCACACTCCCTTTCTGAGAGGCACAATCAATCCTGAGACCAACCTTACCAAGCACCACAGGTTGACTGCACTCCATCACACAGCCAGTACAAGGAAACCTGGCATTCCAGACAAGGGTTTTACACTCACAGCCTGGAGTTAAAGACCCAGCTTGGTGTTGGGGTTTGGGCTCCCAAATCTGGCACCTTCACAAAGGGAATAACCAATGCAGTAACTGCTGAATGAGCTGAAACAAGCCTCTGACCTGGGGGCCCAGCTGTGCCTCCTGCCCACCTCCAGGCTCAGAGCCCACCATTTCCAGCAAGTTCCAAGCAGCTTATAGATAAGTAAAACATGGCTGTGGGAGCTATTCAAGTGTTTGAAAAACTGTAGAACATAAAATTCAAAGGATCTTGATTGCGTACCCAGATCTCTGTGATCACACCTACGTACAGCACACATGGAAATGCCCCTGGACAGAGAAGTAACACTGTAACACCAGGAACAGTGGCTGAACACAGCAACATTTTTATCTGTTACTCTGTATTAACTCTGGAGCTGAGCAACAAACAAACAAAAACAAAGCTCTCCTTCCAGGCCCTTACCTGCAAGTGGTGAAGTTGGCACCTACCTGAGACATTTTACAGTAACACTGAGGATTTACTGCTGCTAAATACACAAAAAAATCACAGCATGAGTACGGCAAGGAAACACAGGACACACTCCCAGTAAAGCACGGGGGGTCAAACCTCAGCTGTTCTGAACCTCATGAGACAAACTCACTACTTTTTGTGCTTTTCTTGAAAACTGCAGGCCAGCAGAGGCTGTAAAAGGTGCCTAGAATAGGCACAAAGCAGGCTTCTCCTGAAAAGCCAAATGAGCTGTTTGAAAGCAGGCACTCTGCAATGAGAGAATAGGCACCATTACCTTCCATGCAGATTCACATCTCCACTTAGACAAAACAAATAATTCTAGCAAAGAACGGACCATGCTTGTTTGTCTCACTTTTATTAGCACTAATTAAGCCCTTTTGTTAAAAACGCTACAACAGACAAAAGCATACGGAAAAACTGAGGGATCCTAATCTATCATAGGAGCCAAATATCCTGGCAATATTCGCTGAGCTTTAGACTAAAAGCTTGATCTAATCATAACAAAATACAAGTCATGTCAAATATTAGCAGCTTCCCTAAGCCCTTAAGGGAACACAACTCTATAAAACCAATGTAATAAGAGTATTAACACTGAATACTTTCTGGTTGATGACATAAGAGCCATTTACACACGCACATGTGGTGGTCACATCTGAAACTTTCCTTCCTGAAGTCATTAACACTACCTAATACAAGATTTCCTGCGTGCAAGGAAGTTACTTGCACACCATTTGATGCTTGTTCTCAACCCACACTTTCTCCTTTCAACCAACTCTCCTAATCTCTCCTTCTAATATGACTTCATTTTATTCAGATTAATAAACGTCAGCAAATAAAATGCTTATATCCACCACTTACAGCTTGCTTTTGTAGAAAGCAAACCGTACTGGAGATGGCCTTTCTCACACCTCTCGGCTGATGCTGCTACTTGAACCCTGGGAGGGTCCAGGACTACCACAGGCCTTCCCCTGGGAGGCTGCCAGCAGCAACTACAGCAATCGCTCCCGGGCAAAGAAGGCCTTGCTAAGTCAGTTCCAGGGAGAACGTACCAGCCATGGACATGTTTGGGCCCCCTTTCAAAACAAACTAACAAAAAAACCCAAACCAAACACACACACACACTTGTCTCTGCTGAATGCTAGCCACCAGATGGAACAGCAATGAAAAAAAAACCCAAAAGTCATAAAAACAACATCATACGGCCGTCTAAGAGCCATGCATGCTACAGAAATAATACACATCTACCAGCAGGGCAAGCAAATCTTCTTCCTTCTAATGGCCTGTATTTGCCATTCAAATATTAAATAATAAAAGGTAAGGCAGTTCTGCATTTCATAGCTGTAATATTCTAAGTACATGTCTTCAATAAAGCAATATTGAAGCTTTATTGAGCTTCAAATAACAACCTGAAACAGCACTATTTTACCAAAAGACTTGTGTAAAGCCACAGGGCTGCTGGTTTTATAATCAAATTTCATTTCCCAGCAATCATTTTAACAGCCACTTTAAACCCACCCCACCCCCTCAAGGCAATGTGGGGGTCTGATAAAACCAAAGTCATGGACTCATTTTCTTCTATGAAAGAAAAAAGCTTTAGTAATAGCTATTTTTTTTATTAACACCCTGCCGGTTAGTTTATTAAGCACATAAGATAAGTGAAACAATTAGCCCTCACACATCAGGTCCACAAGCAGGGTTAACCCTCACCTCCCTGAAAGTGCTCAGCAGTCTTTTTGCCAGCCTCGGAGACTGGCAAACACAAATGTATGTACACACGTACAGCATATACAGATATATACAAATATTTTAAAAATAATATACATATATATAAAACCACAAGCAGAAGGGAAAGTATTACCTCACACCTCACCCCGTGCCACAGCCAAAAGCAAAGGAGCTGCGAGGGGAAGCAGCACGGGCGGGCCGTAAACAAACCCTCAGAGATGTTCTCCTCGTAAAACACAAAACATAACTTGCCTGAGAAACAGGACGGAAGAAGCACCAGCCAGCCACACGCGTTCCCAGCCAACAAAGACCCACCACGCTGCCGGAGACCGCCAGCACCTTCCGGCAGGCGTGAGGAACGGGGCCACAGCCACAGCCTCACAGTCGAGCAGCACTGAGCAAAGGAGCTAAAAAGCCTCTAAAAGGGAGGGAACGCCGCCCTCTCACAGCTGCCGCCCACCCCCTCAGAAGCCCTCAAAAGAACGAGGAACAGCTGCGCCCCACAGCTTCCCACCCTGCTGAGGATTCCTGAGGGCGGGCACCCGTGAGGGGAGGGCTCTTCCCGCCCTCAGAGGCCGGAAAAAGGGCGGGAAGCCGTGAGGGGGCGGCGTTTCCGCCTTCAGCCTCGCCTCAGGGCTCGGCGGACAGATGGACACGGACCGGCGGAGCCCTCCCGGTGTCTGCGCTCGGCAAGTTAATTTTTTGCCGTCTTTTTGTGCTTTTTCTTTCTGCGTGTTTGGATTTTTGTTTTGTTTTGTTTTTAAGTTCGGCCCCCAAAACCCTCTCAGAGCCCCGTGGGGGGAGCCGGGTCCGTCCCCTGACGGGGCTGTGAGGGTGAACCAGCCCTTCCGTGGGGTGCCTCCCTCAGACCCCAAACCACAATAAAACACCTTCAGAAAGCCCCGTTAAACACAACAAACAGCACAGGCTTTTCAGTGTTCCTAGAATATTTCAGGAGAATTTTTTCCCTGTTCCTCAAATACTAGAACTGTTCCTCAAGTGGTAGAAGGCCGGTCAGCACAAAAAGTGGTTTAAAACCAACCTGGCATCACTAGATTCTCAGTCTAAATAAGTTCTGAGAAAATATAACGAGAGTGATAACAATCATTTGCATTGCTTGTGCAAAGTCCCCTAGAGAAACTGTGAATGCGTTTCTTTGTTATAGAAAATAGTTGAAATGGAACAGAGAAATACCATGGCAGCATTGGTGTTAAACTTACGAAAGAAATGGATTGATTTATAGAATGTGTGCAGGTGTTTATTCTGAGGGTTTTTTTCTAAAGCAAATTATATTTATAAAGCATGAATTTTATTTTAAAAACCTGAAGAAATGGGGAAAAGCAGAAACTGACAATCCGCTTTAAATCTAACATAGCATCTCCAACACCAAATGCTGTCTTATGCAATGTTTGCTTTCCTAAGTAATTTAACCAATACATGTTGACATGTGGTGTCTATTATCTATCTCCTGCGGGTTTGATGACTGCTATCTAGTTAGTAGTCTGGAGGATTCTAGGAGATTTCTTCTACATGGTTTCCAAATCATCCTACTTAAACCCCAATTGTTCCCATTTTCAGTCTGAACCTGCAGCACTCTGTGGAAGTCTCCTGGC
Source organism: Molothrus ater (assembly GCF_012460135.2). Classification (NCBI taxonomy): domain Eukaryota; kingdom Metazoa; phylum Chordata; class Aves; order Passeriformes; family Icteridae; genus Molothrus; species Molothrus ater. The sequence continues at coordinate 7,270,195 of NC_050481.2, read as the reverse complement.
AGAGTTGCTTTGTTGCAGTCTCACAGGGTCTCATCTTTACTAAAAGACAAGGAATTGTTTTGCATGTCCCATTTTTCTCTGATAGTGTTGCAAGCAAATCCTTTTTACTTCAGTCTGGCTGCTTTTCACATATTTAAAAATCTGCTCTTGCTTTTGATTGCTTCTCAAACATCTCTGTTAGTGTCTTACCCATTATATTCTGCATTTGTGGTTTTTCCCGACTCAGACGCAACTAACTTTACTTTTTAAAGGGGTAGTTTTATTCATGATTATTCCCAGCCAGATGTCATTTCCTGACCTAAGCATTCCCCAGCACCTCTTAGATTTCCCAGATATTAATGAAAGTACTATCTCAGTGTATGAAATTAGCACTCGTTTCTAGCAGCTGAGGTATTAATGACAGATGGAGTAGGTGGTTTTACCCCAAGGCGTTGCTCTAATTCCAAATAAAGGTACATTGTTCTTTTTTGTGCTGTCTCTTCACTTTTGCCCTGAGCTCCTGGTCCAGGTTCAGGAGAATGAGTTGCAGTGCTACAGTGACAGATCGCTGTGTCTAAGAGCAGATGCAAAGAAGCTTTTAGTAACTCTAAAGCTTCCCTGTCGTTCAAGGCATCGTTTTTCCTTGTATGTGTCCCCAACATGGGAAACACAGCTGGAAATACCAGTGTAGGAACATGGGAAGCTTCTACCCAGCCATTTAACCAGTGCAGTTTAGCTCTGTGCTGATGGAACTGTGAGATGTGTTCTCTTTGCATTCCTAATGAGCACGGAACAGAGGGGAAGGCTGCTAGTTTAAAGCAAAAAGCTTATTTTTAAAAGTCTGTGGTAATTCCTCACTCTTAAAGAAGTTTACTGTGGTCTATGAGTGTGTGTAGAAAAAAGGTTTGGGTTGTTTGGGGTTTTTGTTTGTTTGTTTTTATTTGCTTGCATGTTGCTGACCTAACATTCTACATAACTCCAGTGTGTTTTCAAAGGTTCTTGCTAGATTTGAAAAGTTTCCAGAGAAGAAATTGTCTGGTCTAGAGTATGAGTTTCATCTAACAGTAGAGGAAAGATCTTAGGAAATGTGTAATACTCTCTCAGGTTCTGAAAGACCTTTAGATCAACTTTATATTGATAACTGGGTTTAATACTCTGCTTTTCATGCACAAATACAAAAACTTGGGTTAAAATTAATGTGTTGCAAAGTAGGTCTACCTCTGTTTACTGGTTGTGTCGAAAACCTTATCATGTACTAACAGATATGCAATGTCCTTTTGAAACCCTGTCCATGAATTCCATGTTGGAATCCCCTGGTTCAGGAAAGCCTTTTTGGAGAGTCTTGGTGAGACAATTTCCTGTGAAAGCTTAACGTGTCACCATTTCATCCCTCCAGTGTTACCTGTGCAGATCAGCAGTGGCATCGCACTCTAGGTCTGCTGAATCCGTTTCCTGTGCACAGAAACCACAACAGTCCCTTGTAGGTGGAGCAGGTCAGGAGTGTGGACATGGGAAGTGCAGGGGGTGGTGCCAAAAGGAGGAGAAGAAGAGAAATTAGAAATGTAAGGAGCAGCTCTCTGGCTTCAGCTGTGGGTGTCCCTGCAGGCTGCTCGAGCAGTGCAGCCACACGTGAGGGAAAGGCTTTCCCTGCAGCCACAGCACCCAGGCCATCCTCACACAGGAAACTTCTCAGCACTGCTCAACTCGGCTGTGTCAATGCCAAGCTGCTGGATCCATTGATGGGCCAGAAGTGGCAGCTTGGGGAATATTTGGCCATCCTCTAAAGGAGAAAAGTGAGGGCACAAAACTGGCGCTGAGAGGGTGATTGTCTGTGCATTAGAGACTGTGTGATGTAAGAGGTTTAAAAAGGGCTTGTTCCTGGGTCAGTGGAGCTTCTCTGAGGCAGTCTTCTCATGCATGTTCTCTGGTGCTTTTTGGTATAAATGCAATTATTCTCCAACACAGCATTCAGCTGGGCTGCAGGTTTTAGTATTGCTTAGGTAATCAGAGCTTTGAGAATGTATTTCTGGACTGGAGTAGATCTGCTGGCGTTGCCATCTTTGAAAAGGTTGGCTGCTTGAAATTCAGTTTTGCCTGGGTGATCCTGCCATTTTCTAGGGAAAAGCAAAGTGTGACATTAGCCATTTTTAACATTTTGTTACAGAGTATTTATTATGAAATTGTGACCGTGTTCACAGGGGTTCTTGGATGAGGGAAGAGACCAGGATCTGACTCCATGTTTCAGAAGGCTTGATTTATTGTTTTATGATAGATATTACATTAAAACTGTACTTAAAGAATAGAAGACAAGGTTTCATCAGAAGGCCAGCTAAGAATAGAAAGAATGATAACAAAAGCTTCTGTCTTGGACAGAGAGTCTGAGCCAGCTGACTGTGATTGGCCATTAATTAGAAACAACTCTATGAGACCAACCACAGATTTACTTGTTGCATTCCACAGCAGCAGATAACCATTGTTTGCATTTTGTTCCTGAGGCCTCTCAGCTTCTCAGGAGGAAAAATCCTAAAGAAAGGCTTGTCCATAAAAGATGACACCTCGAGTATTCCATATTTCAACCAATTATTACTTGGGATGCATTTTGCTTTTGAATTCACGGGATGATGTTTAATTTAATATTCAGTCAGAAGTACTCGGTGCCATTTACCATGACAACCCCAAACAATGAATAATATATTTATGTCATCCATTAATAACCATCCAGCCATTGACAAGTTTCATCCTAATGCATTCTGGAAATCTGCAAATGAATTATGAAAAACCCTGAATGAATATAAAATTGAAATGCTTAAGAATTTAAATGATGCAATTAAATGCTATTGCATGTAACTCAAAGTTATTTTCTTCTAATACTTACTCATCAATCTTAATTTCAATACCAGCGTTTAGCAACAGATCAGCTCTTATATCATCTCAAAACATTGGAATTTCAAGTAAAGGTTGTGTTCTTTTTCCTTTGATTGCATTATTTCCAGGCACAAATTGAAAGTCTTTATTTAAACAAAAGTGGTCTTTTTAAAGACAGATTACAATGCTCATCAAATTAAGGAGGTTGAGGTCAGAGGTGTCAATTCTTGTTGTTTAAAAAACCCCAATGAACCCAGTTATGGGAACTGGTCTCCAATCACAGCTACCTAAAAACCCTGATTAAACTCCGTGGTGCTGGCAAATCCATACATAGCTAGTACTAAATAAGTAAGATTTGCTGACCAGGCTGCCTGAGAAGTTCATATGTACATAACTGTCTTTATCATTATCACAGTTAATTACCTAACAATAGCCATTGAAGAATAGTTTGTGCCAAATCTAACTTAGGCTGTAAAATCCTGAATGAACAAGAGGTCATGCAAACTGTACCCCAGTTACAAACCAGCCCAGTGGTGCAGAAAATCAAAGCTGTTGGGTGTGTACATCGGGTGTGCAGTGAAATCTTCAGGCAGGTCAATTGCTTTGAAAATGAAAATAAATTGTGATTTGAGGGAAGGGCCAATTATAACAGCAATAGAGAGAGGGTATAGGATCCCAAGGAAAAATAGCTTGAAGCGTCAGGAAATCTTTTATTTGCTTATTTCTGTTTGTTTCACTGATATTAATGCTTTTGTGTTAGCTCAATCGTTTTGACCAAGGCCAAATGACTGTGCTTAGGTAGTTCTGTTTTAGGTACTATAAAATCTGAGAAATACAAGACTCTGCAGGAATATATTTTTATCAGAAGTTCTGCTTGGTGTATCCCTTTAAATCAGCAATTAAGGGGAGTGAGACAGTTTAAAATCTCTTCATAGTGTGGACTGGAAGGCAGCCCAGGAAACTGAACAATGTCACCTCACTGAGTCACCCTCACTGCTGACAAATCAGCCTGGAAATCCAGGTTCTGAGCCAAAACAAGGAAAACAGAAAATAAAAGCCCGGGTGAAGACAAACGGTAGAGTAGGCAGGGCTGAAATGTTTTTTACTAGAAAAGCTTGAAAATAATTTTGTTTAAGTAATCTGATTTAAACTCTAGAGAGAATGTTTTCTTGAGGGTCAATTCATTGAAACAATCATTTTGAAAAACAACTCGTGAAGGATATCCATCTTAAAGAAAATGTTTTTTTTTTCTGTATTGTTTTCCTTCTCTTTTCATGAACAACAGTAAAATACATGTATTACAGTAGTAAATGATCAGATTTCACTGTTTGAAGCCAAATTTAATCCAACTAAAAATGTGGGGAAAAAAGTAATAGCAAAGTGAAGCAGGTTTTTTAAATGATGTGGTTTTCATCAAATAATGCTTATTTTGACATTCCATTATCTGGTCACATATTTTGGGACAAAAACCATTAATTATTTCTCATATATCCTTAAATAAATCCAGCCCAAGTCTCTCAGTACAAACACTCCTGCTTTAAATTCTGAGACCCTGAGCGTTTCCTGCAGTTTTGCAGTAATACAGGTTTTTTGGAATGTCTGATTACGTCCTTAGATTGTGTTAGATGTATCAGAGAAAATCTAGCATTTGATCAAGGTGCTGACTGTGATTTTTTGATTTGATAGCTGTCATAAAATTTCTGTATGACTTTATTTGGCCTGGAATTTTCATTGATTAATTTTGATTAGATTTTGGGGGTTCTTTTTGTTTTTTAAATGTAGTAAAAAAAAATCTGCTTTTATTCTAATTCTCCTATCATTTTGAGAGCAGAGCAGTGAGTGGGGCAGTACTCAAAGCTTACAGAGCTGTGTTGTTGCTGATAAAAAGGGGAGGTTTTCTCTTTCTCTTTCAGTGCCCAGAGGGGAGCGCTGGAGCCCTTGGCAGGAGGAAGCCCTTCCCTGACACACGGACGTCGGCCGAGCGCTGTGGAGCAGCCCCGGGCTCTGCCGGAAAGGTAATCCACGTCCGGGCTCAGTCCCAGCAGAGCTGTGCAACCCCTCAGGAGCACGGGGACCAATATTCACCTTCCTTCCCTGATCCCCCACCACCGAGGCTCTCTGCGTGCAGGGCCTTAGCCTTTGCATCAGTTCATGGATCTGTCCACGTAGGATCTAGCTTGCCTCAGGGGCACTGTGAATACAACATTGCACAAGTCCTGCCATATCAATAGTCATTTGTTTTTATTGATTAGTTGGCACTTGTAAATTCTGGGTACTGAATTAATGGGTGCTGAATAACTACTTCGATTAATGAAGCTGAAATTGGCTTTAGCATCCTACACTAACTACAGACATTTTTTTTCTATTACAAAGCTAATTATTTCTTTTTTTATGATCTGCAACTACTTTACTTATTTGCTGATCCTTGGCGCCTCACTGGAAGCCACAGAGTAATGAAAGAGAAGCTATTTATAAAGGTTCCTAATTTACAGTATTACACAAGAGCATCCTTACTCTAACTCCATATTTAAACACTAGAATTAATAGGTGAATTTCACCAAATGACTGCATTTCAGAGGGTAAAATTTTAGAGGATTAATTTGAGGTGCTGCCTCTTTTGCCACTGTTTTGGCACATTTTGTATGTGTCTTATTCATGCACGTAGTTATTAGTGGAGACACAGCATAAGGTAGGTGAACACATTCTTGAATGTGTGCTCTGACACACAGTCCAGGTGTCATGGTGGTGTTGTCTTTCCTATTTGCTTTTTGCACAGAAGTTCTGTCTTTATTTGGTTTTTATGGAACCATGTCTTTTGGAAAAGATATGTTTTCCTTTCTTCCTTGGTAAGTATAATGGGGCCCATGTTTTCTTTTTTCGGAGCCTTCTCTACACAATAACAACCCCAGTGGAGGTGGACAGCGCTCATCCTCCATAGCTGGTCTGGAGCCTGAGCAGCAGCATTATGAGAGTCACTAGCAATGTGTGTAAGAAACAACTCATCACAAGGGAAATTTAATCATATTAATGTCTTGAACAGGGGAAGTCCATAAAGTCATTGCTGATAGAGGATGTACAGACTTGAGCTTTTATTTTGAAGTCTGTCATTTGCCTGTTGAATAACCTAAGTATTTCATTATCTTATGCCAGAATTACCCCGTTTATAGAGTACTGATAAAGATGCTGCTTACTTTGTAAAAGGCTTTCAGATCTATGGTTTCTGTCAGAGGATTAGTTTGTATTGCTGTCTGCAAACCTACTTATATTAATCAAAATTCCAATCATAGCACCAGTAATTTTAAAATTGGGGTTTAATTCTTTCATTAAGGTCAGTTGTCCGTCAGTCTGCAGACACCACCATAGGCATTGACGTGTCTCAGAAGCTACTCCATCTCTTCCCAGCTGCAACTGCGTGTTGTGGTGCTCCTTCTCCCTCCTGTTCCTGAGAGAACTTCCTTTCTATTTCAGTGAGTCAGACAAGTGTTTCCAAAACAATCAATGGATGAGGGCTCTTGTTAGCAGCTTAAGTTGGCAACAGGATTGAGATGTGTAGCCAATAATAAGCAGAGTGCTATAGAAGAGTGGATTGGTTGGTTGAGGGGAACTGGAGTCAGTTGGCTGCTGTGAGAAGAAGGAAGAGTCAGTACTTAGAGGAGCTGCCTACAAGAAACAGCAAGGAGGTACCAAACTCTAGCAATACCTAACTTTTGTGATATAATGACAACAAATCATCTTCAGGAAGGTGACTCTGCAAAATGCCATCCTTAACCAATCTCACATTGATACCTTTAATTGTTGTCGTTAACGTGTGATTTTACGTGAATGAAAATGTAGATGGTTTCCAGATTGATGGAACTCAAGCATGTTATTACTGTAATTTTGCACAAAAATGCACCAAGGTATTCTCAGCCAGCATCAGAATTAATGAATGAAAGCAAATAATTTCACTTCCTGGGGCCATCACAACTTCAGTGATCTTGGGAGATCTCCCAGTGGCACAGGCCATGAGATGGTGGCAGCATTCCCTTAGTGCTGCTGGCACCACGAGGGGTGGCTGCACAGCCACGTGTCCTTTGTGCTGGCTCACTGATTGCTGTGGCTGGGGATGTGTTTACATGAGCAAGAGCAACAGCTCTTTTAGGAAGTTCAGGAGCCATAGGTTATCAAATATGGTTTATATTGGCTAATTTAACTGTTGAATAAAATGTAGGTGATATCTGCAATTCCTGTGCCAGGAATCAGGGGTAGAAGTGCAAAAACTCTTGGATTTTAGCGTGTGGCGTTATACATCCCAGTACGGTGTGTGTAGGAAGGTGGATGCCAGTTCCCACACTTTTTCAAAAGCAGAGATGACTAACTTTCAGGCTGGAGAGCAGAAGTCAAAGTTTGCTTCTGTAATGGGCTGTGCAGAGTAGCAATATTTTTGTTCAGGTCCCTAGAAACCTGTGCATTAGAAATAAAAATTCCAGCTTAGCTGTTTAGGAGTCAACAAAGAACAACTGCTGTCCTGTTTCTCTGTGAGCAAGGGCTGAGCTGGTGAGTAACGACTTCCGCATCAATGCTGATTTTTATTTGCTCTTTCCTGATGCCAAGCATGAGTCTCCTTCGCTTTCACTGCTTGAAGTATGTATGCCCTCACTGTTCTGTTTTTAATGATTTCTGCCTTCCCACTGAAGCTTGATCCTTTTAACAAGACCTGTATGGGGTAATTTGCAGTAAAAAAGTATGGATTGTTTTTGGGAATCTACTTGTTTCTGACTTGCACCTATTGCACTGAGCCATGTTTGTAAATGTGAAGCTGAAACGTTAGCAGTATTGCAATATTGTACATTTTTACTTGTTATTCAAAACTACTGTTAATAGAGTCCTGTTTATGGATGACTAAGCAAAAAAATTGAAATGTAAGTGAAAAAAAATTTGGCCAAGAAAGAGCCAAGTCTTGCCCACATATGCTTTAAAATAACAGTGTTCTGAGTGGTGGCCTCAGGCAAATAGTTCCACGTGGAGTGATGGGAGCAGACTACTGGAAGTAATTATAAAAAATGGATGAGTTGATAACATAATGCTATAAAGCACCAGCTTCATCTGTAGCTTTTTAGAATACAGGAAACTTTGACCCAAAAATGCTTAGAATGGCTGGAAGGCATTTGATTGAAAAAAGGGGAGCTATAAAGCTTAAAATAAGAGGCAGATTAAAGTGCTGGTAAAGTTATCATTTTAACTGAGCTAACTTTTAGTAGACTGAATTCCTGTAAACCATCTAGTGCATAAAAATAAAGCAAAATTGTAACTGAAACTATATTTTGTAGCACAACATCTTTTATTTCAATATAAGTAAAGGACAGTTTGAACAGTAGAAGTGGAGTTTTTAGAGGAAGGGTTTTGCTTTAATGCAAGTTTCAAGACTAGAATGTCAGTGGTGAACAGTTTGAGAAAAGTGAACATCTTTGATTTGAAGCTATCTCTTAGGATTTTTTGTTCCTCCTTGTAAAGAAGAAAATAACCAGAATAAGTCACTAAGGTTCCTTTGAAGTGCTCTAGCAAGATTTGAACTGCACATGTTGGTAACTGTCTGCGTAGCAAAAGTGCTTTCCTTTTAGGAAGTGGGTGAGAGAAATAATTTGAAATTTTCATTTGCAAGATGATGTTCATGGTAGAAATGGCTGTAAGTTGTCCTGGTCTTTCTAAAAAATATTTCTTTAGCAGACTTTGTCCAAATCAGGAAAAAGAGTCACTAACAATCTCAATTCACAAAAATATGTTTAAAAGACCACTAGTACTTTAAACCAAGTTTAGAGGTATTCACTTTCAACCTACCGTTGCTCTTGTTCCTTTTTGCAATAATAATAACTTCAATAATAATAATTTCTTTTCCATATTCCTGTTTATCGCTGTATATATGGCACCATAGCTATGCTTCTTTATTTATTGCTGTAACAGACACCCGGGAAAGTTGTGCAGTACCTTATTCTAAATGATATAGTAACCTGGCCAAAAAAATAAATTAATTAACACTGTGCATACAATCTGAGTCAAAAGAGCACAGCTCTGGTTTTGGTAGGTAATGCAGATTGGTACAAGGTTAAGAAACAAGTTACCTTTACAACCTTACAATTGTTGTGAAAGTGGTACCATTTAAAAAAATTTTTGTCCGCTTAGTTTTTTAAGATGTAGTTAGACTACAGGAGTTGGAGGCATGCCAACTTGTCTTGTGCAGGAACAGGTGAAAATGATTTTAAAAGCAATATTTGTGTTTTACTTCATTAGCTTTCTCTTACTTACTGGTATTCAGACTTGGTTCCTACTCATGCTTACCCGCACACCACCACCAAAAATCCCCCACACATTCCCTAGCCCTGTGAGCTCCCAGGAAAGCGCTGCAGGAATTCATCAATGGAATGAGCAGCTGTCTGAAGGCTGCACACACCTGCACAGGGAGCTGGGGTTTAGCTCTTATCCCACCATGCTTACTGTCTCCTGCTTGGCACAGATCCTTGCCTTTGTTCTGGCTGTCAGAGCTGCAGGAGGAACGTTGGTTCCCGAGGGAAGTTTGTGCTTCCTGGGTTCTTTGCACCAGGCAGAGAATTCTGTCATTGCTGGGAGCTCGGCCATCAGCAGAGCAGAGGGACTGATCTCCTGGGGCTGGGGTCAGCGGGATCCAGGGACAGGGATACCAGCAGTCCAAGTAGAATCCCAGGGGTGTTGTTTGGTAATGTGGGAATCCCAGCAATGAACATCTGAAAGGTGCTTTTCAGAGAAGGATTCTCTTTTACCAGAGTTTCCATTCAGAGGTTTATAAGGCCTGGTGCTTGTTTTGGAATTTGCTAATCTTGGATTTTCTCTGGCAATTAAAATGTGCACAAAATCAGTGATGGAAATAGAACAATTAAGGTTGTGTAAAGACCTGGCCTACTCAGATTTTTCTTGGAGAGAACAGAGGTGTGGGAGGGGAATCGGGTAAAGAAGGCAGTACTTCTGTCATCTACAGTGTACATGAAAACTGTTGTTTATTTAAAGAAATAAGCTGTCACTGTAACTTTGGTGGATGGGGCCCAAAAGGAGGATGAAATTCAGGCACTTTTTCATGCACTTGTGGCATAATGAGTGGCTGTACTTCTGGCAGGGTATCACAGTACATAAAGTAAGTTCAGGTTACCTGTAATCTTTATATCACACATGATCTAGTATGGGTCATAAATCCTGTAAATTTGAGGTTGCCTAAAATCGAGAGCAAAATGATCAGTCATTCTCATGAGCTGACCTAGCCTGGGTAATCACAAGGAAGAGTTGTGACAGGAACTAAAGGAAAATGCGGTTCATTGAATCTTTTATAAATTGATAAACTCTTGCAGCTTTAAAGGAATGACCCTTTCAAAGCAAAATAATCAAATCCATCTCTTGTCAGTTTGGGGAGATTTATAATTGTAAGCTGATGAATTTTAGCAATGCTGTCAGTCTGCTTTTCAGATCAATGCCAATGAAATATTTTGTTTACGATTTAACCTCCAGCTCCCCTGAAATTAGTGAGTTTTAATACCAGAAGTAGTTATGTCTAACTCTATCGATCCACTGGTAAATTAAATGGCAAACAAAAGCAACCTTATTATTTTGTCAAAATCCTCTCAATAGGAAGCAAAACTCTTTATTAAAACAGGATATGTTACACTGAAATGAAAAGGAAGTTTCATTTCAAGACCGATCTTCTGAAAAACAGAGAAAGACCTTCACACAGCTAGATTTATTTGATGGGAATAGTACAAAGGTAATAAAACTGAAACTGTATATTGAATTTCTTTTCCCTGGAATAAAGACAAAGGACCTAAAAAAAGATGTAAGACCTACCTAAAATGAACATATGATAAATTTGCTCCAGCAATGTGTTTTCTTTTTTTCCTTCAAGTAGTTAATGATTAACTTTTCTTTTGGAAATTTTAAGGCTTATTTCATGTCAAATCCCCTACTGATCTCTGAAATATGTTGTGCAAACATATGTTCTATGTAGGTTATATATTCACAGTGACATTACTGTGGTACAGGAGCACAAGGAACACAATCTTTAGGGGGGCATTTCCAGTGCTGAGTAAGTTAATATTTCAGCCACATTGCAGCCCATGGAATCATTTACTTTTGAAAAGAGCTTTAAGATTATCAGTTTAAAATGATCAAGTGTGCTGACCCTGCACTGCCAAGCCCACCGCTAAACCATGTCCCCAAGTGCCACATCCAGGTGGCTTTTGAGTAATTCAGTAGGAGAGTAACTCCTAGCTAAGGACAGCCACATAAATGTTTATTCTTATGTGGCATGATAATTCCATATAAGAACCAAATAGTTAACAAAATAGTAATATATTTTAAAAAAATCCAAACCTGTACATAATGCTAAACCATGATTTTAAGTTTTTTTCTTGATCACACCAACCTGAAGTGCTTGCATCACTACCGGCCTCTTAAAAAATTTCTAGAGATTCAGATTTGTGCATCTTACAAAAGCCAGTGGTTATGGAGTTTATCCATCTCTAAATACCTCCTTGAGATGGTACTGGCTATTTAGGCTTGAGGCAACATGAAAAAATTGCTATTTTTATGATTAAAATCTACCTGCTACAAATAGGACATCAGAATTCCTTTGAAAGGCATTCATCTGCCTTTGGGATGCTCCCATCTGTCTCTGGGAGCAATATTATTCTCCAATAAGTAAAAGAACCCCAACAAAATTAACTTGTTTATAAATCCTACATTTTAGACTCTTTTAACCTTTGACATTATGGTTTTCAAAGCAATTTTTTTAATGTTTCCTCAAGTGCTTTGCTGTGCTGAAGCCCTGGCTGGAAGTGAGGCTACATGTCCATGTGGGGTTAGGTGGGCTGTGAGTGAGGAGCTTTTCCCTGCTGCTCCAGGTGTTAGTGCAGGTTTTGTGCTGCCCCAGTGGCAAAGCCTTGTCTCCCCAGCCTGGGAGAAGTGTCAGTGCTCTAGGAATTTTCAACCATTCCATCACCTGGAAACACAGGATGAAAATGCTATGGTAATATTATTTAAATTGAAGCTATTCAGCATTTCAGCGTTCTGGGAGCAGAATTTGAAATGTCTCTTTGAGGAGCCATTTCTGAAGTAAGCCATACACCTTGTGGTGATCTGGTGGAAATCTGTGTAGGTTGGGTAAGTTGCAAAGGCTCTCAGGCGAAATCGTGTCTGCATGGTAGCACTTAGTGGTAATATTCTCCTTATGCCAATACTCATTCAGAGAGCAGTGTTCCACTGATCCAGAGGAATGGCAAATTAAGTTTCCCAATCTACTGTACAGGGGTGTGTGGGATGTACTCTGTAATATCAGTGTGTAATAATTGCAGGAGTCTCTCCTGAAATCTTTCCCTTAGAGGCTTTGTGAATGTTATCTTTATATTTATCAACTGCTTGTGCTAATTAATAGCAAAAGCCAAGCATAATATGATTGAAAACAAGCAAACAATTTGTTTGCCCTGTAAATATGACATATTACAGAAACATTTATGTAAAGATCTCAAATTTCAGGAGTAGGTATGGCTTAGTGGGTTATTTTCTTTGGCTTCTCAATGTGATTTCCTGTTGACACTGGTAAACTCTGTTCTGTTCAGCATGGGGACAAGAACATGACGTGGAAACTTGCAACTCTACCCAGCCCTATGACAGGATGATGTGGAAGTTTGTTCTTGCTGTTTCCACAGATCTTATTGATCTGAAAAATAAAGCCAATGGAAGGAACAGGATTACTGTTTCACAGCAACTTTAGATTTCTACTCCTTTCAGTTTTGGTCTAGATCTGCTCAAAGTTGCCATTTCAATTTTCCCTCTTAACTGAGAGCAGGTAGAGTTCTGTTTCCAAACCACCAAAACACAAAAACACATAATGAAGCAGCCCCTGCTGTTTCGTTGCCATTCTTGTCAGAGGTAGCGCTGCTATTAGCAGAGGAGCTGACAAGAGCACCGGTACCACTGAGCAGGTGGGTTGTCCCCAGAATGTATGATTCTGGGCAGTTTATCCCAAAATGACCGCAATCTAATCCACACTCTTTTATTTGAAGCCACAATCTCGAAGGTCTATGAACTTTTCACTTCTTTTTTGGAGGAAGGGAACTGTGCTTTGAGAAACACCAGCATTCAGATGGATTGGCTGGATAGAATATAGTGTATGGCTGGATAGAATATATTATACTGTCCCCTTGTCACAGAGCTCAAATTTCTGCCATTACCAAGTGTTAATGCCCCTCAGAGTTTCAGCAAGGTCTTTTACAGCTCTTCCTGACATGGGCAGGTGTTATTAGTGTCAGTGATGGAATGAATTGTCTCTGCCTAGGGCTGCCATGGCCTCTGAACTCTGAGATAGAAATTTTCTGTCATCATAATGTAAAATATACAAGCACTGCTGAGAGAATCTGGAGATTTTTGTATCAGAACATGCAAATTTTCGTTTATTTTCACCCTCTGCAGTGAACCCTTTGTCTCCAGCGAGAGAAAGGGCAAAGGTGTTACAGAGTGGCACCTGAAAATAGCCAGCAGCCTGTTGCTGTCATTTGCTCTTAGCCATGCTCCAGCTCTGCCTGAGCCTACAGAGGCCACCTCACCTGGCTGTGTTTTTCTCCTGGGCTGCCTGTGCCTGATGAGCCGTTCCCTGTAGGACAGATCATGGACACTCCTTAGTAACTCTCATAAACTGTGGAGAGCAGCTGAAAGGAGCCTTTGCAAGGGGATGCAGGGATAGCAATAATGGCACAAACACAGCTGCACTGGGGGAACACCCAGGGTAAATATTCTGCAAGTTACTGGGGTGAGACAGTCCCGTTTCACCAGTGACCCTGTGAGGCTGAGCTAAGGTTTACTTGGCTTTCTTCATTCGCTGTAAATGTTCGTCCTCTCTAGATTGTGATTGCTCATGGTCATTACTGGCATGTATCTGTCTGCTGAATTAGATTTCAGAGGTAAGCTCAAGACCTGTAACAAAATCTCATGTAGTCTTTTTGTGATTAAAATAATCTCCCTACCTCTTTCTTTCCCTTCAGAAACAAATTGATTGCTGTAGAAGTGTAGGTAGAATCTTTTTTAAGAAGATGCCTGCTACTGGAATAAGATTGAAGTTGACATTTTGACTGTAGGTCCTTCTAGCTGAGGAACAGATTATTAAAATACTTCTAATTATATAAATTGCTTAGGTGTCTTATACTATGAAAAATAGTATTTTACAGGGGGTTGGGCAGTGTCTTCTCAACAGGAGAGTTCACACAGATTGTTCTGCCCGTTGGGATGCCAGTGAGCCAAATTGATTCTCAGCAAGTTCTGATGTGCTTAGCACTGAATCTGACTCAACTTGACAGTTCTCTAAGTCAAGTGGGATTGATAGCCTTACAGCAGCTCCACTTGTTTTTCTTTCTCCTTTATTTAATTGAATAAGAGTTAGTGAAATTCTATTGTCTGTCTCTGCTGTGCAGACCCACAGCGTAAGTATAAAGCTGTCTTTGATGTGCTATGACCTCATGATTTTAATCTAGCCAGATAAATTGCACAATTATATATCTCATGACAGTCACAGTAGCTGGGCTACAGGAGTTGCTTGAGAAGCATAAATCAGCCATATGCGCAGGTATTTAATTAACAAACATCCTATTCTGGATCTTGCTGAATCTGGCATCTCGACTGTAAAAACAATGAGTTGTTCTGTTATGCTTAGATGTGCACTTTGATTTTCAGCAGATAGAGTTATTGAGTCTTTGACAAATAAATTAGGTAAATAAGCAGCTAAGTTTGTTAAGAAGCAGCTCCTGTCTGCTGTAAATTAGTCTGGATTTGCTGACTTTGAGAGAGGAGGCTCCTGCCATCCCTGCCCATGCACGTTGGGTGCAAACAGCCCTATCAACTTAGCTCACACGGTGGAACCCAGTGCTCTGCCCTGTATGGTAGCAGCCAGCTGAAAATATTTGTGTACAGACAGGGCTTAAAGGAGCTGTAGAGCAGTCTGATGGTGCTCAGGTAAGGTTCTGTGATTTGGGAACACAATCAGAGACGATTCAGAGCAGCAGTACACTTGTGTTTTCCAGATTTCTGCAGTGGCAGGGACTATAGAAATTATCCCTCTGTTAGCTAAGAGCTGACCTGCTGTTCTTATGCCACTAATACTGACATAGACACAGATAGACCTATTTGATCCTTAAATGCAAGACTGAAATTTTCAAAAATAAAGCTACAACATCTAAAAATAAATAGGATGCTCCGTAACTCAACATCTGTCTGTTGAAATCAGAGCTGCAGAAGTTTATAGTATGAAATAGTTATGTGTAATATTTAAAAAGGGCAATTTTATAACCGATAATCAACACTTGAAGTTATGTAAACTGAAATAAGGAGCATGCTCTCATTTTCAAGAGTAAAAGCTAATTGCTTATGAAAGGCATGGGAGCAGGAAGAAATTTGTTCACTACTAACATCACAGTCCGCTTGGAGGTAGATGATGAGCTTCCATCCGGAAAACCATCATCCTTCTTCCTTTGTGCCCTATGTAGGCCCTAACAGTGGATCACAGGATTTAGCAGGGACATTTACAGCCCCTCAAGATAGATAGAAGGAAAGGTGTAGCAGGTACTGTAGACAGCACCGGATAATCCATCACTTGGATAAGTGAGCAGCCTGTTCTTCCTTTCTATTCTCTCCAATAAGGACTTGACAGACAAGAAATTGTCCTCTGTGGTACCTAAACTATACAAAGTGTGCTGGAACTATTGCTGGAGTGATTGAGCCTTGCTTTGTGCTGTTTCCTGCTGTGTGTCATGGTCTGCATGTTCCAGTTCTCTTCCCCTGATATTAGCCTGTGCCAAGAGGACCATCAGTTGTGAGAAGGATCAGCTGTCTGTCACACATTAATGAATTCACCTTTTGTTCTAAAACTCAAAAGACAATAAGGCATAGGTTAGTGTTTAAAAAGTTATGTAGTGTACTAACATGGCAACTTTCAGGTAGACAGATATTCTCAAGCTATGTTATAATGATCACTCAATCAATTCTTTAGTGAATTATTGAAGTTAACCCTCACCTTAATTTAAGGTCATGGAAAACTAAGTTTGATATCAAAATTTATTTATCTCTTAAATCTTTCTCAAGATGTCACATCTGAGATAGGAATCAATAAATTAATTCACAATGCTGGTATTTTGCAACCACTTGGCTTTAAGAAAAGCACTTTGAAATATTTCCTTATCTAAGTATGCACACACTCACCTGAGTTTATTTTCAATGTTACTCATTAAAAAAAAAATCTCTTGCCAGTGTTCAGTGCTCATGAACAGTTAGGGTTTTCTCAGGAATCAGTACTTATTCCAGCACAAGTGTCTGGATTTGGAATGGGATCATTTCATTTCTCGAAATCAGAATATGAAATCAGGGAGTTGCAAAACAGTATTTGCCACTTAATGGAATCTGTTTCTGCTTTCCAGTGTGTTAACTTTTTAGATCTGAATTTTCATCTTGATAACTTTTCTTTGATTCCTTACTGAGGTTTATTGTCCAGAGAATGTGTTGTGTCATCAATCTAAGCACATGCATTATTCTTTTCATTATTTTGCAATAATAGAAAAAAGTCTAAGTAATATTCAGTCTAAAAATCTTTCTAATCTCATCTTGCTTATTCTGTTTTAATTTTATCTTGCTTATTCTGATATAATTCCAAAAATCAGAACTCACTTCCGTATCAAGGTATTCTCGAAATGACAGAAGAAGCTACTAAAGGTTCGGAGAAATTTTCCAATCCTTTTAATTCCATTAAATTGTTTTAATTCCATTTACAGAGAATGATTTTGTAAGGCTATACATATTTCCATTATTTCTGAAGTTGATAGAATGAATTATATTCTAGAGTTGTTAATCTGTTTTTGTGGATGAGTAGAAATTATCAAAATATTTTTAAATATCTTTCACATCCAGTGATGATCCATGTTCATCACATTATCTGGGTAGTTAGCTGGAAGCAAATAGGCAATTTTGTATTAATTTGTGAACAAGCAGTGTTAGCATTGCAAATGATGCAGATGATGCAAATACAGAAAATGGTCTCTATAAAATGAAAATCACTGACAGTATACCAATATTGTATTTTGAAATATTCCTAATGCAGCTCTACTGGTGTCTTGAAAATCATCTAATAAAGATTATTGCTCTTTGAACTGTAATAACAGACTAACCATTTGAAACATCTGCTATTTCCCTGAATAATTTCTCACAAGCTGTGGAAGACCTATGGGTGAATTTGAAAGGAAAAACCCAAACCTGTTTGGTTTTATGTCACTCTCACCTAATTAACATAACCAGGTGTCTATTTTTTTCTGTAGATGTTATTGTGTCACTTTGCAGAAGTGCATGCATTTTATACATACAAAAATGTTTTAAGAAATCTGTTTTTTCATGTTATGCTGGAATTGGTTCTATATTCTCTATTTGTCTTGTGTTTTACACCTGAAAGGCCAGGATGAGCAGTTGAGAAGCTCATTTTGCATGGACTTGACTTTTAATGGCAGGTAAATCACTTTGTTGAGCTTCTATTTAAATAATTGATATTGTGTGAGACTGAGGCCACTACAAGATGTTGTAGCCAAAAAGTGACTTTCAACAAAGATTCCTAAAATGTAGTCATGCAGAAATGTCACAGAGGCTTGAAAAATCAGAATATTATTTGCAGATGGTTTTAGGTCTTCATTTCCTTCTGGACAGTTTTTCAGTCTTGAGGTGGTATTCTCAGTAGAAAAAGGACTTTGAGGGATTCAGGTCGCTGAAGCTCTTGATTTTCCTTCCAGTTCCATTGAGCAGCTCTGATCTGTATTATTCTGTAGCTCATTATCAGAGTATCAGTATGTATCAGTATCTGTATGTATTCTGTAGCTCATTATCAGAGTATCAGTATGTATCAGTATCTGTATGTATTCTGTAGCTCATTATCAGAGTATCAGTATGTATCAGTATCTGTATGTATTCTGTAGCTCATTATTATCAGAGTATCAGTATGTATCAGTATCTGTATGTGTTCTGTAGCTCATTATCAGAGTATCAGTATGTATCAGTATCTGTATGTGTTCTGTAGCTCATTATCAGAGTATCAGTATATCAGTACTGTAGTTTCTGTAGCTCATATCAGAGTATCAGTATGTATCAGTATCTGTATGTGTTCTGTAGCTCATTATCAGAGTATCAGTATGTATCAGTATCTGTATGTATTCTGTAGCTCATTATCAGAGTATCAGTATGTATCAGTGTCTGTATTATTCTGTAGCTCATTATCAGAGTATCAGTATGCATCAGTATCTGTATGTATTCTGTAGCTCATTATCAGAGTATCAGTAGCTCAGTCTGAGTAGAACTCCCTCCAAATCATAAGTTACTTAGGTGGGCGAAAGTATTCAGAGAACTTTAGTGAAACCTTTTCTTGGATGTTTCCAGGTTTTGACCAGGGAAACCATTTTCCCAATGCCTGTGATACTTGATCCTCCCCAGAGCAGCCAGTGAGACATTGGAGAATGGTAACAGGCATAGGTGGTAAGCAGTTGCAGTTGATGAAATCCCAATTAAACTGGGTAGCAATTTTCTTCCAT
Source organism: Molothrus ater (assembly GCF_012460135.2). Taxonomy (NCBI): domain Eukaryota; kingdom Metazoa; phylum Chordata; class Aves; order Passeriformes; family Icteridae; genus Molothrus; species Molothrus ater. The sequence continues at coordinate 7,251,752 of NC_050481.2, read as the reverse complement.
ACCTTTGCTTCTCCTCCCCAGCTCTGGAAGTACAAAATCAGAGGCTGGGCTGGTATCCAAGGAGGTACAAATTCAGCCGGGCTTCATCCTCCTGGAGGAAAGATTCAAATAATGGGTTTGTGTTTCATTAGTGTTTGTCTTTATAAACCGAGTTTCTTCAGGCTGAATTTCATACTGAAAACAAGGGTTAAGTCAACACTATCTTGGTTGGTGTTGCTTTGAGAAAGATGGATTCTTTCATTTATTCCTTTGCTCCTATAACGGCTGAAATGCATTATTTGCCCTAAAATGATAGGTGTGTGATAACTCTAATGGGCAAAGCCAGGTAGGTCCATTTTTGCTCCTCACTGAAAAAGTAGGAAAAAAAGGAAGGAACAAAAGAAATAAACTTCAATGTGTGCTTCATGTTGGTTTTGGAGCACTGGGAAAAACCCATTTAATTTTTTTCCTCTTCCTTTTAGGTTCTGAAGGAAATGCTCACCTTTTTAGCCAGCAGATGGTCAATAAATATTCTTTTAGAGTAGAGGAAGCAGTGTAGATCTATAATAGCAGTTGTCTCCATCTGTTGCCTTTCCCTCATTTTGCATTGTAATTTTCCTTTAGTATGGAGTTGCTGTCCTTCTTCCCTTTCTGACCACCCTCCTTTATTCTGGATAGCATCCTGGACAGGAAGACAAATATGGCTTGTGATGGAGAGAAAATACTGTCTGTGCTTCCTTTTTGAGCCCTGAGAGCAATTTCTGGAAATTTATTAATTTTTTTAATGCCAGTTTTTAAACAGCTTAAGTTGGAAACGAACTAGGGGAAAACAATAAAATTCAGTGTTGTAGTATTGAATGTTAAGAAAACCAAATTGAGGCAATGGAGCCTTACCAAACTAATAAAGTGATTCTCATTTACCACAGTAGGGATTTTTAATGACCTTTTCTATACACATGATTAGATCCTTAGCAGAAACAAGAAGGTGTTATGGCCTCCCAGAAGTACCCAGTGTTGTTTCAATGGTGGTCTGAGGCTCACTGAGTACAGCAAAGACAGAAAAGCTCGTGGGATATTGCTGAGATGGTTAAACTGCAAGTTTTCCCTTTATTCCTGAGGTTACCAAGTGAATACTTGTTCCAGGTTTCTGTGTCGTGTGAGCAGTGTTGACAGACTTGATGTATCAAATCTGACATGTCAGTGAGTGATTGACCAGGGAATGTGTGGTAAGCAAAAGTAAAATCAAGGGAAAGTAGTCAGTAATATTTTCTAGGAGACCCACGATTTCTGGGATTCTCAGGAGAAGTGTGATTTTAAATTCTTGTCTGTGGGAAGTCCCTCCTTTGTGTGTTGTGATTGACCTTGATATTTTCTCAGATGGGTTCTTGTTACTGGCAAATGCTGATCAGGATGAACTTAGGTCCTAAAAACCCAAAAATGCCAAGTAGTACTTTTAACTGATTTTACTTGTAGAAATCTGAAAGTAGAAACCTTCCTGCATCTCACAGATTAGGAATAATGGCACCAAATAACTCCACAGCCCTTCAAAGTTCATTTCCTGAGTGTTCCTTTTGATCAAAAGGTACTTTTCTGTGTTCTCAGTAAAGCTGCCCAGAAATTATATCAATGCAGATGTAAATAAGTATTATCAATGCTTTAATCCTCTAATAGAACTCGACTTCCATAATCTGCAGAGGGAGAGCACCGCAGGGAAAAAAGCAAGTTTGAGTTATGGCTGGAAGTGTAAGCTTTGGAGTAAGAGATTGTTAGAAGGTACACTGAGCTTCATAGGTAATGTGCTCAGTGCCAGGAAGCTGGCTGCTGAGATTTCAGTGAAATATGAGGAGAAAATAATATCAAAGTATGATCTCTATATACTTTTACAGGCCAAGCACAAATAAAAATCTCACTCTGTTATGACAGTGTGAAATATAAAATGTAAAGCTGAACACAATATTCTGGCAAGTAAACAGAGGAGACCATCTTAGCTGAAGTGAGTGTATCAGGAGGTTCGTGCGGTGTTTCAAGCCTGTAGTATTTGAGGGGATGAAATCTTTGTTCTCCTGTTCTTTCCTACATTCCCAAAAGCTAACAGAGAAAAGACAGCGACTAACATTTAAAAGTATTTAAACAGCTCTGTATTCAAGTAGGTCTGTGTTAATGATTGAGAATGACAGAAACACTTGAAGGAGAAATATTCAGGGTGCCAAAGATACATCCTGTTCAACTCTTCAACTTTTCTCACTACCTAAAAAGTGGAGTTTGGGAGCCAACAGTTTTAATTTAAATAATGCTGCAGATGTGCTCTGTACTTGTCCAGTAACTCCAGGAGAGGTAAGCAAAACTCTTATTCCCCAACCTGCAGACAGGGCTGGGGAGTGACAGATGAGCTCTGCTTGCTGACAGTGTCATTACCAGAGGCCAGAGCAGGGACTCTCTGGGACTCTAATTATCAGCATAAACTGATAATTATTCATGTACAGCGTTGCATGGGTGATTGGATGGGTTACGCTCTCTGTCAAGGCAGATGTTCAAACTGCTTGAAGGTGGGGAATATCCTCATGGATACACTTTTTCTCCTTAAGGGTCTCATTCAAAGCTGGTTCAAGTGAGTGACTGATGAATTTCAGTGGTTTTGAGTTTAGTAATAAGATCTGGAAAGTGCAGGGTGCCTGAGTTTATCTTTGTTTCGTTGCAAGGAGTGCAGAGTACGCCATAAGTGGTTTATCTCAGCTAAAGCCTTCACCTTAGGGGCTGTGTGTTTGCTCTACCATTCCCTTGTTTGTTTAAATTACTCCTACACATTTCCACATGTTCTCCATGTGTTAATTGGCTTATTATTTCACAGATGAAACACTGTCTTCCTTCTGAGGATTGCCATTTGCAGAGAATCATTCTTCTCAGTGTATTTCTCTTCTATTTCCTCAAGTACCACCCTGACCTGCCATGTTGGACCTAGACCACAGCCTCACATCAGAAAGGTAAATTAATGGATTGAAAAGGCTCCTGGAAAGACTCCTGGCTTAGCTCCTGTAAGTACTGTTTTCATTGAGAGTGGAGGGAGAGGGGAAACTGGAAGGATGACAAGACAAACTATTTATAGGCATTGAAGTTATAAATTGTAGTCTCTGTGCCTAGCACATCAGAGAACAGTGTTTTCTTTTAGTTGGAACACCAAAATCCAATTGCAAGTGTAGAAAAGGAAAGTATTTGAATTCTTTTTGCTTGCCTCAACTGAAAGGTCTTAGTTCTTGATGGTCTGAGCATTTTTACAGTTCAGAATTGGTCACTAATATTAGGAGATGGAGTTTTGCCATCTGACATGTTCTGAAAAATTGGCCTGTATAGCAGCATAGTGCAGATCCTCAAACCTTCTCAGCATAAAGAAGTGACAGACACCACCTCTTCCCTCTGTCTAAAGCTAAACATCTTATGTGAGAAACAGAGAACTTGGCCTGTGTTAGTCTGATAGATGTTTGTCTCTAACAGCAGCTGCTTAAGTGCCTTGGCTGCATAAACACTTGGTGTAAGTAAAAATGGATCCAGATCTGAGCCCCTGTTCCTTTGGATCTACTTTCCATGTGTTTGCTGTTTTACTGGTTCAGTTCTTGAACAGAATTTTTGTAAGAAACCAAACTTATACAAAGCAGTTCAGTTTTTTTCCTTTTTCTTCCTCCTGGCAAGAAGTATTCTTAAATTAGACCCATTAACATCTATTGTATTGCGGAGAGTGCACGTGCCAGGCGTTTTTTCCCTCACTAATGTGGAGTGGGAGAAACAGAAGTTTCACTACATTAATGGATTGTGGGGAGTACACTCGGCTACCCTCCAGCTTACAAGGCAAAATGTAGCAGCATACAGAACTATAACAAAAGGATCTGAGCTGCAGGAGGCTGTAATAAAATGATGGTAAATGAAATCTAGCTGCATATCACCATGACAAGTAATTCCTAATGGAATTCACTGATCAAAATTCTGCTGCCTGTGTAAGGCAAAGGAGCTGTTGAAGCCTGCCCTGAAGGCTTTGTGCTGATAATGCATTGGTGAGATATCACACTCAGTAGTAGGGACCTTCCTAAGTGTGAGAGTTACACATGTCAGAATTATGCTTGTGTTGGAAATACTGGGATCTGCAAGCATTTCCCTCCAGATTTCACATATTCAATCCTTCTGTTAAAGATAAAAGCCTTTTTGGCAAGCCAGTACCCTTTTAATTTCAATTATTCTTTTAAAAAATAATCTAAAAGGTAAGATGACTTTGACATACTTACCTGTTTCATAGGGTACAATTAGTTGCATGCATTGAAAGATGCAAGATTGCCATCAGAACCATAACTCATGGTGTGAAAATAGATTCCAAGTGAAAGAAATTAATAAATCCATGCTGGATTATGCTACTGACATTTCTATATCTTCAAATGTTTCTGTGAGAAAACAATGATGTAAAGCAAGGAAAACTTAGCTGGATGAAAGGAATAATTTCAGGATGACTCCCCTTATGAAAGATGTCCTAATTAATTGTTGTACAATATTTAAGTGATGAGAGGAAGAATTGTATGGAATGTAAACAAAAAGTATTTTAAAGCATTTCAGAAGTTTTAAAGTTATTTAACAAAGGTTTAGATATTGCCTACTTCGTTTTCTTTTTGCCAAGACAAAGGGGAAATTGGCATGCTGAATCACAGTAATTCGTGTCATTAAGCTAATTGTTACACAGGCAGTGTGGCAGGAGTCACTGTTGGAGCCATTCCTGGCCAATTTATCAATATTAGAGTCTAATGCATTGATTAAAATCAGTTACATATGTCAAACCTTGATTTTCCTGCTTCATGACGGTAACTATTTGCCAAAATGGATCTATAGAGGCGTTTTCTTTTTGGCAAGTTGAAAATGTGTCATATTGAGGCACTAAGCCAGAGACTTTGAATCAGCTGGCAGAATGACAAAAAGCAGAATTATGTTTAAGGGAAAGAAGTAAAGTTTCTCTTGGATGAAGGATCAAAATGATTTCTGGCCAGAGAAATACCTATTGCCAAGGAGATGTGAAGGCCCATCTCTGCTCTCAGCTGCCAGCACCTCTGGTGTGGCTGTAACAGCTTCTTCTGCTGTGGAGTCATACGTGCCGCTGTGGCCTCTGTCCTTCTCATCAAAACAGCCTTAATCCTCTAATCATTTCCATGAGAATGACCATTCCTGGTTCTTTTCTGAAATATTCTACTTGTGCATAACCATTTCTAAACTCCTAATAACCATTCTGTAGTCCATGTGCCTGATCTGTTTTCACTTCTATTCAATTTCCACTCCCCAAGGGAGAAAATAGAGTCCTTTCTCAAAGCATATGACAATAAAAGGATGTAATGCTTTGCAAGCCTCCTTACTGTCAGGTGACCTGCTGATCCTCATTTATCAGGAGAGCACGAAATAATAGAAATAAAATATTTTCAGCAATTTTAAGTCTTGTACAAAGATGTACTGTCACCAAGGATATAGGTCACTTCAGAAATCAGAGCCTCAGTAAGGGAGTACCTGACCTGAAAATGAGGAAAACTTTGAGAAGTTAGACTCAAATGATTTATTGTAGTGGTCCTAGCTGACTTAGATGGCACACAACATGCATTGCTTTGGAGTAATCACCTGCAATGTCATGTAGGAAATAGCCCAGGAGAATGGTTAGGAAAATAATAATGGAAATGAAAAAATGACTGTTCCAAGGCCAGCAGTATGTAAAACTCTGGAGAGGATCGGTTTATTACTGCAGGTAACACAATAATGCAGACACACACACAACAGGTCTCACCAAACCATCTTTGGGTTCTCCATTCTCCTATTGCCAGCTTCCAGCTCCCAGTTCACACTGCTTTTAGCTGGCGCTTGAGTTTACGTTTTGAAAGGTAATGGAGATGCAATTTTGTGGTTGGCCAATCATTCCTTGACCTTAGTACAAACCTGGGAGAGAAGGGAGGGTGGTGGGAATGCAGTGATCATCCACCTGCTTGTAGCTGCTACCTTGTAATGTCAAATCAGGCAGGACTTGTGCCCATCAAAGAAGGATTTCATCAGGCCTAGCACAGACAAGCTGAACATGTCCTGCCCTCTAATCACAGATCTGGGCCTTTGTATTATTTCGTGAAAACAACACTGATATCAACATAACAGTAAGCAAAGTAATATTGCTGAAAAATAACACACAAGGTATCTTCAGAGTCCAAATCTTGAAATTCAAGGAGAAAAATAAAAGGATTTGCGCACTGGTGAAGATGCTGATTGTGATTTCAACCAGAAAGTGCAATAAACGTCCCTGAGAAAAAGTTTTTGTACTGATATGTGCAGTTAATCCACTTCCTCACCTCTGTTTCCTGGTCACAATGTTTCCCAATTAGATTTCTATTTCAGTACAGTTTCTATAGCAAGGAACTTGCATAAAAGAGAAGGAGGGGGAGTTGTTCAAAGTACCCTTGCTAATTAGGTGTCCAGCACTCATGGATTTGGAAGAGGAGCTGGGTCCCTCAGAACTCTTCATGCCTTTGAAAAATTGTCCTGTAATCTCTGCCAGTTCTCTGTACAGCCTCCAGCCTTCAAAGACTTCAAGCGCACAGAAGAGGCAGTGCGAGATGCCTGGGCTGCATTCCCCTTCCTGTCAGACCTGCTATTTACACCTGGAAGGTTTCAGAGGGACAGCCTGTGTGTTGTTGACAGAAAGGAATTGTAGGGCTCTTAATGTTTTGCACATTAACTCCTTACCTGCTGCAATGCCTGCTTTAGTGTGACTTTAAACATAGGATTTCAGTAGGTCTGTGTGGATTCAATACATGTGACAATGCATTGAGCACCACTGCTCAATGCTCAGGGTTTAATCAGTTTAAGAAACATTAAGTCAGAATCACAGCTTTAAATGACTCTCCTGTTTTCTAAAACTGTGACTCATTTGTTAGGCCAGACAAGCTGGGAATTAGTTATTCCATGTAACATGCTGAAATTCATTATATCAGCAGTAAGAATAGCAAGTTATTTTAAATCATTCATCTCCTGGCTCATCGGCAGTCACAATGTCTTTTATTTGATCTTAAAACTAGCAGTGAGCATTTAAAGCAATTTCTGTTAATAGAAATGAAAAAAATACTGTCTGATTTTTACTCGACAGAAGCTCTTGAAATGTTAAGTGCATATTTCTCTTTTTCCCCACGGCTGTTGTGTGGGTATTGCTGTATTTTCTGAGCTTTCAGAGGCATAAAAAATGAAAGCCTTACCTATGTCCCTGGACTTTGTTAGGTAAATAATTTTAAAGGATTTTTTTAATGTTTTTAAATCACCTGGGTTTGTTTGGAAAGAAAGAAAAGATATGGTACTGCCACCTTTGTGACTGGGACAATCATTTTTACTGCAATTTTCCAGCTAACCTGCAATGTCTGCTCTGAAATAATGAAATAGACACAATTGCCTGAGGCCTATGCAAGGAGTCTGAATATGTTTTTTGTTCTAAATTTTCCAAAATAAATTGAATGAAAGCCCAGTGTTTGCTGACATTACAGCTGTAAATAGAACATGGTGTCTTAGGGCAGAGTTCAGGAAAGGGGAGAAAAACAAGGAGCCTTTTTCAAAGTTTTTTTTTTTTCATACATTTTCAGGTTTGCTTAGATCAAAGATTGCCCCCAAGCCTGCAGGAAGGAATTTCATTACTTGCTTGTAACATTTTATGGTTTCTAAAAAATATTGCCTTTATGTTTGATCCAGCATTAGGGAAAGAATAATTTCCATTTCTGGTTCTGCATCATTTGATCTTCCTGAGGTAAGGAAATTGAAAGCACCCTTGCAGTCATTGTAGGCACACTATGCAGATTTCTTCCAGGAATGCTACTGATGAATTCACTTGGTTAAAAGGAAGCTGAAGTTTAATCTCACCTAACTCTAACTAATGCAAAGATCACAAATACAGATGATTTTCTAGATTTGCACTTAGAGTTTGTCTCCCATTTGATCACAGGGGACCTTGGACAGCTCTTTCCTTAATTTCTGCTCTAAGTGTTCAACAAAGTGAATCTTCACTAGTTCTGTGTCTTGACAGTGACTTGTGATAATAAATAAGCATCCTTTTTTTTCTAAAATACTGTAGCCTAAGAAAAAAAGGATGATCAAACAATTACCTCTAGGTTTGTGGATACAAAGGTAAGTTGTTAATTTTCAGGTTCTTTTGTTTACTTGAAGCAATTATTGATGCCTCTGAAAAACAGCACATTCTGTTGACTAAATTCACTGTAAGGGGAAGATTTACATGTTTTATACAGACCTAAGTCACTGGCATAGAACAAACAAGGTACCACAAGTGAACATATATTTCACTTAATTGCAGGAGATGTGTGATTCTTTGAGGGGAAAAATTCAAATAGGTAACACTTCAAATGCAGGGAACTTTTGTTTCTTGAAACTACTAAATAATTAATAAGCTGAATATAACCCCCCCCAACTTTTATTATTTTGATGACTAGAGGATGCTGATTTGTCTACTTTATTTAGAACAATAAACATTTTAAAATGTGATAGCTTTGGTTTGCTCAGTCTGATTTCTTAAGAATTCTTGATAACCCAGAGTGAGGGTAGAGGATAAGAAAGGTAGGAGGTGAAGATGGTAGGGCAGTATCACCAATTCAATTTAATCTTCAATTCTAAAAGCCTTTTCAAAATCAAATCAAACATAGAAGGAAAAATTAGCTAAGAATCACCAGCAATAAAAGTAAAGAGAAAGAATAAAGTAATTGCTTTTCACTAAAGTTTAAAGCAAAGCAATAACAGAGAAAATAGTGCAGCTTAAAAAATGATTTTCCATTGTGATGATTCATGTCTAGCCTCTAATAGGTGTTATTTCCCTGCTTTGCAGTAATGCATTCATTACATGCCCAATTTAGAGCAAAGTTAGCCGCAGAATTCTTTATAAATATCCAGCAGTCACTCTTCAGCTCATCTTCAGTGCTACATCAGCACCACAACCCAGATGGTAACAGTGCAGCACGACAAGAAAATGTGCACAATCCTTCTCTAGCACTGTCTTGTTAGCTGAAAGAATAGGCAAAAATGACAGCAGTTCATTGCATAATTCCTTAGTCCAGTTTCCAGTCCCTTTGGAATCAGCATTAAAATGTTTGTTGTTTGGAAAGAGCGCAGTGTCAGGAGCATTTGCTTTTCACAGGCACACCCTGGATAATGGTTAGCGCTGCACTGGGAGCACTGGTCTGGTGGAGGTCTTTGTGTTTTGGCACGTGTCACACGCTGTGAGTCCAAACATGTCCTGGCAGACAGGAACCACGGGTAAGACCATTCTGATCTAGAAATAATTCCACACAGTCTTTGTGCCATATACAAGGTGAGGGAAAGGTGCATCTCTTCAGGCCAATGAAATTACACTGAGGAAAGGTGGGCTTGGCTGAAATTAAACCCAACAGCAATTTACCACTAGAAATTGGTACCCATTTAGTGGTTACTGTCACTACATTAATTCAAAGAAGAAGAAAGATGTACTGGTTTACTGAAGGTACTGAAGAAAGAACCTTTTTAACTAATGTAGGTAGCTGACTTTCTCTTCCTAAAGTCTAGGAATTTCCAGAGTATTCTACAGTAAACAGACAGCAAGGAGTTTTCAAAGACATTTCTTACTCTGCTGACTGCCTATGAAATGCTCACATTTATTTTCATTGCCCCAGTCTTTAGGGAACATAAAATTTAGGTGAAATCTGGGTACATTTCTAAACACCTCCAAAACACTACATTTTTTTCAGATGAGTGGATTATGATGCTCATTTGCAAGAAATTGTCAAGAGAAACATTTGAAATGCAACTTTTGTTTCAGGAAGCTTTTAAAGCACCTGGTTTTTTTACAGGTTATCAATTGTATATTGCATAGGTACTGACCTGTAAATAGGAGGAATGCAGTATGTATGTTGACAGGTTAACAAAGAAAGCATTATAAAATATGTCACTCAAAATAATAGTCCAAAAAAGATGGATTTTGCCACTTTGGACATGCCTTTGCCTACTGTCGTAAAATGATTTTTAGAGCACTCTCTGTTCCTAAAGATTGTCTGTTGAAGCAATAATATGAGGAAACAATCTATCTGTCTGGAAATGCCATTGTCAAAATAAACCAGATGTATTTTCAACTCTGGGATGTAGCAGTGATGAAAATGTAACAGTGCTGAATCAATGGCAGAATTGTCCATGAGTTCAGCAGGACTGAGGTTTCATCTCAGAGCTTCTGATTTTCATGAGTTCATATATTCATTTTCACCCCTAAAAGGACACGTAAAGAAATACAAGCATTTAGTTATTCTGATGCACAGACTAGGAGAGCAGGCCAGGCCATCTGGCATCCAATAAAATATTATGATTACTGGAGACTTGTTTCCAAAATATCAATTGCTGAATTGGTATTTTCATTCCAGCAAAAGCAAACAGGTTAAGAGCTTCCTCTCTGAAGTTGATGTTATTTCTGCACAATACAACAGATGCAAGTGCTTTTCACCCCACTCATCACTGAGCAGGAGCATTGAGCCTTATTTTGAGAAGTCTACCAGCTGAAGTTTACAGCTTCATCAGGAGCATATTCTAACTTCTGCTATCATTTCTTGAACAAGTTACAGCTTTGTGCATTGTGTTTTGTCTGGGAAACGTTCCAAGTTTCAGAGACCTGCTCTCCACTAATTTAAAGTGGATGTCGTGTGAAAAGTAGAATGTCTTTGTAATAGGGGGCTGCAAAGTCACAGCAAATTAACGCAGCCAGCAGTGCACAGAATGACACATGTGTGCCAAGTACACCTTTGTGGGAAGGCACTGGCTCTCAGTTTGCTGCCTGGGAATCTCTGCTGCTCCTGGACAAGGTCTTCTTCTGCAGGTTGGCTACAAAATAGAAGTGCTTTAGCCTCATTTTTTGAAATAAAAAAAAATACACATGCTGTTAACCCAGTCAGCTGAAAAAAAAGCCGCTGGCTCAGCTGCCACCATTGGGCTCCTGACTCTTAGACATCCAGTGCAAAATCAAACCAAATCATTGAACACAAAGGGCAGTGGCCTCAGGTCCAAGTCAGATTCCTCCCTTAATTCCAATTCCTTTGTAAGTCCTATGCGTTAAGGACAATAATTCATTTTTTTTTTCAGCAGTCAACAAGTGCACAGAAGTCATATCTGTACCATCCATATTTTTAGGCTGTTAAAGAGGGCTGGACAAATTATTAACTCTTAATGTTCTTACCAGCATTGCACAGCAAATTACATTCTAATGGGCAGGTCATGAAAGGAGCAACATGATGTGGTGTTGGACTGAATGCCTAGATTCACAACATTGGGAGGGGTGGTAATAATAATATTTTGTGTAGCTGTAGAATAAGTAAATGTACAAAGAAAGAGCAAAATAGAACAGAACCAAACAGAAATAATAATGCCACATTCTGATAGGTGACAGTATTGAGTATCCTGTTATGAGAGCCATTTTTCTAAGGTGTGTAGAAATGCTGGAGATACTTATTTAAGAGTTTCTGCTATAAAAGTTTAATAACAGAGTAATATTATGAAACTGAGAAAACAGGCTAGCTATTGAAATTACCATCATAGCTATATAAATTTGGCTGTAGATTGCTATTGCCAGTAAAGGTAACAACTCTGCACTCAAGTCAATGAAAACTTTTTAAATATCAAGTCCCACAGCAACCAAAGCAGAAAAAGTTGAGCAGCTCCAGGCGAGCCAATAAATATCACTGAATTTTATTACTCTGAGAACTGAGGAATGAAGAAAGTTGCACCCTGAGCTTGTGAGCTTTGAAGAGAATATTTAAAAATTAGGTTGAATTTTTTTGGGACCTGAGCTTTGATAGGTGGAGTACAATGGAACTGAATTCATATGAATTTTCGTTGTTACAAGCCTTGCTTTGCTGGCTGAAACTGTAACCCAGGCAGAGAAGAAAGGCATTGGAAAATCTCTGCCTCCTTCTGCCCCTCAAATCATTACTTGTGTAAATACTTAGGAGAGAAGAGGGTACTGTAAGACACACTGAGACAGAAGACAAGTATTTTATGACAAATTAGCTTCAGATACTATAGGAGTCTCTATTAGGAAAATAAAGGAACGCACAAAGATCTTACCACGGCAGCCATTTAAACCATGCTGCAGCCTGGCTGAGTGCTCAGGACTGTCCTTGGTGCATTCCAGTAGTACAAGGACTTCTGTGGTTTGTCATTATGGATTGGTGAGGCACAAAAGATCAGTTTATTGTGATTTCATTTCTCCAGCCCTAGACTGTGGAAATGAGCAATCCTCAAACACATTTACAAAGGGCTGTAAATGCAATTAATAAGCAAAGCCACCCTGCAGTATAGGTGGAAAAGCCCACACCTTAGGTCAAAGATGCTCAATATACTTTCAATCTCATCTAACCCATTGGAACTTGCAGATTTGTGTTTCCTGAAGGCAAAATCTGAGAAACAGAAGAAGTATTTTCACTTACTTCAGTTTAAATAAGAAGGTGGTCTCTGTTCTCAGCTTCTGCAGCAATCTGTGTTTTGTGGTCATATCAAATCCTACTGATACTAATTTAGATGGCAAAGAGTAATATAAGGAAGAGTTAAGTTTATCAGTCAAATGGATAAAAATAATCCCACTTCAAAAGAAATGATTTTCTAATTCTCTAATGAGTACCTGATTTACATGTAAACAATGGTTATTGTTAATTAATTAAATGTCACATGATTGTTCGAAGTGCACTTACTGCTACTTGTGATGCAGTTTAGTCATAAACAACACAGCCAAGGAAGAATAATTTGAGACACATTTGCTTGGGCTTGCTGCTATTGGAATATCCCTGCAATTGCATTTTGCTTCCTGAAAATGGGACCTACATGGGTAGCTCCTTTTGTGGCTGTAGTAGCAGCATAGCAGCAGGGCTGCTCTCCTTTACTGAGAAGGGAATCTGCAGTGTGTGTTTGAAGTTATTATTGCATTTCCTGATTTAGAGTGGAGATCTGTAGCACAGAGTGGCAATCTTCTCACTTTGGTCTTTTGGTAAACCAGAACCAACTGTTGCCAAAAGGCTTTCCTGTGTTCTCACTGGTACAGTTGGTGTCTCCTCCTTAGGCTCACTTTGTGGCTAGAAAATTTTATACTGACAGCTGTATGTCTTATTTTTGTTTGCTTTGTTTTCTCATGTTGATCTTTGCAGATTCTTCCCTGCCGTGTATTCCTCGAATTAGAATCAATAGACAGTTTATTGTGGAGGAAGAGGAAGAATGTATGCAGAGGACAGAGAGGGGAATCTGAAGGCTTTGTGGCCTTTGGATTCTGTCATAGCAATTTCATTTCTAATCAGAGACTTTATTTATTATCCTGGCATCACCTGTCATCCTGATGAGGATAATGATTCAAGTGTGGTACATTTGTACTTCCTTTAAACTAAAAATAGGCTCCTTTTAGTTCTGTGTCTTTTCAAGATGTCTTTCATTTTTCTTTGACAGCTTAACCCTGTTTTTCATTTTAACTCAGGAAATAGTTCATAAAATACAAGTGGACAAATTCTTCCAGGGACCATGATTTTTAACATTTAATGATGCAATTTTTGTAGAGGGACAGCACTGAATGTTTTGTGCGTAAAGTAGCTATTAATCAAAAACTACAATATGTAACAAACAAGCAAAACAAAATTGAATTCACCTCTTTTCTTAAAAAGGAGCTGTTCCTAATGATGGAAATTAGAGATACTTTAGCAAAATTGAATGCTCTCTATCACAGAGATGAAACCCTGGATAATGCACTAAACGCCGTGAAACCCAACTGGAAATTCTTATTTTCATAATCTATTACAAACTTGATGGATAAGGAAGTCATGGTTGACCTTTTGGGAAAAGCAAATCATGATGTTTTTTTCCAGAGCATTTATTATGTCCCCACTGGATTCCTTATTTATCTGGTGTGAAGAAATCATACACATGACTTCTGATGAAGACCATGTGGAACTGTATCTATTTCTGCTTGGGCTGAGGTTTTCCCTTTATTAGTACTATTGCATAGATCACCTTGTTGGGATGTATTTTTCCATGCAGAAAAAGAAAAAATATAATATTATGTTTTTTAATGTAAGGAATGCAAGTTTTCCATATCTTGAGGCGATCTGGAGCATTATTTGGTTTAAAGGAAACATTATTAGGGTTAGGATTCCCACTTTGAGGCAATTGGCCTGTGTTGATCTAAAGGATTAGGGACTGTAGCATTTTCAAAACCTTTGTCAGAGGTTTCTCCCCCTTGTTTACTTTGTGTCACTGATAGAAATGTATCATTTTTGGAGTTGATATTTGTCATACCAGACTATGTGCATTTAGAAGGGAACACCTGCATTCAGCATCACAACAAAACCTAAACACCAGCAAAGTGGTGACAGTCCTTGAAAGGAAATTGTAATTAAGTTTTTAATTATTTATTATTACTTCTATAATCATTTCATGTCTGAACAGTAGCTTATGATAAAAAAAAATCTCCATCACCTAGAGCTGTGAGGCAAAGGCTTTCCATTAGTCACCATACCCTGCATAATGAGCAGCATTGCTAATGAGACACAAAACACTTCAAAGTTATTCAATCAGCAGTCTGAATAATGAGATTTTACACAAAAATGTAAATAGTGAGCATGCAACAAAAGCAGTAAGGTGGATTATAGCTTTTTCTTTTAAGCCACCATGAATGGATAGATTGAACGAAAATTAATTACATTTTATAAATAATATAGTGTTCCACAGACTCCTAAGAAAACAGAATAGGCCAGGGCACTTGGTGCTTTAGAAGAATATGAAATTAAATATGAGACATAGCTGCTATGAATAAGCTTTATTGGAATCTCTAACATTGCCTTTAAATTTTTGTGGGAAACATCTGCAAAGTGTTTCTTATAATAGGTCAGAAGATTATTAATACCATATTTGACAATTAGGTCAGACTTAGAGATCGGCCTGTAGTATACATTGATGCAAATTACATTAAAATATATATTCTATAATATAATAGGCATCAAGCCTGTCAGAATTCAGGGGGCATCCAGACAATGCTCCAGTCATGCTGCTTAACTTTAGGTGCTCCTGTGAGGAGCACAGAACTGGACTTGATCCTTCTGTGTCCCTTCCAGTGTGAGATATTCCATGGTAACAAAATACCACGTCACATAACAGCAACCTGAGAAAGGACAATGGGTGACTGAGAGTTGAACATAATTTTTTCACATGTACAATCATATGGTTTTTAGTCCTACTACTTGAGAGAAGCAAAATTAGAGGACAATGTTTCAGTTTTATTTAAAATGCCATGAAAATCAGTATCAGAACTGGTAAAACTAATGGCAGCTTCATGATAGGTATTACTGAAAAATAAAAATTTTTACTGATGGAAACCAGGAACATTTGAGATTTGACTTTGGATGCTTTGGAAGGTCTGTGTTGCAGGATCATGCTTTTTTCAGAATAATTCCTGTATTTTTATATGAAAGAAAAAATGTCTTTGATGTAAAATTCTGCAAATGTTCAGGTGGAGCTTTATAAATCAATCAGTAGATTATGATTATGAGCAGTAGCAAACTCACTTTCATAGCAGTGTGCTCCCTTTATAATCACGTCAGCAGGGAAAAGCTTTGCTGCTGGCCATCTGCTGTTCAGGCAGGCTGCACTAACCTTCCACCTGCCTGAAAGAATAAAGGTGTTCTTTAGAAAGAGACACCAGAATTGTATTTAAAATTATTATTCAGAGCTGCAAAAAATTGTCAAAGTCTGAACCTGCAATGGAATAGAATATAACTTAGAATTACTGAGTTATGTTGCATTGAAGAGAAATAGATGATATGGTTCTCAATTTCTTACAAAATCTGTTATCCCTTATGGAACAAACAAACAAATGAACAAGCAGACCCAAACTAAAACAAAAAAATTGTCTGAAAAATAGATAAATTTCTATTGAATGTTTTTTACATTGCTGATTTCACTAAATCTGTTTTAAATATGTAAGCTACTAATTATCTCTGGTTATCAAACCAGATTCAGTGGCTAGGAGCTGAAGTCCAATGTATTCAGACTTTAAATGCAAACCATGAAATTTTTACTATTCCCAGTTTGGTGAGAAACAACAAAAATCAATAAATAAATTTCAGTTGTAAGAGACTTATACAGAAGAGCCTGGGGTTAGGATTTTCAAGTTTATCTGTTAGAAAGGGCAGAAAACTACAAAGGGCAGAAAACTTATTGAGCTTCACTTTTTGCTGCACATAAATATCTGATGGTTTAAATACCACTCCTCCCAAGATTCCTTGCTCCCAATGATGAAATGTATTTTTAGCTCAGCAGCACATCTCCTGGTGTGGGATAGGTAGCTGTAAACTGGACCAAGACTTAAAATAATGGCCCTGTCATTTTTAATTGTTCAGTAATAATATGAATCATTGTGAACTCATTTCGTATTAATTTGGTTGTTATAAAATGCTTCTATAGATCCTCTCCACTAATTAGCTTGACCTTCCTTTTGAAGGGTAACCAGTGACTGTCTGGTGTTCAAGCTTGACTTGGAGCAGAAGGCAGGCTGGGAGCAGATTCCTGAGCCCCAAGTTCAGCCTTTCCAAGTTTCCTTCCCACCCTTTGACAAGAACTTGGTTGGATAAATGCAACAGTGACCTGGTTTGCTGATTGCATATGAATAATGAGACTTGATGTTCAAAATGAAAAGCTTTTCTGGATCTCCTTAATTGCTGTGATGTTTGAGGTAGTTAAAACTTCTCCACTCTTCTGGGAGTAATGATGCTTGTGCATCAGCACAGGAATGTTTAATGAAGAGTGTCTGGGATGCAAGCATATGCCATAACAGCAAGTTTAAAGAGAAAGAAAATAAACTGTATTTAAGATACATTTCTTCAAAAGGGGCAACATCACACCAAGAGGGAGAGACAAATAATTCCCTGAAAAAACAGTGATTTCATTTGTCCTACATGACTTCAATGAGATCATAACTTTTTTTTTTGAGAAATAGTGATGATTTTGCTAAACTGAGCTTTTAATGCAGAAGCCAGTGACCCATCCTACTGACAGAGATGGATGCTGCAAGTGCAATAATTTGATTGCCAGAATATGACACAAAGTAGATAAGGTATTTTATCTTTTTCATACACTAGATTATGCATTCTCCTTACTTTGGTATTTCTGATATATTTTCTGAGAATCAGTTTTGCCTCATGTAAATGGTTCTCTGGAGAATTTCATAACTAGAGGCAGCAGAAATAAAAAATAAAATCTGTCATTAAGGCAAAAATATTTTCCATTGTTGGCACAAAAATAATCCAAATATGCACATGGCCAGGCAAAGCAGCGGTTGAGTTTGTTCAGAAAAATGTCACGCTGTTCTGTCAAAAGCAGCACATGTATCTCATGTCATTGGGCAAGATGAGCAGTCCAAGCCGTAGACACTTGGTAAATCACTCCTGTTCTTAACCAAAGGAGTCTCAGGCTGAGAGCTGTATGCATTTTAAAATCAAGAAGCAGTAGGGGTGATGATCATTTGCTAACAGATATGGATGCATCTCAAACCCATTGAAAAGCCAAACATTCCCTGTCTGCCAAGAGTCACGAAAGAATTTTGAGCACAGTTGAAACTTTTAAAGGACAACAGCAATTAATCCTCTTCATTCATTCCCAGGTAATGGCTGGAAATAATAATTGCACTGAAAGCAGTGACCACACAGTGAATAGAGAACGTTCCACAAGTAATGACTGCTTCAGTAAATTCCTGAGTGCTTTTGGTCAGGATAGAACTAAACTCAGTCATTTCCAGCCCTCTTTCTCATTACCCAGCCAGGGCAATTTTTATCAAATCCCACCAGAGGTTCACATCCCACATCACTGTTGTGCAAACTCAGGCTGCATTGATGCAACTGATAAAATTTACTCACCACCTTCCAAGAAAGAAAGACATGAGAGATCCATGGTAGAAGGTTCCTTCCTTCTACAGAAGGTTTAGAAGAATGCAGGGGAAAAAATTACCTGACATTATATAGGGCTCACAGCATTACAGGGCTCATTCTGCTTTCTCAAAATCCAGGTTATATTTCTTGGCATCTCCTCAGACTTTTTCCGAATAGAGATTCTGACTCTGTTCTGTTCCTTTTCACTGCAGCCCAGATTTTCTCCTGTCACCACATGTACCATTGCTTTCCTGCTTTACACCTTCCCTCCCGTGGAAACTTCTCATTTCCATTTGGCATTTCTGTTCCCTGCCCTGCTTCAGAAAACCTTCCTCTTTCATCCTACTTCTGCAAAATGCTACAGTTCTTTACTTTAGCTACTTTCAGGTGGTTTTGACCACCATCAAGCCTCCACACATCTACAGCCCCAGACTAGATAGATCTCTTCTTGTGCCCGATATAGAGACAGGAACTGAAAGCAGCTGCTGTCAGGTTTGGCTTCAGGTCTGGCATTGTGACTGGAATTTAAAATCCATGTAATCCATGTTAGCAGACACTGTCAAAATTTCCTCAGATCTAGGTGTTCTGCTTTCCCCTTTCAGCTACCTTTTGTTTCCAAGGTGATACATTTTTCTAGTTAGAAACTAGTTCAGATTTCCCTGATTTGTGTTAAAATACCCAAAGAAGAGGTGCAAGTCTAGGATGTCCTTCCAGGAAATTTTAAATCTATGTGCAAGAAAGAGGAAAATACTGTCTATTTTTTTATTTTTCTAAGGTGATGAGTTAATATTAACTGTTTTCCTGTTTCTGCTGCTGTGCTTCCCCCTTCTGTGCAAATGTGTGCAGAGTTGCTGCTGTTACATAAAGAATGCAAAGCAGTAGTTTATTTTCTTCTTGCAAATTAAATATTCTGTACATTTTTTTCTGGTGTTTTTTCCCCTTTCCTGAACATCCTTGTTGCTGTTATTGTAGGCAACATAACCCTGGTTGAAAAGAAATCATCTGTACAGAAACAAGAAGACTGGATTTGGGCAGAAATTGCTGCAAAGAATAAATGCTAGACTGATGTTTTCAAAAGAATAAATGCTATTTTCAACATTTTTGGCATTTTTGGTAAGTGCACAAGTAATATTCTGCTGTAACCTATTTCCAGAAATCTTTTGCATTGTGTAAGTCACTCCTTTGAATGTCTGTGGCTGGGCAGATCACAATATTGTCAAAAGGTGTTCAAATATGATTATTATTTCAAATGTAATGGATATTTTCTGAGCAAGTGGATTCTTGAAAATCAGAGATATTAAAGATATATGAAGACTGAACCCAGTAACCTGCATCCAGATTTTGATGTTTAGTCAGAAACATGTCATAAGTCAAGAGACATTGTAATTACCAATGGATATTCTTTACCAAGGTGCGATTATTAGTTTAATTTTTAATTTTTTCAACTTTCCTCATTCTTACTTAAAGGAGTTTAAGTCTTTTCATTTTCTTTTTGTAACTAACATTTAATATTCCACATCTGGTTGCCAAAATGGAAAATGTGTATTATTTGCTTACAGTAGAGGTGGGAATTATTCCTTGCCATAGCACTGGTATGAAGTTTGTTTTAAAACATGAAAGATCCATTTTAGATCCCTGAAAAGAGGTATTAAAATTTCTTGTTAGATATTGCTGATTGTGATTGAAAACCGCTCCATTAAATTACAGTAGAGGGAGATGAAGGACATCTTGCAGCAATGAAAATGGTTGCAAATTTAATTAAAACATTAAATTATTGTTGGAATAAAGGTCATAATCATAAAACCTAATTGAAGGAAGTACATTAGCATGTAGCCTAAGGTATCCTTTCCATTTCCAAATATCTATTACATATTTGACATTTGAAGAGGAAAGAGGTTCCATTTTATCTGGATGGATGAACGGCGATGGGGAGAAGTGTTATACATAATACAGTGTAAGAGCCCCATTTTTCAAAACATCATTTGCTCCTTGCATAGGTGCAACACTCTGATTTTATGTCTCTGACTGAGGAAATTCCCCTTATTTATTGAGCATCATGGACCTGCATAGGGCAGAGGACATCATATCATGTACTTAGACTTCTCCCTGTGGAAAAAGTGGAACTTAACTCCCTTTAAATTTGACAAAGCCTCAGTAACCAGCTGTCACCTTGTTACCTAGGCTGCCTTTGTGAGAGATGTGTTGCTGCCTGGAGAATGGGATGTCTGTGTAACATCATATGAAATGCTTATCAAAGAGAAGTCAGTATTCAAAAAGTTCAACTGGAGATACCTTGTTATAGATGAGGCCCACAGGATTAAAAATGAAAAATCAAAGGTAATTTATTTTACACTAAGCAAGAGATCTGTGTGGGTTATTTAGGTGGTGGTGTAGGGACTAGTAATGTTTATATATATGTGTGTGATATTTGGTCATGTCTCACTGTCCTTCAGTTATCAGAAATTGTAAGGGAATTCAAGACTACCAACCGACTGCTATTAACTGGAACTCCACTTCAGAACAATTTACATGAACTCTGGGCACTTCTCAACTTCCTTTTGCCAGATGTCTTTAACTCAGCTGAAGTAAGTCTTTTGTTTCTGAATCAAATTAATTTTGCTGGTTTTCCCAATTTGAAAGTAGACCTGGATATGTATAGTTAGTGGTGTCAGTTACTGATAAGTGATAGATTGAGTTGGAAATGTTTGTTATAAAGCTTTTCATAAAATAGGCCAAATAAGGTAATTTGTTCTTTTACTTCCTGGCCATATGAGAGTTGTATTTGTTCACCATTGTGATGCTATTGTACCTTGAAAGGAAGCCTCTTATAAACCAATGATTTTGTTGATACAGGATTTTGATTCGTGGTTTGATACCAACAACTGTCTAGGGGATCAAAAACTGGTGGAGCGCCTTCATATGGTGAGTCCTTTTGCCTTTTATACAAGGGTTACATTTACCTAAGTTAAATCCCAAACAGTTCTTCTCATGCTTCCTATGATAGACTATTAGGATGAGAGAGATTATTCCACAACTTTTCAGTCAAGCAAAATTAAGTCCAAGGACACAGAACCATGTCAAAGATCATTTTGACCTAATCTTTGAGTCTTTCAAATAAAGCACATGTATATCCTATGTATAGCAAATAATTTCTCCATATAGGTTGCGCTTTTTTTTTTCAGATTGTCTAACACTAGATGATGTATCTGTGCTAGAGAATATCTGCTCTTTGATTCATCCATTGACCTGATCAGTGTTTCAGTTTCCAAAATGCATTTAATGATGAACCTCTTTCAGGTGCTACGACCATTCCTTCTCCGTCGCATCAAGGCTGATGTGGAGAAAAGCTTGCCTCCAAAGAAGGAAGTTAAAATTTATGTGGGCCTCAGCAAAATGCAGCGAGAATGGTAATTAATGCATGTGCTTGACTGGGCTGTGGTTCAGGCTCAGAAGGAATGTGCTGTCTGTGACTTGGAGGTTGTGTAGAACTCAATTTATTCTCTCTGGTATACTCCCAGTTTATACCTGTTTCTTTCTGACACTGCTATGACAGAACCATGCATGTCAGGGAGATTTACCTGATTAAATGAAGGGTAGGGTGAGCTTTAGACAGTATTTGTAGCCTAAAGACTTAGGAAAACTTGCTTAACTTCTTGCTCAAAGGAGAGGAGGTTCAGGAGGAACCTTTTTGCTCTGCACAACTCCTGGATGGGAGGGTGCAGCCGAGGGGGTCATCAGCCTCTTCTCCCAGGCAACAGAACAAGAAGAAATGGCCTCAAACTACACCAAGGGAGGTTCAGGTCAAACATCAGGAGGAATCTCTTAATGGAAAGGGTTGTCAAGCATTGGAATAGGCTGCTCAGACAGGTGGTGGATTCACCATCTCTGGAGGTATTTAGGAAACAGCTGGACGTGGCACCCAGTGGATGGTGGTGTTTAGCCTAAGGTTGGAACTGATGATCTCAGAGTTCTCTTCCAACCCAATCAATTCTGTGAGTCTGTGCTACATTTCTGACTTGCCCAGAGGCAGAAGAATGACACCCAAACCATGTCCCATGGCTGCCATGATGCTGAGGGCAGGTTCTGTCTCCCACAGGCTTTTCCTGGCTTACGTGTATTCAAACCTTTCCTCCTCCTCCCCCTGCACCAGCGAAAGATGCAGCTTGTAAATCATCCCCCAGCTTCATTTTAGACTTCATTTGAGAGTGAACAGAAGGGTTTTGTTCTTTCCCTGCTGTAGGTATACCCGAATCCTGATGAAGGATATAGATATCCTGAACTCAGCTGGGAAGCTGGACAAGATGAGACTGCTGAACATCCTGATGCAGCTGCGGAAATGCTGCAATCACCCGTACCTCTTTGATGGAGCAGAGCCTGGCCCACCTTACACAACAGACATGCATTTGGTCACTAACAGTGGCAAGATGGTAGTTCTAGACAAATTGCTACCTAAGTTGAAAGAACAAGGTATGCATCTCCTTTCTGGGGTTTTGAGAGTTTTTTGGTTCAGTAACGTTTTTGTGTATTCTGAGCAAAACCCAGCGGACTTTAGCCAGGATTACTGTTGGTTTCTAGTATGATACCAGCTTGGATCAATAGTCCATTATGGCTTTTTGTGCTGAAGTGTTTTGATTTCTTTTTTTTTCCCATTTTTTCATCCCAGCTAAGTTCACACCATAAAAACATCATTTGATTGGGGCTTTAGATTTTCTTTCATCGTTTTCTTAGCTATCTGAAATATAATTATGTAGTATTTTAGCCACACCTTTGATTCGCCATGAAGGACCATTTCAGATTCAGAGTCCTCATACATAGTTCAAGTCAAATCCTGTGTGAAACGTTGGTCTTTCTTGCTGGATGTGATTTTGAACGGTACCTGAGGTTTTTCTGTGTATTCTATAAACACTCAGACATGGGGGAACTCATGAGTTGTTTTAAAGTTATTTGAGCTTTGAAATGGGTTACTGTAAAGGTCACTTGCAACAGAGTTTTTGACACTGGAATAAATTTTTAGCTCACTATTTTTTGAGTATGCTTACAGTAGTAACTTTGCTGAAGAAGTTGGATGCAGGTTTGTGAGTGGGGACACTTTGCAGAAAAACAAAACCACGTCCAAACCTCAACCTTCTGTAGTATAGAAGTAAACTGTACTTTCTATCTAGGTATCATCCAGGCAGCTGTGACTGTATAACTCAAGACTAAAAACCAAGCAATTCAGTGGTTACTGTGCTTTTTTGATCTTGGTTTCTTCCTGATATCAGGTTTATTGATGAGGTGTTGTAATTAATACTGGACTGGTCTCAAATCAAATTAGCATCTTAAACAAGAGAGTTCAGTATTAACCCTTGAGTCCAAAGGACAAAAGGAAGTAGAAACTTTGTTATATCCTGTGTTTTACTTAAATTTCTCCAGTAGACTGGAAATGGTTGAGTGTATATGCATAAAGTACTGAACCTTTTTTTTTAAATTTAAGTTGTTCTTGGCAGGTAAGTAAACTGACAAGTACTTAAGAAGAATTCACTTTATTTCTAGAGATCTTAAATCCAAAACAATCAAATACTTCAAAATTTTATTATTTATACTTGATGATGTTTTTATGTTTGTGTTACCATCTTACTCTGCCATGTCTGGGAACTTTTTCTTGAGGAGTACAGCACAAAATGAAAAGGAGAAGCCAGCCATTAATTAGACAGTGACATATCAGGGTAAGACAAACGTGTCCTATGGCATGGATGTGCTGTGGCAGCAGCAGCTGCAGCCCTGCATTGTAGTTTGGGTCTGAAATTCAAACGACTTTTCTTCTTAGTACATGGAATTGCCCTCCTTCCTTTTCTGGTAGTGCAGACTTGGAGAGTTTGTTTAATCTTGTATTTTGGTGGAAGCATAAGAAACCTTTTTACCCAAACGGGCTCCAGGGTTCTAATCTTCAGTCAGATGACAAGAGTTCTAGATATTTTGGAAGATTACTGTATGTGGAGAAATTACGAATATTGCAGACTGGATGGACAAACTCCTCACAATGAGCGACAGGTATTTACAACTTCAGGGATTGTATTTGTGTAAAAATACTACTTGTAAAACATTTTGTTTAACTGATACATTCTTTTCATTTATTTAGGCTTCCATTAATGCATTCAACGATCCTGACAGCTCAAAATTTGTGTTCATGTTGAGTACACGAGCAGGAGGTCTTGGAATCAATCTGGCTACTGCTGATGTTGTAATTCTCTATGATTCAGACTGGAATCCACAAGTAGATCTCCAGGCTATGGTAAGATTCCAGATGGAAATTATGGGGTTTTGTTTTTCTTTTTCTCACGGTACTTTGCTAGAAATGTGTACTTCCAAAATAAATTGGTATTTTCCCATTTTAGCACAGGAGCAGGATTTGTAAGACTAATTTTCAGTTCAAGTGCAGCTTCCACTGTGTGGAACCAGTAGTCCTCAGTCACATTTGGGTTATACAGTGTTTTATGTAGTGGGAAATGCTGGGTGTGTGCTACACCTCATAGTATTGTTTAATGCAAATAGCCTACTTGAGTAAGCAGAAATGAATTAAATCTAGGTCGTTAATCCCAAAACTATAAAGCTGTTGTGGCGAGTGGAGGTGAATGTGTTTTCACTGTTTTTCCTGCGATCTTGAAAATGAGATAAAGAAAAGTTGAATTAAAGTTTTCAAAAACTGCTTTTATGGTGATGGTAATGAAAGGATCTCATTTTAGCGACTATCCTTAGGGGTTTTTTTAAGTACATGTGGATGCATCTCCATCCTGGATACATGTCAAGGACATTAGTGACCACCTAAGAAAGCAAAGCTATCTAAAAACTGCCAGTGGATTTTTGGATTTTTGGTTGGGTTTTTTTTGTTGTTTTTTTTTTTTTTTTTGACAAATGAGGCCTTTCAGAGACAAGTCTTGGAAATGTCTTAAATTATTTCAGTTAACCTGTGGGTCTCAAGGACTCTAGCAAAAATCACTTCAAAAGAATGATGGAACTGGTGTCTAATAGCTCAAATGAGGCAGTACCAGCTACCACTACAGGTGTGTGTTGAGAATACTGATTCTCACAGTGGTTCGTGTTTCACTAGTCAGGAGAGGCAGGGTATTGTATTTTTCTTGAACTATTCATGGCACTATGAAGGATTTTGAGAAAGGCAGCTTTTGGTCAGCAGAGAGATGATTTCTTCATGCTTTGATTCTACAGAAGGTTGCTTAAGGTCAGAAGCATCCAAATCTTCTCCTCGATGTGATTTAATGAAAAACCCCAAATCCTGCTGTTTTTTAGCTATGACACATAGAGACACACTCACTGTCAGTGTTATTGAAAAAAAAAACCCAAACCTGCAATGTAGATAAAAATGTAATATCTTGGGTAGCCATGGATAGCTGTAAACATTTAAGTAACCTGTGCTGTTGTGTTTTGTAAATTTGTGTGCTGTAAATAATGAAAATCTTAAACCTCATTATGTAGTCATGCTGGAAGGCAAGTGCTGAATTTTTTGTTACTGTTTTGGGCAGGATCGAGCGCACAGAATTGGGCAGACCAAGACTGTCCGTGTGTTCAGGTTTATTACAGACAATACCGTGGAGGAAAGGATAGTGGAGCGTGCAGAAATGAAACTGCGCCTGGATTCCATAGTCATCCAGCAAGGCAAGTATAGGAAGGCACTTCGGATCTAGGATGAAATTCCCTTCTTCTCCCATTGTAAATCATGGTGCAATCAGCCAGTAAGAACCAGTGGGAGTGTTGCTTTTGCCTCATCTGAGCTCTGAAGGGAGTTCATGTGCAAAGGCCTCATCCACTTGGAAATTTGTTTTACTGTAGGAGTAGGCATTTCCTCACTAACTTTTTGCTTACCTGCCTAGTGGGATATAGTCAGATTTGACTTTTTAAAGCACTCAGTTTCTTCTTTCACTTTAAATTTAAATGAATGCCTTTCCTTTTTCTAATAGACAGAGAAAAGTAAGGTAACCTTAGTTGACTTGCTTGGAATCAGTAATATGTAGTTTGTATGTGGAAATATAAGGGGGAGAAAATCCTGTATTGCTCCTTCCATAACATAAACTCTTTAGTGAGTTGCTATCCTCAAGCATTTTTATCTTTAGGAAGATTGGTGGATCAAAACCTGAATAAACTTGGAAAGGATGAAATGCTGCAAATGATCAGACATGGAGCAACACACGTGTTTGCTTCAAAGGATAGTGAGATTACAGATGAAGATATTGATCACATTTTGGAAAGAGGGGCAAAGAAGGTGAGAAGGTTTGAAAAGGGGAAGCTCACCTGTAGATTTAAATGTGATGGCAAGATAGTGAGTCTCTGGATGATAACTTGGTTCCAAGCTGGAGAGAAAAGGGGTTTTTGCTGTAGAGGGTTTTTGTGTTACTCAATCGTGTCTGTTTTTTCTGATGTTGTCAATAAGATGTTTTATAGTCAAGTACCTTCTAGAATGGCTCCTCTTCTTTCTGGCAATGGGATGTTTTAAAATGAAGTACCTTTCAGAGTGGCTCCTTTCTGGAATGAGGTGTTTAATAATGACGTGCCTTCCAAAATGGCTCCCGTTCTATCTGGGAATGAGATGTTAAATAATGAAGTACCATCCAAATGGCTGCTATTCTTTTCTGTATCCCCTGTCCAAGACTGCGGAAATGAACGAAAAACTTTCAAAGATGGGTGAAAGCTCCCTTAGGAATTTTACTATGGATACTGAATCTAGCGTGTATAATTTTGAAGGGGAAGACTACAGAGAAAAACAGAAGGTAATGTTTTAAGTTTCTTTTGGAGGAATGCACTGAATTGCATGTTTTAGTCATACTTATTTAAGAGGTATTGGGTAAAATACAGTGTCATCTATGAAAATAGTTTAAATAACACTTATAACACTTATAATGAAGTAGATGTAGATCTAATTTTACATAAAACTTGTAGCTGGTCTCATGATCTTGCAAGACTTAATTTTTGGTTTTGGGGGTGATGGGTTTTGTTTTTATAGTTGGCATTTACAGAGTGGATTGAACCAGCTAAAAGAGAAAGAAAAGCCAATTATGCTGTGGATGCTTACTTCAGAGAGGCTCTTCGAGTCAGTGAACCAAAAGCACCCAAGGTGAGTTGACTAATCAAAAGAAATAAATTTTTTCAATATGTATGGTAAATGGCTAAAGCTCTAAGCAACAAATAGGTCTTGAGTCATAAAAACTGCTCTGTTCACTTTTATAAAGTGGAGGGACTATCTAAATTTAGAAAAAATTTCCAAAAGACTTGAGACAAACTTCTGTGAGAAAAAATAAGAACAGTATGAAACTTGTAAGACGTTAGGGAGGCTAAGATCAAGTTTTTTCTAGTTCTTATTTAAGCAGCTGTAAATTTTCCTGTGCAAGATTAATGCTTTAAACACGTGTGACTTTTTCACCAGCCACCTCCTCCCAAAAGACCTCTCTTCCCCTTCTCTCACTGCTCTTTTACTTTTAGAATTCTTTGTGGTGGTTGGTGTGTCTTGCATGGTGTGACTTTTTTCCCCCCAAGTTAAGACAGTGCATTTTTGTAACAATAATGCTTTTTGTTTGCTCATAAACTTAAATTACTTCTTACAAGCAAGCAGATTCTGGATGTGAAAGGGAGCAAATGCAAACTTTGTGTTTCAGGCTCCACGGCCTCCAAAACAGCCAAATGTACAGGACTTCCAGTTCTTTCCTCCTCGCCTGTTGAACTATTGGAAAAAGAGATTCTCTACTACAGGAAAACAATTGCAAGGTAACTGAAGAATTTCCTTGACCAGAGGGATGGAGCACCTCTCTTAAGAGCAAAGGCTGAGAGTTGGGATTGTTCAGTCTGGAGAAGCAAAGGCTCTGGAGCAACCTGATTGCAGCCTTTCAGTACCTAGAGGGGGCTTGCAGGAAAGCTGAAAAGGGACTTTTTACAAGGGAGCAGCTTTAAACTGACAGAGGGCAGGTTTAGGTTGGATATTGGAAGGAAATTCTTCACTGTGAGTGTGGTGAGGCACTGGCACAATTTGCCCAGAGAAGCTGTGGATGACCCACATTCCACTTGCTTGGAAGTGTTCAAGGCCATGTTGGACGAGCCTTTGAGCATCCTTGTCTAAGCAGAAGGTGGCCCTGCCCATAGCAGGGGCTTGGAAAAGAGGTGATCTTTAAGGTCCAGTCCCTTCTGTGTTATTCCCTAAATTCTTGCAATGGAACAGTTTAATGCAACAGTAGGAGAATATGTACTTTTCCAGCCTTTCACAGTAATTTAAATGAAATAAAATCATGTTCAGCTGTAGAAGCTATTAGGTTATATTAACAGAAAGGTGACAATTAGTAATTATCTGTGAAAAATTAATTCAGTTTTACAAAGTGCAAAACCTTTCAGGTACCTCGTAATCCTGATCTCCCAAATGCAGCCCAAGCACAAAAGGAAGAGCAGCTTAAGATTGATGAGGCTGAACCTCTTAATGATGAAGAACTGGAAGAAAAAGAGAAACTTCTAACCCAGGTATTGTTGGGTCTTCAGTGAGACTGAAATCAGCCAAAGCTTGTTTTGTGTTTCACAGCATTATGGGAACATTTCTTGGTCACTGTGCCGTAGTTACCACATCTGCAAAGTTTGGTTCTGACTGAAAAGAGTTTCTAGCATTAGGTTTGTCATAGGCCTATGTCATAGGATATCTTTGAGGAATGTGCACCAAGGATTCTCCTGAATCCTAGTCTGGCGTTCACTATAGACTGTGATGTCTTTCCATGAGACCTTGCAGAATGGCTGCAGAGCTGGGTGTGCTGCATTCCACATTATTTAATGCACATATTCTGCCTCACTTTCACACCCATATGGAAGTGAATCTTGGAGTCTGAACGGTCAGTTTTCCTAAACCACATCTGGTAGTGGATAGTTCCCCTCACTGAAAGAGGGTGTGAGCTGAATAGGTATATAATTAGGAAGCCTGTATATTTAAATAATTTAAAGCCAGGTGAATGCTTGATATGCCTTATTTGGATATTTTATTTACACGTTGTATTTTGGCAGGGGATCGGAATTACAGGACAGGATTTCTTGCTTGCGTAGTAATGAGCTGGAACAGCTCACTGTGGAGACACCAGAATCACAGAGGTCAGGAATCAGTACAGTCCAGTAAGCTGTGGCTAAATCACAACATGGCTGGCAGAACTTGCTACTTCCCACTACTTGTAAAAGCTACTGGTAATATGAAATGAACCTACTTTGGCTCATGACTTCAGCAGTGCTACTTGTGTCTCTGCTGAAAATCAGCATCACGAGATGGCTTTAGTCCTTCTGAGGGAGAGTGACCATGCAGTGGTCACTGCAATGATGCAATGGCTGAGGGTGTCTGTGAGGCACTTGGGGGGCCTTTTTGACAAAACAAAAGCCATTACACTACTTTCACTTGAGCAATTTTTTTTTCTTAGAAAGTAATCCCACAGAGAGACTATTAGGAGGAGGGATTAATTTTTCAGCTGAAAACTTACCAGAAATTACTAGGTAAATAAAGAAGTAGTGCTAGTCATTTTGCAGTACTTAAATAGAGAGACTACAGTGACTGCAGCATAAAAAGAGTTCTACTAAATTAAACTGCAGAGAAAGAAAAGGTTTAACACTGTGGAATGATGGAAGTGTTACAGGCAATTTCAAGAAACCAGTTGAATCAAATTCGGAGATGGACAAATCCTGAACCTCTGTGCAATGTTTCCTCTTGATTGCTGTATAGGGCTTCACTAACTGGAATAAGAGAGATTTCAACCAGTTCATCAAAGCCAATGAGAAATGGGGCCGTGATGACATTGAAAATATAGCACGAGAAGTCGAAGGAAAAACCCCAGAGGAAGTCATTGAGTATTCAGGTAACTTAATTCTGTACTCAGCTCTGAGAGTATCTAACTCTGCTTGGCTCATTTGAACTGCCTGAGAACATGGTAACATCCTACAGCTGACAATTTCTTACACTGCTGTTTTAAGATTTTTGGGGTAGAATTATATTGATGTATTTTGGATCTGCTGCTCTGTCTTTTACCATCATTACCCCCTGCACAACTAAGGCTGTACTAAAATGCACACGTAAACTCCTGCTGAGCCATTTCACTATATCCTGAATCTAACTGGGTAGCACTGTCTTCAGTTCTTGTTAATTTTTGCAAAGGGAAATGCTGAGAAACACTGCTTAGCTGAAGAGATTTCCCTTTTCCTTGTATTCATTAATGAGAAGTTAACCTTTACCTGCTCCTCGAGAGCAGAACTCAGTAGATACATCACGATTGAACCTACAGCCACCACTGGTAACCTGAGTCTTAACCTCGCATTAGAAGAGATTTTTTTTCCACTGTAGTGCAGCTGCAAAGTCCTGGCACTACATTTCTAGAGGTATAGAGCAAGTTGAAAATGTGAAAAAATCTTGTACAAAAACCCCTTATTTAAACACCTAATGGTCTTTCAGGCACTTGCTTGTCTTCGGGCACTCAGTTGCCCTCTTGCTTCTCTTGATAAAACTGTATTCTGTTACATCCGTTTTCATTTGAAGAAGCTTTGTTTCCTTTGAGGAGACTGACACACAAAAGTCTTACTGGCCTGTATTGTACCTCACTTAAACTGAAGATTCCTATATCTACCCTCTTCAAACCAGCATTTTTACTACTGCAGCACATGGTAGCTGGAAGGGAAGGTTTCTTACCAGCTCAAGGCGTGTCTGTTGTCACACAGCAGTAAGCTCTGGTAAAAGGAAGGAACAGCTAACATCCTTTTTTTAAGGTTAAACCTCTGACTTTTACAATGCATGATAAGATACTAAGAAGTTGTTCTTTTCTTAGCTGTGTTCTGGGAAAGATGCAATGAACTCCAAGACATAGAGAAGATCATGGCTCAGATTGAAAGAGGAGAAGCTAGAATTCAGAGACGAATCAGCATAAAAAAGGCTCTCGATACAAAGGTGGCTTTGCTCAGTTTCTTTTTTTTTTTCCTGGTGCCAGTGAGGGGAGATGCATGACCCCTGTCTGGCCAGTGCTGCTGATGTATGAAGACATCTTGGGCATGACAGTGGCCTCTTTGCATAACACTCAGCAATTTCTTCCTATGGCTTTTCCATCCCACGGAAGTGCTGTGATGACACCCTTAGCTATGGTCTACCCTGGTGTTTGTAACAGTCTTCTGTATTACAGCACACAGTTCAGAGTGCTGTGTAACTCCACATAGTACAGGCTTTGGGGAGGAGCACAGTTCCTTCTGGACACATGGAACTGAAATTAAGAGAGAGAGAGAGAAATGGAGAGAGGGGGATGGAGAGAGGGAGAAATGGGGGAGATAGAGGGATGGAGAGAAAAATGGAGAGGGATGGAGAGAGAGAAATGGAGGAAGAGAAGGGAGAGAGGTAGGTGGGTAGAGCAGTGGGGGAGAGAGAAACATAGGAAAACAGGTGGAGAGAATTGGAGTAAAGTAGAAACAGGTAGAGATGGCAGAAGACAGAGGGAGTTAGAAACATGAGATTAGAGAGCACTTAAAAAAGACTAATCCAACAGAGGAAGCTTTTGTTCTTTGTGTTTCACCAAGTAGTTGGTAGTGAAGAGATTTATAGTTAATTAAGACACTTTGTCGCAATTTTCTCCCCACTTCAGGTTTGCTGAGTTAGTTGTCTTCTAGGGAAGAAGTGTCAGAGTCAATAAACCAGAAGGCAGCCAAACCACGTGCCAGCTGTCACGTACCTTTTTACTCTTACTCTGACTTTACCGGTTCCTGAAGATTTTTGTCCAAAAGGATCGTTGCCACTTGAATCCTGACCAGTCTTGCCTGTTTTTAAGTGTAGTGAAAGCCTGCCATTAGTCAGAAGATGACAAAGCTGTCTGTTGTCGAAACCAGAATTTGCCTGTTTAGATAGCTTTGATAAATGCACTGTTCTGAACCTAAAGTCATTTTCTTGTGAAGACTTAGCATGGGAGATGCTTAAAGTTATAGTTTTCTGTCTTCATGTGATTTAATGCTTTTATACAAAAGACTTCCATGCTAATTCTGACCTATTTCTTAGCTTTATGTGGTCTTATTTGTTTTGTTCAGATTGGGAGATATAAAGCCCCTTTCCACCAACTAAGAATATCCTATGGTACTAATAAAGGGAAGAATTACACCGAAGAGGAGGATCGCTTCCTAATCTGTATGCTTCACAAACTAGGATTTGATAAAGAAAATGTCTATGATGAATTAAGACAATGTATCCGAAACTCGCCGCAATTCAGATTTGACTGGTTTCTCAAGTCCAGAACTGCAATGGTATATATATATATATATCTAATATATATATATATATATATAGCTCCTTTTTGTTCATGAATGCCTATCACAATATTAAATTAAGTTAATTAAATTGCTGCTGAAATACTGAGGTAGGTGCATGGGAACAAGGTTTTACCTCTTAATAACTTTCTGACAACTGTACGGGTGTCAAATGTAGCCGTGGCAAATGGGAGGAGAAGTTCAAAATTCTAAGGTATGCTTTTCCAATTTGAGTTAAATATAAATGTCTTTTACAAAGCAAACATCTGCAATCAAATCCATCCCTGTGAAGCCAGCCAGGAAGTAAGTAGCATGAAACATTTAATTGTTTCTTTGTTATTCTGACAAGATCCAGCAAACTACTTACCTACTCACCAGCATTTTTAATATTCTAAGAGGATTTTTACATTAAGTGGCTGCCTAAGGTACTGATTGAATATGTTGTGTAATGCAGGAGCTACAAAGGAGGTGTAATACTTTAATCACACTCATTGAAAGAGAAAACATGGAACTGGAAGAAAAGGAAAAGGCAGAAAAGAAGAAACGTGGACCAAAACCATCTTCAGTAAGATTTAAAAAGGCATTTCTGTGAAAAAGCTCACTTGAAAACAGCGTTTTTCCAAGTGTCTAGGACAAGTGATATCTAAAGTTATTTGAAACCAGCAACTTAGAGAGCAATGTTAAAAGCTGCCTAAAGTTCATGTCAGTGTTCATCTAGTCCAGTTGAGGATGTCAAATAGAAGAAAAAAGGTTCTTAAGTGTAGCTCACATGCTTTGGAGCAGATAAACTTGTTAGGTTTTGGATCACTGGGTTGGTACACTGTATAGATTTACCCTGGTAAGTACATCAGGGATGTATTTGGCATTTTGATTTATAGAATCTGCTAAATCATCCACAGATCTATTTACAAATGGGCCTGTAGAGCTAGATTTGGGAAAATAGCACAAATGCTTGACAGCGCTCTTTGCTGACTAAATTCAAAGTATTCCTAATATGCAAATAGGCCTATTTTGTAAATAAAATATCACCTTTATGTATTTTCCTACCTCCATTTGTTCAGGTTGTTGCCTAGAGCTGTTGAAGCAAAAACTTAGAAGCACAACTTAGTTGACAGATGTGCAGAAATCAGTAAGGTTAATAGTGATGGAATATTAAGTTTCTTAGACGTGTTCACAGAATATTTAAATGGGTATTTAGAAATACCTTTTCATAATAGGAAGCTTTATACCATCCTTACTTGTTTTTATACACTTTCTACCTCTGTGAAATCATGCTCTTCCAGATTTGGAGCATGAAAAACAACAGAAAAGATGTGCATATTTGCTAAATGCCACATTTGCAATTGATCATATTTTAAAGCTGCCAGGGTGTTGATCTTCTCCATCTGCTTTGTTTTGAAACACATTGCTTGCTCACAGCCTTTCTGTATGACAACAGCTTAGTATAAAATCTTACCTTGCAGGCACAGAAGCGCAAAATGGATGGCACTCCTGATGGGCGTGGGAGAAAAAAGAAGCTAAAGTTGTGAATGCAGAACTTTTTTAATCTCTAAATTTAAGAAGTAGTTCTTTAATTTACGGGTCTTCATAAGATGTACTGTATAATGCTTAACTGTTTTGAAGAACATTGGGTTCATCTGTTTATTGAACTAGAACATAGTACTTAATTGTAGTTTCACTTTTTTAAATGCAACAGCTGTGCTGAATTTTTTTTACCATTAACACTTGAAGTAATAAATTGTCTTCATTTATTAATAAGGCTTCTTGTGGCCTTTTTTCACTACTGTTTCCACTTCAATGCATAGTTATTTAGTCATCCCCCAGTTTGTTTCATCTTGGGTTGCTGTGAACATGATGATAAACAGAACTGTTTAGTGGTGTTTTCTTGGTACCAGCCGCCACTCAAACTCTATTTCTGGAAATTTTGTGGCTCTGACTTTACCTTTACTGAACTTATGGTACCAATATATTCAGTTCCTTGAAATTTGTGGAAAGGCTGGTTATTTACTTTTAGAATAATGATTGGAACAAAACTGTTAACACTTTTTGCTTAACATCTGAGCCAGAAGAAAGGTAGGTGAGTCAGGCTGAGGTCTGCACTTCATTAGAATGGCCTAAGCACGGCAGAATTGGGTCTGTTGGCAAACAACCACCAGGACAGAACAAGGAAAATGTGGGAAACAACCCCTTCTCTCACACACTCAGCTGTGGTAAGTGCAGTGACGGTTGTGACTGGAGTGAAAGGAACTGGTGCTGACTCCAGCTGTGCACAGTTGTAGTTTGCAACTCTCATTCTGCCCTGAGCCAGTCAAACAGTGCCATGCATGAGTGATCCCTACATTGTCCCTTCCTGATGCTGTATCTGGCATCTGCTGACTGAGATGCCATCATCTAACGTAGCATCATTTTGGAATCTACTAAGAAAACAAACAAACCAAAATGGAGCGAATGCTCATAAGCTCTGCTCAGTTTTGGCCTGGTAAGAACCCAAATCTAAAAGGCAGCAGCTTTGTGTAAACAGAAATTATGAAAAGTCAGTTTTGCTGAGGAGTCCCAGATGCAGCACAATTCTTACTGGCACGAGAC
This sequence comes from Molothrus ater, assembly GCF_012460135.2. Taxonomy (NCBI): domain Eukaryota; kingdom Metazoa; phylum Chordata; class Aves; order Passeriformes; family Icteridae; genus Molothrus; species Molothrus ater. The sequence goes on along the minus strand of NC_050481.2, from coordinate 7,216,968 downwards.
ATGAGTTTCTGTTTGTCTGTGACTGGTTTGCAAACCTGCTGCAAACAGGATGAGTAATCACACTTGCTCTTCAAATAGTCCAACAACATGATAACGTGTAGCAGTGTTAACAGCCAGGCCACAGCATCTCACACATTGAATTGTCCTGGCAGCCCTTGAAGAAATCAGTTTACCTGCTTGAACTTAGCACACCCTAAAGAAAAATGCTTTAATGCTGAAGCCTTCCTTTAAAAGCATCCATTTTCACCAAAAAAACGCCATCCAAATACTATCAAAAAAACTCCAAAAGAAACCATGAGCATTTGTTTTAAATTAGTCTAAATAAAAACTTTAGGAGCAAACAGAAGGGAAAGATGTATTATGTAGTTAAGCAGCACTTCATTTGTAATGATTGTCAAGTGTCCACATGCAGGAAGTGACAGGAACTAAACTTTACTCTCCCAAGTGGTGTTCTACAAGTTAGAGAAAATGCGTTTGCTTTCAATAAGTAAGGAAAACAATGAAAATATTTGGCTTGTAGGTTATTTAAGTGTTTTCCGAGTGTCATCTGGAAAAAAAGCAAGCTGCCTTTTCATAAGTATTTGCCTGTGTTTTGATGTTATTGTCAAGCAAACAAACAGACATCCATCCCTATTCCTGGTGGTCTGACTGTACTTAGGCACTGCCCAGGGCAGAGGAACACCTCCGTGTTGCAGCTGAAGGAGTCACAGAGATTCTGAACTGGATCCACCCACAGATCTCAGATCCTGGTAAAGCAGATTAACACCCTTCACCTTATGCCAGTCAATCTAAAATTACTAAATCAAGTTGTTACCAAGCTGTTATCAAAAACTCTCAGGAGAGGAATTGCCTAACTTTAGGTGTATTTATTTTTGTATGTGAAAACAGTGTGTTCCATGACTATCACTACTGGTTTATCATGGGTTTTAGGCTCATTTTTAGTCTCATTTTCTGTTACAATTCATCCTAAATTATTGCCCTTATAGTGCAGTTCTTTTTAAGCAAAGTTCTCTCTTCTCTTCACTAGAGGGCACCCCACAACCATACATATGCAACTACCAATCTGCTAACATTACAGCAAGTAAAATAAAGTTCTTGACAGGACAACTGAGTTTTAGACTGATAAATGAGGGACTAATTAAAACCAAAATTATTTCTGGTCCAATACTGCCATTACCAGAAGTTTCCCTGATTACAGTTCCCATCAGTGAGTGAGTTCAGTGGCTGTGAGCACCTGCCCTGGGCCAGAATCAAACCGAGATCAAGAACTATTTTCATTTTTAGGTGAGTTATTCTGCATCCAGTCTGCAACTGAGAATAATCCAAGTCAAGGAGCCTCGGTGTACAAGTGTTCTATCCAGCAAATTCAACTGCTGCAGTTGCAGCTGAACTTGGTGGCCAAGTCTGTTCTGACAGTGTCTGGCCTGGAATGCTCAATCTCTTTTCCCCCCAGAAAGTTCCCTACTCTCTTGGTATTTCTCCTTTTATATGATCATGCTTTTGTTAAAACTTAGAGTAGCCATTCAGAAAAATCCCTTTTCCTTTTCCCTCTCTTTGGGCAGGATGTCCTCCTGAGGATGATGGGTCACCCCTTGAAGACTGATCTCAGGAAGGACAAATCAATTCTGCAGTGAGTCCTGGTGCTCCTTTTAACAATCAGCATTCCTGGTTCCCAGGGCTCTTCCTTTTCAGTAAGGCCTAAACACCTCAAGTTGTTCCTGCATATTCCCTGGAGTATTTCACTGTCTCAAGACAGACGAAGGGATCTTCAAAACTTTCTGAATTGGTTCAGCATGAGGTAACAATGCACATTTTATCCCCAAAACACCACTCTAAAGGCAGTGTCTGATTGCCCGTTTCTGAGGGACTCCAGGGCCACAGGGTGGGGTCACTGCCCATGTGTTGTACAGGGGCTGAGCCTGAACCATCTGATGATCCTGGGCCCAGAAAATCTCTTACTCTGCATAATCCCCGTGACCTTTTCCTGTGCCACTCACAGGGGCTGAATAATTTCAGACTCATCGGAGATGGAAATGTTTTGATAGCAAGCGCTCTCACAGGGTCCAGCCACGGTCAGACAGGAAAAGTCTCCTCCTCCCACCTTACTTTTCTTTGCTCGGATATAAACCTGTCCCTCTCTCCCCATCTCTGGGAGTCAGCACCCACATTCCTTCGTGCACAGTGAAGGAAAAAGGAAAGGAAGGTCTGGTTCCCAGTCCCTCCACAGGCAGAGTTTGAGTTGTTTACGTGAGGAATTCAGGGAGCAGAGATCTTCACTTCCATCAGATCTGTCCTGTCAGGAACAAGCTGACACCCTGGGCACCAAAACAGATCACAGGAGCTACAGCAAAAAGCAGAGCTCTGCCAAAGCTGCAGGCAGGAGTCTGGCAGGGAGAGTGATGGAGCAGGAGAGTGGTGTTCTAGCAGACACAGGGGGAAGGAAGGAAGGAAGGAAGGAAGGAAGGAAGGAAGGAAGGAAGGAAGGAAGGAAGGAAGGAAGGAAGGAAGGAAGGAAGGAAGGAAGGAAGGAAGGAAGGAAGGAAGGAAGGAAGGAAGGAAGGAAGGAAGGAAGGAAGGAAGGAAGGAAGGAAGGAAGGAAGGAAGGAAGGAAGGAAGGAAGGAAGGAAGGAAGGAAGGAAGGAAGGAAGGAAGGAAGGAAGGAAGGAAGGAAGGAAGGAAGGAAGGAAGGAAGGAAGGAACTGGAAGGAAGGAAGGAAGGAACTGGAAGAGACTTCAAGGGACACAACGCTGTTTAATGGGGCAGAAGCTGAGAGACAAGTGAGCTGCAGTGCAGGGTGATTTGCATTCTTCCAAGGTGATTTGTAAAAGGGGAGAAGTTGTAGATAAAATGTTTTGATTTGCCTTTATCTCACTCTGCCTGTGCACTTGTGTCATTCATTTCATGTAGTAACCTCTACTAAACAGTCAGAGGCTGCAGCATAATTTTGTTGACCCTAAATTAAGGCAAAAAGCTGCAGTTCTGGAATTTGGAGCTCATAGTACCTAATTGGCTGAAGGGCAAAATAAAGAAGCAAAGATCAATCACAGCTTTTCGTGTCACGTGAAAAGTCAAGGCTCATGCATCAGGGAACTTGAAAACAATCAGATTCATCTAAGTTCAACCTATGTCTCAATCCTAAAATTGCATTAAAATTAAACTCCCTGTTTCTAATTCTCATTCAGTGGAGCTTAGATGAGCCTCAGATTTTTGGTGTTGCCACGATGGGAGTTACGGGAATTGATTGATTTCTTTGCAATGTGAAGTGCCAAAAATGGGAAACAGTGGCATGTTTGGGGGCTCTTTCTGCTTTCTTTCCTTTCTATTCCTGTCTATCCAACATGGCAGAAATGCAATCTAATTGAGTAGCAGGAAGGGTGACCTCCATGAAGTTAGCAAGTGAGGGAAAAAAAAGTTAATCTTTCAGGCTTTGAAGGAGCTGATACCAGGAGAAAAACTGTGCCTGCAATACAAAGCCAGAAGTTATCAACTATCCCGAGAGATGTTTTCACAAATCAACAAAGAGCACAAGCCAGGAAAAAGAAAAGAGCATTGCTCTGCTCTGTGTCCCTAAGATGGGAAACTGAAAAGCTGTGAGCATAGAGCAGGTAGGAGCTGCCTGTCAGAGGAATGTCAGCTTCCAGCTGAACAGGAATAACTCAGACGTCTCGGGATGAGTCTCTGCTGCCTTGCACACTGTGCAGTGTTTCAGTCAAAGCCCAGAAGGAGCAGAGTTTCCAGGCAGCCACAGAACACCACGTCAGGCCGTGCAGAAAGAGGATTGCAGCAGAAATGGGGCTCCTCCAGATCTACCTAAGACCCAGAAGTGACACTAGATGAGGCTCAGCTGGAATAATTGTCTTAGTTCCTTCTTTTGTCCTCTCACCCCAAATAGGTTTAGCTTGTATTTTGCTTCAGCATGCTTCTATAAATCTTCCGAGGATCCATCTGGGAAGCACTTCCAGGATGGAAATGCTCTGACCTTTAGATGTTGACAGGTGAGGTGCATATTCTCATGTTCTGTATTATTGACAGTAATGGCAGTGCTTCCTTTTTTTTCTGTGGGCAGTGTAAGTTTTACGTGTTTGTATGACTTCAGTATATAGTTACCCTCCTACAAAACAGAATTTATATGCCAATGCTTTTATTCCAGGGATGTAGATGCCGTTCCCCATATGGATAAGCACATGACACCATTTAAGCCAGTGTCTGCAATGGCACCCATCCAAGTCCTCTGCAGCACGAGGCCATGGATGTGCCCACAGAGGCAGGAGCCCAGGCACGGCCAGACTGCTCAGGCAGCTCCTGTCTCCTGTGCTCAGGGTGATTCCTTTTCCAGACCAGCTCTGTGCCAGACCTTGCTCCTGCAGATGTGCCCGCTGGCACCTGATGTGTGGCAGCTTTTAAGGGCGAGTCTCCACTGATGAGGGCTGCACAGCACTGCCACTCATCCCACTCAGCACTTGGACAAAATGTAGGACTGAACTCCAGAGGTAGGAACCAGTTCTTTGTTATTTCATTGTCTGAAACTTTTTCCTTGGAGCGTGTTTGGGGAAGGATGGGAGATAGACCTTTTAACCTTTCTGCTTTTGTCTCTTTCTGTGGTGCATCATATCCATCCCTTCCATAGCTGTGGGTCTGGACTTTCTGACAGGAATTCAAGAGAAATCTTTTTCAATCTTTTGAAAGAAGCAGCCCAAGTGTTTGGGGCAATTCGTCTCAAAACATTTCTGTAAAATTTCCTTTTGGTTCTTGATGCTGCTCAGGGCCATCAGACTGACACAAAACCCCCTCAGTCATGTCCCCAGCCCCGGTGGAACGGCTGAGCTCTCTGAACTCCAGCCTTGCACTGTCCCACCGTAATTACATTGCAATTGTAGATAGAATTGTGGCAGGTTCTGGGCCACTGGCTCTGAATCCTCCTGAATCCTCAGGGCTGACCATGGCATTTGTCTGTACTTTCCTGTCCCTGGGGCTGATCACTCCGTGCTTCCCAAGGGACCAAGCGCTCGCTCTGCACAGCTCCTTGGAGCTGAGGGTGCCTGCCCACACTGAGAGATGGGTGAGTGAGCGACCCTGTAATGTTCAGGTGGGTTCGGCTGATCTCGCGTTGGTTCGGCTTATCTAGTTCGGTCGGGCTTATCTAGTTCGGTCGGGCTTATCTAGTTCGGTTGGGCTGAACGCGGTTCCGTCGCGTTCCGTTCAGTTCACCTCAGCTAAGGTCGGATGGATTCGGCAAATCGCGGCCAGAGTCGGCCGTTCGGGTAGGCTCGGCTGTTGTCGGCTCCACTCGGCTGTTGTCGGCTCCACTCGGCTGTTGTCGGCTCCACTCGGCTGTTGTCGGCTCCACTCGGCCACACTCGGCTGTTGTCGGCTCCACTCGGCCACACTCGGCTCTTCGGCCCTGCCTGACTCTGCTCCGCGCTGCAATGGCGGCCGCTGGCAGGGCCCCGCTCCCCGGCCTGAGCCCCGGGAGGGGACAGAGCGCCGGGACAGCCGCCTCAGCCCGGGTCACCCTGTCCCTGCCCGCCCCCGCGTCCCCCGGAGCGCGCCCTGCAGCGCAGAACGCGGCCTTTGGGCCAGGAGCGGGGACAATGCCCTCGGCTCGGCAGCAGCGCCGGGAGGCAGCGGGCGGTGCCCTCAGGTGAGCGGCCGGAGGGGAGGGAGCTGGGCCGGGGGCACCGGGGCCGGGGGCACCCACAGGGGGCCGGGGCTGCTTTGGGCGCTGCTGCGTGGGACCCGCTGCGGGTGGCACGGCTCTGTCCCGGGCCTTGCGGCTCTCTGGGATCGTGTGCCGTGGAATAAAGCTGGGGCTCGTCCCAGCTGCGGGAACAGCGTTTTATTGGGTGAGAAACAGAGTTCACTGTCTCGAATTTTTACACGTTTGTTAAGGGATAAAAGGCAGCGCTGGGGTGCTTGGCTGTTTGCCAGGAGCACCCGGTTCCCTTAAACCGTGTTCTCTAGATTCTGTTCCATTGCAGTGGTGTGTGCATATTCATTAGAGTTTATACATATTCAAAGAGTCCTTTCAGTTTAGATGTTCTTTTGCTTGGTTTGAACCTTCGTGCCATCTTGTGGATTACACCAATATACTTTATTTCTTCCTGTGGTGCCATCCTGTTTTATTTTCACTCCCTCGTTATTTGATAACGAGGGTCAGTAAATTTTTCCTTTTTTTTCAGTGCTCTGGTTTCTGTTTCTGTTATCTTGTGTTTCAGATAAGATTGTCCCCAGGTGTGGGAAATCACCCCATTATCTGACACCATTTTCTGAGTTCCTTACATGTAACAGCATTTGAACATTTCACAGTCTCTATGATGCTGCAGTCTAAACTAGTGTCTGTTACAGTGCTGTTTATGAAAGCTGTGCAGTGCATACACGAACTGACAGATTATCCTTGGTCCAGAGCAGTAGTTACAGACTGTCCCCTCTCGGGAGTTTTGTGGTCAATAACACCGTGCCAGAGCTCAGACATGAATGGCAAGGGCAATACCTGCATTTGTTATGTTTCATTCTGGGCTGGGCTGAGCTCTGTTTGCCGGGAAGCAGCGGGATGGGTGTCCCTGTGCCCACCCCCCTGGGTCCCAGAGAGAAGCTGCTCCTGTGGCTGCAGCTGAGGGGCACTGGGAAACCTGAACGGTCCTGATGGAAACCGATGCCAAACCGGGTTTGGTTGGGTTTGGGACTTGCCATTTTCCCCTGATCCGTGGGTTTTGCCTTAGGAAACAGGAACTGGGCACCAGGACATTTTGTTAGCCTAGAAGGGACGAGTTTGTTTGTATTTATTTCCTGAGGCACCTGGATCGATTTGGGTCTCAGTTGGCACCCGAGAGCCTCCTCTGTGTCCTGGGCGGGGTGGTGGCTACCAAAGGGGTAAAAGCTGGAGCAGGAGGGTGGGTGGAGAGGAGAGCAGTGGCTCTGTGGGGATTTGCATCTGGAAAGGGCCCTCAGTTTCCTGGCGGGAGTCCTGGAACCAGAGCTGAGAGTCGCTGAGCAGTGAGGATCGTGCAGCTGCAGTGCCGAGAGTGCAGAGGCTGCAGTGGGCGTTGTCTGCTCGCTCTCCTGATGTCCCATCTCTCATGCTGGGCTGGCACCCAGGCACCTGCAGGGCTGCACACCCTCAGGGCAGGGGTGGTTTGTAAATGTTTTAAATGCTGCAGCAGCTCCCTCAGGCTGGATGAGTGTGAGGATATCCAGCTCTGCCTTAGGGCTTGGAGCACGGCAAGGGTGCAGGGCTCACGGTCAGTCTTGTTTAAACACTTGTAATAGCAAAATATTTTAAAGCAGAGACTGTGAGGCAATAACAAAGGCGAGTCTGTGGCAAGGATAGGTCCGAGCTGTCTTTATTAAAGATCCACACTGCTGGATGTTGTGTCAGAGCCCTCTGGGGACAGAAGGTGTCCCCAAAGCTTCATGAAGCCCTTGTTTCCTGCTGGCAGGGCAGGGTGTGAGCCCAGCCTCGGGGGCTGTGTGGCTCCTCCTGCCTGGAGCAGGGACAGCCCGCGGGGCTGAGCCCCAGAGGTTCAGTTGCTGGAGCAGGTGGGGATCTCTTTGTGCCTGGGAATTGTCGCTGCTGCGTTCCTGGCCCAGCTGCAGGGTTCCCTCAGAGCCCGTGCCCTGCAGCAGCACTGGGAGCTCCTGGGCTGGGCAGGGAGCAGCTCTGGCCTGGGGCTCTCAGGCCCATCAGTGCCCATGGAAACCCAGCGTTTGTTCTGCTGCCATCAGCCTCTCTGCTGTGCCAGCCTCGCTGCCAGGGCACAGAGCTGTGGGAAGGCTCCATCCCATCTGTGCCAAGCGCTGCCAGCGCTTCCAGCAGCGCTGCTGGGGCACCAAGGGCTGCCTTTGGAGCCTGGCTGGCACAGAGGGTGACACACTCTGCCCTGCAGCACCCAGCTGCATCCCACAGCTGCACAGTTCAGCCAGCAGGGAGCAGAGTCAGCTCTGGGCCCAAACCAGGTTTTGTCCCCCAGAGAGCCACTGAGCTTCCTGAGGCAGCACACAGATGTGCCCTGGCCTTTGGGGCTGATGGTGAGGGCTGCCAGGGGATTGTGATAAGGCTGAGCTGGAGCTTTCTTAGAAAAGCCATCAGCTGTAAGGAGAATCTCTGGCAAACAGGTGGCTGGGGCACTGGCTGGGAGCAGGTCCTGGCCTTTTCTCTTCTTTGCTTTAACCTGTTCTTAAGAGGAGCCCAAAACTGCAAAATGGAAAGGAAGGGGGCTGTGGGGGTGAAAGTTGCTTTGCATTTTTTGAAGTGTTGCTGTGGATTTTGGTGTGTCAAGTGGCACTACCAAAACAGCATTGGAATAACCAAACTTCAGGACTCTGCGCTTAATTCCTTGAATGTGTTTGTGTGGGTGCAGGAAATGCCAAATCCCAAAGCAATTCCATGTCTGTAACTTCAAGTGCAACATCTTTAAAAGCAAGTGCTCAGTGTGGGCTTTCCATGTGGGTGCAAATGGCCCAAGGCCTTTCTTGTGTCCCAAAAGCAAAAAGCCTTTCCCTGGGAGGTTTTGGAGGGGATTCTCTTTGGGATTTCTTGTGGTGCAGCATCCCGGGTGTCCCTTCCTTTGTGCAAAGTCCAGTGGGAAAGGATGGAATGGCTGCCACGTGGGCTCTGGGATAAAAATGGTTCTGTTCAAATGAGGCAGAGAATGCAAGATGAAAAATGAGCATCCTTTCATTGTCTGAAATAGTCAGGAATAAAAGTGCTGGCAAAGGACACGTTTGTGTTTGAATTGGTGTCACCTCTCATGGGTAAAACCCCATAGTGAGCCAGCAGAGCAGAGCTATGAGAGCTGGGACCCTTGGACTTCCACAGTGGACTTAATTTTCTTTTCTCCTCTCTTTCAGGGCAGGAAAAATCATCCAACTCCTCCCATCTTTGCCCGAAGCTTTGGTGTTGGAGCAGCCAAAGGCAAGAGGCTTCAGCAGCAGGGCTCTGCGCTGGAGGGCTCTGGTCCTGCCCACGCTGTGGGGTGAGTCAGAGGGACACAGGGCTCCCCTTTTCCTCTCTGCTGGCATGAGCTGCCATGGCAATGCCATTGCTGCCAGCCCAGCCCCAGCTGTGCCTGCTGGAGAAGGGCAGAGGTGCAGAGGCAGTGCCAGAGTTCCCTGGGGATGCTGGAGCTGTGGTGCTGGCTGTGCCCTAGGGCAGCTTGGGCACTGTCTGTGCAGCCCAGGGCTGCTCTGGGCCTTCCTTCGGGAGCTCTCAGTGCATGCCCAGCTCTGCCAGGGCTGGCAGCCGCTGCAGGGCTGGGTGACAGCCTCTGCTGGGGCTGGGGGCAGGCACGGCCCTGGCACAGGGGCAGGGGCAGGGCTGGCAGCATTTGGGAGCCATGGGAGCAGAGTGAGGGGGGGTGCTGGGCACAGGGGTCAGCCTGTGCTGGTGTCAGCACAGCCCTGCAGGGCCCTGGCATCTGGGAGCAGCTCCAGCTCTCCTGGGGCCCAGGGATGGGCTCTGAGGGACTGGCTTTGCCTGTGCCTTTCCAGGGCACAGGAACAAGGGCAATGTGGTGCCAGAGCTGGGGCCCAGCAGGCTGTATTTCCCTCTGGGAAAGCAGAACAGACTCTGGGCTGAGCTGAGTTTCCTGCAAGGGCTCAGAATCCAGGGAAAAGGGAGTTCAGGAATTGCATCTGCTGCTGGGAACATTGCCTTAGGCTTGCTCAGTTTGTGTCTGTGAGCAGTGGGCTCTGGGCTGGAGAGGGGCTGTTGGCAGCAAAAGATGGAGTCAATGCTCTGCAGGGATGTGCAGGGAAGGACTGAGTGGGAGGGAAGGGCAGTGTTTAGAAATGAGATCAGCATTTCTCCCAGAATTGGGGTGCAGCAGTGATGGGGGTGGTTGGCTTTGCTCTGGGCCTTGTCATTCCTTGTGCAATTTGCAAATTCTGCTGCATGAGTTACTGTCCAGTATCTTTCTAACAAAAACTGACAGAAATTGAGGTTTAGGAGTAGAACTGAGGTCCATTCACTGCACAATCTTGCCAAGGCTGGAGGACTGGGATGATGGCTGCTCTCAGCAAAGGTCACTTCTCAATGCTGTGTCAGATTTGCCTCAGTGCTGGGCAGGAAAGGTGAGGGTTTGGATCAGGAATTGTGCAAACAAGGCCTGGGTGTGGTTGATTTGTTTGGTTTTTCAGTGAGCCGGGGCTGGCACAGGGAATGGTGCAGGTGCTGCTCTGGCACCAGAGCTGCTGCCCTTTGGAGCCATGTTAAAGGTGTGACCATAGAACACTTTGGGGGCTGTTTTCAGCACTCTGGGTTTCAGAGCTGCTGTCCCCAGCCCGTTGCCAGCCCTGGGACATCTGCTCTGGTTCCAGGCTGTCCTTGCTGGAGCAGCCTGGTCCCTGCCGTGCCCAAGCCCTGAGACACAGAGGGAGCCCTGTGCCCAGGGGCCTTTGGCACCTTGTCAGGAACGTGGCAGCAGCCCCGGGAGCAGGCTGGAGGTGAGAACTGGGTGTTGGGAACTGAGGAGAGCTCATCTGGGCTGGGGGGAAGGGGCAGGAGTTTCCATGCCCCTGGAGCTTTCCTGCTGGCATGGGGCAGCACAGGGAGCAGAATTCATTGTGCCCCTGCCACGGGCAGTGCTGGCCTGGGTGTCTGTGCTGTGCCACCAGAGCGTGGCACTTTGCTGCTGTCACTGCCACTGCCAGCCCAGCTGGGGGCTGTGCCCTCCTGCCAGCCCCAGCCAGGAGCTCCAGGGGTGCCTCTGTGCCCTGCTGGGAGCGTTTGCTGGGAATGTGCCCCATCCCTGGGAGCGTCCCTTTGTCCCTGGGCTGCCAGCCAGAGCTTTGGGCTGCTCAGGCTCAGGCTGGGATTGCCAAAGGCACCGAGAGGGAGCAGCACAGGGAGGGGGCTCAGAGAGGGGCTGGCAGAGCCCAGCTGGCAGGCTGGGCTGGCTGCTGCAGGTGGGGCTGTGTGCCCTGCAGGCAGGGAATGTCCCCTTCCCTCAGCAGCCCTGCAGATCCCAAGGGCTCCCAGAGCAGGATTTTATTCCTTACCTCCCTTTGTGGAGATTCATTCTCCACATTGCCATGAGCAATTCTTGGATTTCTCTAGGAGCAAACCTCCCAGCAGAGCCAGATTGCAGTGGAGGCCAGAGCTGTGTTTGGAGCAGGGAGTGCTGAGAGCTGCGTCTGCCTGTGCTGCCCCAGCCTGAGCACAGGCACAGGGAACAGCCTGGGCAAAGGGATTGGGGCAGTGGCTGATGCCCAGGGAGAAGAGCACAAACCCACAGCCATTCAGCCTGACAGTCCCCTCCACCCAGAGCTCAGCACACATCCTCACAGGGAAGCCCAGCAGCTGAAGGGAAAAAAAACCCACAGAAGAAAAAGGTGAGTTATTTTGCTGTAAAGTTATTTCAAGTTGTTATTAAAGCCCAACCAACATTTGCTCTTGCTTTTGGTTGGGTCAATAACAAGCAGTGGGCACAGGTGATGCCATTCATGTGGCTGAAAACCTGGTGTGATCTAGAGGGGATCCAAGAACTGTTTGTGTAGGGCAATGGAATGTGAGGGGATGTCAGGGGCAGTGAGGTGGCATTTTGGAGGGAATTGCTGAGGTCATTGAAGGGAGACCAGCAGACAATTTCCCTGGGAAATCCCAGGCCCCTCGGGCCCACAGCCAGGACTCTCCAGGGCTGAGGGGGCAGCACTGGAGACTCCCTGTGTCCTCCTTCCTTGGCAGCAGCCAGCAGGGAAGGGAGAAGAGGATCCCTGTGGGATGAGACTGCAGAGAGCGAGCAGAGGAGCAGCCTCGGGCTGGAGAAAGGCCAAGGGACCAACACGGTGGCACCAGGGCACCTGTGAGGAACAGAATGGACACTTGGAGGCCACATGGAGGTGAGGAGTGCATGGTTTGGGCAAAATGTCAGTGACTCTCCAGAGAGATAAGGAGGGGATATTTAGGAGGGAAACGCTGAGGTGATGAGTTCACCCAGCCTGGCACAAGGTGTGTTTGCACAGGCTGGGGCCAGAGGTGGAGGTCAACCCAAAGCCAGCCCTGCTCAGCCTCTAAATCCCAGGATAAGTTGTACAGGCTGCCCACTGAGGGATTAAAAATACATGAAAATGAAACCAAGAGCATTAATGAGATTCCTGGGAATCCCATTAACTTGTTGGCAGAGCTCCTGACACAGTTTGGAGCTTTGATGACAAGAATGCATTTCTTTATTTGGATTATTCACTGTGTGGGATATGGGGTTTGTTTGGATTTTAAAGCCCTCATGGTGGCTCTGACACTGCTCAGGAGCTGGTAGAGAAGCAGAGTCAGAGCTCCTGGCAGGCACAGGGTGTTTTCCCCCATAGTGGATTGTGGAGCAATTGTCTGGGACCTGGATTGTCCCTCTGGGTGATGCCACTTGCTGTGGTTTGTATCATTCCATCCACTTAATTCCCAAAACTTCTCAGCCCAGGGGTTGGAGCTGACAAGGCAGGACAAAGATTGTTCTCTGTGTGGTGCCCAGATTTGGGGTTCCCTGTCAGCTGTGCCAGTTCTGATGAGTTATACCCATAGCCCCAAATTCCCTGCTCCATTCCCGCTGCAGTAACCTCCCAGTGCCCCATGGAGTGTGGGCATTCCCATGCAGAGCTGCTGCCTTGGACAGCAGCTGTGTCAGGAGCCAGCAGAGCTTCCAAGGAAGCTCAGCAGCACAGGGACAAGGCCAGGGTTCTATTCCATAGAAGTGGCTGTTGGGAACCCTCAGCCCAATGGTGTCCCTGGGCTCACTGGCCAGAGCTGCCTGGAATGGAGCCCATTTCACCCCCCTGAGCTCCAGGATGGAGAACATCCAGTGGATGGTTTAGAGCAGGGGAAGGCAGTGGCCAGATGTGCTCCCAGCCTGAGCTGAGGCAGCCCCTGTGCCCAGGGGGGGACATCTCTCCCTGCAGAAGCTCAGCTCCTTTCAGAGCCTCAGCAGGGGCCTCTACAAATTCTTTTCTCTCAGGAAAGGGATGCACAGCTTTGTCTTCAGCACCCCTCCAGTGGCACCTACCTGGGAAAGCTTTCCATCACTTCTGCACTTCCAGCTGGATCCCTGGAAAACTCCAAACTCCATCCCACTGATTTTCAGGTACCTCTGAGGGCTGCTGCCTGGGATTGAACATCTGTGGGGGAAGATGGCCTTGGCTTTGATGCTGCTGATGGCCGATGGCCTCAGGCTGGGGAGGAGGGAAGGGATTTGGGGTGGCTGGGCCACAGCTGGCAGCTGTGTGGGAGCTCTGAGCCAGGAGTTGCTGCATGAGCCCCTCTGCAAAGGGCCCGTGCCTCCATTCCCAGCAATGCCAGCTGCTCCTTGGGGTCCTGCTGGGCTGCTGGTGTGGCTTTGTCCGGGCTGAAGCATTTCCAGGGGCCTGCTCAGAGCAGCCCCTGGCCCAGGAGCCACGGTGCAGGCACAGCTCCTCCCCTGCAGATGCCAAAGACACGAGGTGCTGCTGCCTTTCAGGAGCTCCTGGCCTCCTCCTGCCCTGCGCTCCCAGCCAGCTGGGACACAGCCAGGGAACACCAAGGAGCATGGCTGGCAGCCAGCAGGAGACACCGAGGCCCCTGGGCCAGAAAAACAGCCCTGGCCCCAGCAGCCAGCATCGTTTGGAGCTGGCAGCACTCACCTGCAGGCAACGCCCCCCGGCACTCTCCAGAAGAGCTTTGGCCACGGAGCAAGGTAACCCTCAGGGCTTGTCTTGTTCGCTTCTTCCTGGCGAAACAAAGGGACATTGTGGGAGCACATTTACAGCTGCTGGGGAAATCCTGGCAAGGGCAGAACAATCAGGGCTATGGGGAAGAGTTTGGTGCTGCCATGTTGAGTGCCAGCCAGTTCTGCCCCACAGCCATTGCAGGGGCTGCTGTGTAAAGCAGCAGTAGCAGAAGGGAAGGAGCTGCATTTGTAGAGGAGTTCTCTTAGTGGCAGCAGTCATTCCCATCCCACACAGGGCCTTTGGAACAGCCCTGGGATTGGCCCAGGTGTTTGGAGCAGGGTGCTGAGAAGGCCAAAATTCTGGGTTTGATGCGCAGCTGGGCCGGTCCCTTCTCAGCATTTGACTTGATGATTCTCACGGCTCTGGAAATAAAGAACAAATCGTTGCCACTGGTTTTTTAACCCATGGGGTTTTTCCTAGCGTTTCCCTGGGGCTCCAGTCCCACCCCAGGCACAACGGGAGCGGGAGCAGCAACGCCTCGGCCCCAGCGGCCGTCCCAGAGCGGCTGCTCCTGGCTGGGAAGCTGCAGCCCCCAGCAGGGGCTGCGGGCACGGAGCAGGGGCTGCGGGCGCTGTGGCTCGTAGGGGAGCGCGGCGCTCGTGGCGTTACCGGGCCGGGGGCTGCGGGGCGGCGCCGTGTCCGCCAGGGGGCGCCCCGCGGGGCGGGCGGCGGCGCTGAGCGAGCGGCGATGCCCATGGGGTCCCGGGGCCGGTACGGGCGGTCTCGGTGTCCTTCCCGCTGCCAGCCGCGATCCAGAGGCTGCTCCGGGGAAGCGTCGTTCTCCTGGCGAGCACGGCAGCGGCACAGCACCGGCTCCCTGCTGCCGCAGCCGGAGCGTGCCTGGAGCCCCGGCGGGACCCAGCCCCGCGCTGGCCGCAGCCGGAGCGGCAGCGCCTGTCCCGGAGCGGCTTTTCCCCAGCGCGGCGGTGGTGGTCCCGATCCCAGCCCCAATCCCACCTCGATCCTCCGGCCCCGGCACTCATACCCTGCCCGCCGAGGAAGAAGCGGCTCGGCCCAGCTCCCACGGGAAATACCAGCAGGACTAGGATGCTAATCCCCAGGCCTAGATCCCGATCCCAGTCCCACCCGAGCGCCTTGGATCCCGCGCAGCACCAGTAGCAGGCCCCGACCCGGATCTCCGCACAGCGCTCCGACCGACGCTCCCGCCGCAAGCCGAGATGAGCATCCCCCGCAGAAAACGGGACAGGCGCCGATCGGCCGGGATTTATGGGCGGGCGGGGGGCGGGGGGAAGGTGGGGCCCCGAGGGCGGGGCCGGCACAGGTGCGAGGGGCGGGGCCTGCACAGGTGTGAGGGACCCCAGTGCGGCTGCGCGGGGCGGGGCCTTGGGGGATTTAAGGCGCGGGGAGGGCACGGCGGAGCCATTTGCTCCTGGGCGTTGGGTGAGGGAGGTTGCTGCCGGCCGGGGCCCTATATCTCTTTTTCTCTGCGTTTCTTTTCTCCTGCGTTTCTGTTGTGTTGTATTTCTGTGTACTTCTCCTTTCTACCCTCCCTTCCACCCCTCCCCCACCCCCTACACCCTCCCCCCCCCAAACCCCCCCCCTCCCTCTCCCCCCTAGCCCTCCCCTCCCTCCCCCCCTACGGCCGCCCCTCTCTCGTTCTCTACCCTACCTACCCTACCCTGCTTTCCCATCCTCGGCCTTCCCTCCCCAGCCGGACTCCCCCCTGCCCCCTCTCCCTGCTCCCCTTCCCCCGCACCAGTCGCTCCCCACCCGCCCTCAATCCTGCTCCTTCCTCCACCCTTCCTTCCCCCCAGCCCCGTCCCCTGCTGTCCTGCACACCCCGATTTCTCCCCAACTTCTCCTCCGTTGCCCTGTTCTCGTTCTCCATTCCCCACTCTCCTCCTTTCCTCGCAGCCGCGGGGCTCGGGGTGCCGGGCAATAATAAAGCCCTGAGGGCCGGAGCCCGGCGCCCCCGGCCTCGCTGGGGTCCCCACACGGGGCCGGAGCCGCTCTGCGGGTCCCCCCATTGCAGTCGAACACACCGCCCGACACCGCCGGGGCTCCGGCTTTCCCAACATCACACTGGGGGGGTCCTGGGGCGGGGGGCCCGAGTTACAGGGGCCCCCTCATTAGGAGGGGGTCCCAGGGGGGAGGGGGGCATAGGAAGGGCCCCCTCATTAGGAGGGGGTCCCAGGGGGGAGGGGGGGTTTAGGAAGGGCCCCCTCATTAGGAGGGGGTCCCTGGGGGGAGGGGGGGATAGGAGGGGCCCCCTCCGGAGGAGGGGGTCCCTGGGGGGGGTGGGGGCGGGCCCCCTCCGGAGGAGGGGGTCCAGGGGAGGGGGCGGGGCTTGGGGCGGGGTAATTCCCCCTCCAAGCCCCGCCCCCTCCCCTGGACGCCCTCCTCCGGACGGAGTGCCGCCCCGGCCCCCTCCAGGGACCCCCTCCTCCGGACCGGGGCCCGGGGGGGAGGGTGGGGCGGGCGGGGACAGGACGGCAGGGGACGGTCGTGTGTCTGGCAATTTTTTTTTTTTACGTGTGTTCACGCTGCACAGTGACGTGCCCCCCTCTGCTTCCCCCCCACCCCACCCGCCCTCCCCCCCTCCCGGGCCCCGGTCCGGAGGAGGGGGTCCCTGGAGGGGGCCGGGGTGGGACCCCGTCCGGAGGAGGGGGTCCGGGGAAGGGGGCGGAGCCTGGAGGGGGAATCATTCCCCCCAGGCCCCGCCCCCTCCCCTGGACCCCCTCCTCCGGAGGGGGCCCTCCCCGACCCCCCCCAGGGACCCCCTCCTCCGGAGGGGGCCCCTCCTAACCCCCCCTCCCCCCTGGGACCCCCTCCTAATGAGGGGGCCCCCCCTAAACCCCCCTCCCCCCTGGGACCCCCTCCTAATGAGGGGGCCCCTGTAACTCGGGCCCCCCGCCCCAGGACCCCCCCAGTGTGATGTTGGGAAAGCCGGAGCCCCGGCGGTGTCGGGCGGTGTGTTCGACTGCAATGGGGGGACCCGCAGAGCGGCTCC
Organism: Molothrus ater; assembly: GCF_012460135.2. Taxonomy (NCBI): domain Eukaryota; kingdom Metazoa; phylum Chordata; class Aves; order Passeriformes; family Icteridae; genus Molothrus; species Molothrus ater. The sequence continues at coordinate 7,200,310 of NC_050481.2, read as the reverse complement.
GGCCCCGTGTGGGGACCCCAGCGAGGCCGGGGGCGCCGGGCTCCGGCCCTCAGGGCTTTATTATTGCCCGGCACCCCGAGCCCCGCGGCTGCGAGAAAAGGAGGAAACGGGAGGACGGGGAGACAGGAGAGATGAGGGTGGTGAGGACGGGGAGGGAGAGGGGTCGGAGTGACGAGGGAAGCGGGACAGGAAGGGAAAGGCCGAGGGGGGACAAGAGGGACGGTGGAAAGAGGAGGAATAGAAGGGAGTAGTGGGGAAGGGACACGACAGGAACGAGTGGGGGGAGTCGGGTTTGGGAGGAGAGGAAAGGAGCGTCTCAGGGCGAGAGGGAAGGGGGAGAAAGAAAGGGAATACGCGGGGAAGGAAGGAGGGGGGGTAGAGAGAGGGACAGAAGGGGAGGCCGAAGCCTCCGCGCCTTACCGGCGGAGCCCGCACACGGAGCTCCCGTCCGCACCGTGCTCTGAGTGAGCAAATGGCGGCCGAGGCGATTTCCGGGGTCTAAAACACCTCGGCCCCGCCCCGCGCAGCCGCTCTGGGGCCCCGCACACCTGAGCCGCGCCCGCCGTGCACACCTGAGCCGGCCCCGCCCCTGGTCCCGCCCTTTGTGCCGCCTGGCCCCGCCCCCGTTCTCTCAGGCCTCGTCCCTTGTGCCGCCCGGTTCCGCCCCTGTCCCCGCCCCCTGTTTTCAGGCTCCGCCCCCCGCACCGCTGTCCCCCGCCAGGCGGGGGCGCCGCGCTCGCACCGCGCTCCGTGTCCGCCAGAGGGCGCCCTGCGTGGTGCCGGCCCCACACGGCGGCTCCGCACCGGGGAACGGCCGCGATCCCGCACCCGGCAGCGCCCCGTGCCCGCGGCCATCCCGGGCCCCAAACCGGTCCCGGGCCCGCTGCCGCTTCCATCCGCCCGACGGGGGAGAGGCGGCACCGCCCGGCACACCCCAGCGGCGCTCTGCCCCCCACCCCCGGCCGCGGTGGCACCGTCGCATCGCCCCGTGCCCGCGCTCCGTGGCCCCGCCCCTCGCACCTGTGCCGGCCCCGCCCCCCTGTCCCCCCCGGTCCCGGGGCCATCGCTCGGGAGCCTCGCTCGGCGCTGTGCGAGCCCCGCCCGACGGCTGCTCCCGCCGGGGACCGCTCGGAGCCCGGGGCGCTGCGGCGGGGCCGTGACCGCGGCCTGGGCTGCGGGGGACCGAGCGCTGCCCGGCTCTGCCGGGGGGCCCCGGGCGGTGCCGCCTCTCCCCCGTCGCCATCGCGACTGGCATCGCTATGGGGCGGGAGGGGCCTGGCTCTCCTGAGCCCGCAGAGCCCCGTCCCGGTGTCACCTTCCGTGTCCCGGCGCCGCGGGCGGGAGTGGCGGGCAGGGAGCGGCAACCGCCGGCCCCGCCTTCCCGTCCCGCTCCGTCGGGCCCGGGCTCGCCGAGCCCCGGCCGGGACCCGCCCAGGCCCGGGGACACCGCGGCTCCCGCCCCGCCTCCTGCCCCCGGCACCTCCCCGCCCGCCCGGCAACGGCCCCGGGGCCTCCGGCACCCGAGACCGCGGCGGGGGCTGGGCCCGAGCCCCCGAACGCCGGCCCCACGCGCCCCGCAACGCCGCGCTCCCGGCTCCTCACCCCCCGCCCATCGGCACCGGGGAGAGGCCCCACGAGTGTCCCGGCTCCGGGAAGAGCCTCGGCCGCAGCTCGGCCTCCGCTGCCGAGCGCCACGAGGGAGCGCCCGAGCGCTTCTCTCAGCCCCGAAGCCGCCCCCGTCAGGCCGGGGCCGGGCCCGGACAGCGCCGGGCCGGGGCTCCGCCTTCCGAGCACTCGCACGCAGCATTTGGCCTCTGGCCCCGGGCCCCAAAATGCAGGACTCGGCCTCTGTGCTCGAGGCCTGGGCGAGCCTCGTTCTGCACCCCCGAAACACAGGGCTCAAGTCCCGGCTTCACAGCCCTCGGCCTGGCCGGCTGGGACTGGGTCCAAGTGCCAGCAGCGGAGGACTTTGTCCCTGAGCCCTCCTCACCTTCACCACCACAAAAAAAAACCAAACAAACAACAAAAAAAAAAAAAAACAAAAAACAAAAAAACAACCAACCAAACAAAAAAAACAACAACAACCCAAAACAAGCAAACAACCCACAGGACTCCCGATTCTGAGACCAGAAAAATGCCCAATTTATTAGTCTCAGTTCACAGGCTCATGGAATTGACTGCGGACATCCCCACAGATGGTCACAGGGAATGGACCTCTCACACATTTGATTCTCCTGGGAGAACTGCCTCAGGCTAGCAAAAAACCCACCCGTGGCATTAGAAGGTAGGAAGCCTGCCCTGAAAGGATGCCATAAAATGCAGCCCGTCTGCAATACCGCGTTATCCCAGCACTGTGATATCCCATTATCCCCAGCCGGGTTTGTTGCGCCGCCTCCGGCTCACGGAGCGATGCCGCTCGTGGCTCCGGGCGCTGCCGCGGCGCGGGGAGCAGCCCCGGATCCGCTCGGCCCGGGGGAAGCGAAGGGGTGCCCGGTGCCCGGGCCGGAGCGGGCAGCAGCGGGTGACGATCCGGGCGCTCCTGCCCGGCTCCTGAGCTCAGGCTGAGGCAGCTCCCAGCTGCCGCCGCCGGGAAGGAGCAGCTCCCCAAGGATGGCCGCGCTCCCGGGCCATGGCAGCTGCCCCGCCTCTCTCAGGGACAGCGGCAGCTTTGGCAGAGGAAGCGGAGCCCCAGCGGCCGGGGCTCGGCAGCAGCCGGCACCGAGCCCCTTGCACGGAGCGGGAGCAGAGGGACGGGCCCGAGCCCGGGACTCGCATCCCGCCCGGGGACTCGGGGACGCGGGCTCTCTGCTCGGGCTCCGCCAGGAGGAGGAGGCGGATGGGAGTGCCCGGGAGGAGCCGGCACTGCCGGCCGACAGGGCTGCTCCTGAGGGGAGAACTCGCTCTGTGCTCCTTGGGCGGGATCAAGGCATGGCCAGAAGCTTTCATATTCATTTTACAGACTCTCGCACACCGACCGCTACCAACGTGCACTGTGCAAAGCAGCCACAATGGCTGCAGGCTCCAAAACAAAGATAAACAACGCTGTTCTCCTTTCCTTCTTTACGCAATCACACCTAGCTAAGATTCCTAACACCTGATGCCATTTTCTTTTGAAAACTCTGGCCAATACCATGCCACTGACTAGGTCTCAAAAGCGGAAAGATGACAGCCATCAATTAAAGCTGATGCCAGATCTTTGCCTATTTAGCTTTCCATGACAGAAATGCCTGGATGGATCCACGTGCTCCTCTGCTCCTATCAGCTGAGCTTTTGTCTCACTCTAATCTCATTAGGATGCCCTAAATCCAACCTGTTCTGCTTCTCAGAGCAAAGCCTGCTGCCATCTCTGCTCGTGACCTTTGCATGGCACACATTGTTAGCACACTGATAATGGCAAAACAAATTGCCTCTCCTTCTTTCTGCAGTGAACAGTTCAGCTTCTGGGGAGCTGCAGCTGTGACACTCATGAGCAGCTCTCAACGTGATCTCAGCGTGGAGCTGCTCTTTTCCAAGTCTGCCCCTGTAGAAAATCCACGTTGTTGGAAAATGTCACCAAAGCGGGAATTGCTGCTGAAGCTCTCTTAGCGCACAAGGGCAGAGCCATTCCTGGGGCTACAAGTGCCTCATTCCCACTTTTCACTGCTCTTGGATCAACCTATGTGTTCATTTCCATCTTCCTGAGAAGCCTTGATCTTTTGTAGTGGAATCAAAGCGAAGCAGAGCTGAGCAAAACCCCACCTGTTGCTATGATCCTTCCCACTGCTTTTATTGATGTTGTTCCAGCTGGATTTATTTCATTATGAAAAGGCAAATTCAAGAGTCTTTTTATCTCCACGGTTTACGTTGTCTTTTGCTGGCTTGGACTTTTGCTTTCTGCCCTTTGCCGGTCTGGGCACGTTCACCTTTCAGGATTCCCATCCTCTGCCCTGCCCGGGCTGCCTCTGGCTCAGCTCCCTTGGCAGCCGCTGCTTCCACCTGAGCTCTCGGCCTTTAGCTCGCGTCCCTTTCCATGGGCCACGCCTCCCAGCTGCTCCAGCCCGGGCATTCCCGCCTGGGAACAAGCAGGGATTCCCTGCCCTGGCCCAGGGAAGCCTCCGGCCCTGCAGGCATTGCCGAGGCTCAGGGGCCGCTCCAAACCTTTGGTGTCCCAGAGCTCCCGGATCAGTGCCAGGGCAGAGCTGGGAGCCTGTCCTAAGGAGCGGGACTGACGCACGCGGTGCCTGCAAAGTCCCCCATGGATATTGGATCCAGCTGGCAGGAGCAGGTGCGGCCAAGGCAGCCCATTCCATTTCCTGCCCACCGAGAGATCTCCAGCACTTCAGCCTGCTAAGGCTGGCACACAAATCCCTGCCCTGGGGCACGGCAGCGACTGCAGCGCACCCAGGAGAAGGCAAACGCAACGACCGGGGCTCAGTTCTGAGGCTGGGATCGAGATTCATTCTCAGCCATTTCAAACAAGGATTGCACCCCACTGCTCAGTTCTTTCTGCAGCTGGGACTCCAGGAGGAGGAGAAAGGAGGCAGTTTACTGGAGCCCCTTTCCTGCCAAACACTGAGGGTCATTCAGGTGCTGAGAGAAAGCACAGCCAGGGAGAGCTGCCCCTGCTCTGCTGGGATTGCACCCTGCACTCACGAGGGACAGGTGGCTCTGTGAAATCGGTCTCAGCATTTTTGTGCCTCATAGCTCCCACTGAAATGATTTTGAGCAGAACTGAGGCTGCTGAGCGTCACTGAGCAGCACAGGAGACATCCAGCAATGCCCATGAGCTGGCAGAGATGATTGCTGGCGCTGGCCTGAGCCCTGGGCTGAGAGTTCCAGTGGCAGCAGCAGTGACAGCCACCCCGGCATTGCCCAGAAACAGGAGAAACCGCCCCTGCCCTGCCTTTGGGGAGAATGTCTGCTGTGCATCTCCCAGTTACAGCCCCAGCGCTCCCTGGGCTCCTGCAGACATTAATTCCTTCTGCCTTCCTCACAAGGCATCTCCACTCGTTCCATCGTCTGCCTGCTGGGCAATGCTCCCCTCCTTATTGCACAGGGGAGAGCGAGGAACTCTGCAATTGCCTGCACTGAGCTCCTCTCCCATCATCTCCCACTCCTTTCATGGCCTCACCAGCCAGGAGAAACATTCAAGGGGGAAAAAGTGTGCTGTGCTCTAGGCAAGGCCAGAAAGGGGCCTGAAGAGACAGATTTTGGATTAACTCTGGCTGGAGAAAACCAAAGGCAATCAGGATTGCCTCAAAATGAAAACAAGAAAGGAGGGGATTGTTAAAGCCATTTATAGAGTCACATTAAGGTCTGTTCCTCAAGGTTTTGGCTTTTGGCACTTCCGTAAGCAGCACGACAGACTGTGGGCAACTGCGACAGACTGCACAGAGGAGGGGGTTTTTTATAAATAATATAAATAATAAAAAATAGAGATATTATTTTTATATTGTATATTTCTTATATTTATTTGTAATACATATTTATAGATATGGGTGTATATAATATATATTTGTATATTTCTATTTCTATTTTTATATTATTTATATTATTTATAAAAAAACCCAGCCTATAACCAAATAAAATCAAAAAATCCCCAGTTTATTTTAACTATATTTAAATACTTTTAGATTTACAATCTAGATTTATATGTCGTTGGATATATATATAAAATAGACTATCATTTATATATATTATGGTATGTTACAATAATATACTATATATTATAGTTTTACATATTTATCTATTTGTTTTCTATATTTATGTTTACCACTATCATTTAATATTTATTTTTATATTTATATTTATTTCTACTTTAATCTATATATTAGACCATATCAATTCATTGACCCAACGCATCAGAACCACAAAAATCCTGCGCCTTCGTCAGCACCGGTACGCAGCCCACGCTCATCCATCGCAGCATATCCAAACAAAACCTATTTCTAGGACTAACAGAACAAAGACCCCACGACATTTAACCCTAAGAAAAACTCAAATCAACCGAACTGTCAAGAAATTTGAAATCCCACTATAACTAGCCCAAAAGCTCCGTACATTCTCATCATAAACTTCCTCCTAAACCAATGGCTCAAAACCCCAAAAAACTCAGATACACATGGAAAATGACAGAACTGCTAGTAAAAACAAACACCAATTAAAAAAATCAAACCAACTCACTAAACTCAAAACCCTACAACTGACCCTAAACATTACTATAAAAACCCCCAAAGCTCTACATTTATGCTAACCCACAAATAATAACCAATCATCTATAAAAATTATTTTAAAATATTAAAAAAAGCATTAAAATAAAAAATCTAAACTATTAAAATACTAAAAAATATCACTACCCAAATTTAAAAACATATTGCCTATAAAAACCCACCATATAAATGCCCCTGTCTCAAAAAATAAAACTAAAAAAAAAAAAATCAAACCAGAAAGAAATCGGAACTTAGGAACACTAAAACCAGAACGTTCAAGAAGTTCCACCATATCCCTGATCATACACCAACTACAAACAACATGAAACAATACAAACAATTCTTAAAAACCGCCTTAAAACCACTACATTAAAAACCCTTTCAACAATTCAAAACTGCATTGAACAAAAGCCATCTAATAAATTAACACCCAAAACTCCAGCAGCCCAGCTGGCCCTACCAAATCTCTCTGTTGATACATACAGTAAACAAAACCAAAATCCCAGGAATACCTGTCAGAAGTCTAGGAAAGAAACCTCTTGAAATTAATCCTACCTCAAATACAAACCAACCCGTCCAGAAAGTGAGCTTCACTCAAAAAACTATTTACACAGAGTTAATAAGACCAAGAAATAAAACAACACACCATATACCACCAACGAATACAACAGTGAAGGAAAAAAAATCCACTTTTTTTTCTTTTTTATTTTTTAAACTAACTTCTTTTATTAGCCAGAACAAAAGGTTTTGCCAGGACTGTAACATCTTCTCCTTCTCCTTCTGAAATGTCCCTTCTCCTTCCCAAATTCCTTACAACTTCTGAGTTTAAATCCAAGCCAAAAGCAAAATTCGTGCACTTGTGAGTCCGGTGCTCCTGTCAGATTCTCTGTCTCACTGCACATCTTCTCACACTTTCAGTCTGAACGCTGTCCTGCCCTGATGAGTTTGACAGAAGCATTGGCACATGTTAAGAGAGCATTTCCCTCCCTGCCTCCCTCGCCAGAGCTGGTTTCCTTAGCGCATTTCAATCGATCCCAAGCCCGCAATGATGCGCGCTCACCTCAAGGCTCACAGCAAGCACGCAGCAGCTCAGGCTGACTTGGCTCCAGGGCTCCGTGCCTTGGATAGCTGAGAAAACTTCCCATGAGCCTCTGTCCCAAGACATTGGAATGCAATTTCCCTGCGCATTTGGGGGCAGCTTTGGGTCCCTCTGGGGGACGGCACCCAGCGTGACCCCCGCCCCTCGCCCGCCCCCCACCTGCTCCTGCACCGCAGTGGGGCTCCCTCTCCTGGGCACCTCGGGGTGCCCCCAACGGCATCAGAGCCCCGAGTCTTCACCCCCCCCCCCTTTTCCTGACCCCCAAAGAAGGCTCAGAACTGCCCTGGACAGCAGCGCAGCGCTTCCCCCAAGCCCTTCCCACACGTGCATGGCCCCAGCAAGGGATTCTGCTGCAACAAGAAAGCGGGGGCAGCCCCCAGAAGGCTTGAGGTTCCTGCCCAGCCTCGCTGTCACGGGCCGGGGGCAGCGAGAGAGGGAGCGGCACAGACGGCGGGGACGGCCCGGCACAGGGCGGGGGCCGCTCTCAGCGCGATGCCGGCAAAGCCGCAGCTCCGGCGCTGTCGGCCGGGCTGCTTGAGCGGCACGGGGGGATCCGCCGAGAGCCTCCGGCCCCGCGCGGGGACTCCTGCAAGGGCCCAGGGCCGCCGGGCTCCGGCCCTCGGGGCTTTATTCTCCGGCAGCCCGAGCCCCGCGGCTGCGGGGCAAAGAAGGAAAGGGGGCACGGGAAGAGAGGAGCGAGAGCAGGGCATGAGAAAGGGCGGCGAGGGAGCTCGGGCTGCGCAGGAAAGCGGGACGGGAAGGGAAAGCCCGGGACGAGGGTACAGGGAGGCTGGGCAGAGGAAGGAGAGAGGGGGAACAGAAGGGAGTAGCGGGCTAGGGACAGGACAGGAAGGAGCCGGGTTTGTGGGGGGAGAGGGAATGGGGGAAAGGGAGCGAGAGAAGGCGAATACGGGGAGAAGGAAGGAGGGCTAGAGAGAGGGACAGGCGGGGAAGCCCCCCAGAGCCCCGGCTGCACCCCGAGCCCGGCCCGGCGCCTCGCCCTGCCCGGGATGCTGCGCTCGGCGGAGCTCGGCTCGCTCCGGAGACGCTCGTCTCGAGTCGGCTCTTCGGGTAAACTCGGCTACTGTCGCCTCAACTCGGCTACTGTCGGCTAAACTCGGCTCGCTTCGGCCCAACTCCCAGCCGCTCTGTGCCTTGGGCGCGCCTCGGCTCGGCTCGCTGAGGGCGGGCGGGCAAGCGCCGCCGCCTCACGTTCAGCTCGCCCGGCTCGGGGCTCTCCCGCTGCCGCGTCCCGCGGGCGGCCCGGCCATGGCGCGGACACGACCGGGAGCGCGGGCTCGGGCAGGAGCTCATTAGGCTGGGACCGCACTGGCGCTAATTAGCGCGCACGAGAGCGGCAGGCTCGCTTCGCCTGAGCTCGGCTCGCTTCGCTCCAGGCAGCCTCGGAAGCCTCGCCTCGGTTCGCTCGAGGCCGTCAGGGTCGGCCGCTCTCGCCTTGCTTCGGCCGAGCTCGCGCGATTCCCCCGAAGGCGGCGTCGTTCGGTTGTGTTTTTAGAAATATCTTTCTCTATCGATTGTATCTTTCTATAGTTAGATTTATATTTCTAGAATACTTCCATTAATCCAAATAAAAACCCCATCTCTAACCAAATAAATACAAGAAAACACCTTCTTTTAAACGATATCGAAATATTTTTATACTTTGTATAGTTGTACTCACATTTCTAGATATAGTTTCTTTTGATGCAATCTATTAATAATTATCTATAATATCTATAAAATTCTAGACATGTATTTAAAGTATTATTTATATTATGTATCGTATCTACTGCTGCAACTGATTTTTTCTTCTAGTTTTAAACTTTATCTGTATGTATTTATGATATATTTCTAGACTTAGATTTCTACCTTCATATTCTTTGTATTTATAATTTTTATAATCAAAACCCTGCCTATTGACAAGTAAAAAAACCCCACTTTATTTAACGATTTAAAAAATATTTTTATATTTATAATTTTCCTATTTCTATTTATCATTTGCTCTCTAGTACGTGATAACATACCTGCTCCTGCACCGCAGTGGGGCTCCCTCTCCTGGGCACCTCGGGGTGCCCCCAACGGCATCAGAGCCCCGAGTCTTCACCCCCCCTTTGCCTCTAGTTAGAAACTACACTGGAACTTTTTTCTGGAAACAAAGACACGACCTAAATCCTCTCCCCATGTCCTAGACAGATAGATGTTCAGTTCTTAGTTGACTGGGCAGCAGTTTCTTCAATAGAACGAGAAACAATATGGAAACGTTTTAGCTACAAGCAAATAGGCAAATCTGAACAAGGTCCTGGTGGCCAGCCGCTGCAGTTATTTTGAAGCCATTTTTTAAACAATCAAGTACTGATCCCACAAAAAATAAAGCAAAAAGCTGACTACTGGCTAAGAAAGAAGGAAAAATTAACTTTTGACGACAACAACAACATTCCAAGGACACAGGCTTTTTTCCAATCTCATACCTTATTACTACCTCTCTTGGGAATTCTCATCGTGGATCCCAAAAGGAATAAATCCCTCAGCGTGTCCTAAAGCACCAAGGAGCTACCTACAAGTGAAGGTGGCTACTTTCAGTGCAGACACAGCTGATGACACAGCAGTAGCGCAGTTCTATGCTGCCCAGGGATAATACTGTCTCCTCTTCTCCAGCAGCTGACTCTCTCCTGCCATGGTTTCTGTAAATGCATCAGAGCACGACCTTAAACACAAACAGGCAAGAAAACACCATCAGAAGTCTTTCATTGAGCACTACAAGAAGGGTTCCAAGCAGAGACCAACAGAATTTCAAGGAAGCAGTATGCAATTAAACCACCTCAGACTCGTTCAAGTATCCGGCAGGTAGATGGAACCAAAATGGAACCATTCAGAAACGACAAAGAAAACCTCCCCAAGTATTTATACAGGAGTCCTTAACGTCAGAAATGGGATGACAGGTTATGTTCAGATAAGATGAATGTTTATTTGGATGTAGAAATAAACTTCTCTCATGGTCCTTTGCCAAAAAATAGAACCTACAAGTGAACACCTACACCTGCCTAAAAAGACCTAACGAGCCCCTGGCAGCCACCGGCATCAAAGCACAGGGGATGTTTCTAATCCAGGCTAAGGAGAACAATATCACCTTTTGTTCTCTCCAGTTTGTTTCCTCTGCAGTCCTATTTGCTTCTTATGATTTTTACACTCTCTGTATCTTCTCGGGCAGCGCTGAGTCTGACGACCGGGATACGAGAGTCCTTCCCTGCCCTACGGAGAGAACCAGGAAAAAAAGTTAAAAAAAGAACAGGGCAGTTTGAAGTTAATACTTCCGACGAGAAGCAGCACCTGACAAACAGAGTGAACAAAGCGTGACACCTCCCTGGGGACAGAAGACTTACAAACTCTCCGGGATTTACAATCCTAGTAACCAAGCCCTTCAGCACAGCAGCCAAGTGTCCCATTAGGTGGTGCTGCACCAAAGAATGATCCGAGAGGTTCCAAAGAGTGAAACGCACGTTATTTTCCAAAGACGTAAAATCGTGCAAAATAACAAAACTACAATAGATCTAAACTACAGGGCAAGAGTACAAGTGTTAACTTGAGGAGCTGGAACCATCCAGGTGAGCAACTGCTACCTGGATCCTCAACAGAGTTTGAGGAACCCTCCAGGATACAGAAGGGTTTTCCCCAGCAATGTCACAGGCCGAGTTTTGATAGAAGTACACTTGCCAGATGCTCAGAAACGTCACCCATCCTCCTCCGGGTGTCCTGAGAGAGCTGCGAATGGCTCTCACGTGGTTTGAGCTGGTTCTGTAAGGGCTCAGGGTGAATTTCACCAGATGCAACCAAACTGGGCAACACCCAGTGGGACAGAAGGAACCCAAAGCTTGTTTTACCCAAAGCTTGGGTAAGCAGAGCTCCAGCAAATACTGAGGAAACGGACAGAACAGGGTAACAAATAATAAACATACCTTTTTTTTTTTTTTTTTTTTTTCAGATGAGCAAAACAATTAAGGAGAAGGTGGAAAACTCACCATGACTGAACATTTCATCACCTGTAAGCTGACCATCCTTAGCATAGAGGACTCCAAATTTAAAATTCACCGATCCCTGGGAAATAAAACCAGATATTGTATGATAAACAGTCAAACAGAAGACATAAAAATTTGTTCCTCTAAGGACTTTCATGTATGTACTTATCTTTGTGTACATCCTACGCATTAGAACATACATTTTATACCATATCCCAATACACAATAATTTACCTTTAAACTTTGATAGTATAGCATAAAATCATGAACTTATATTGGTGATCTATTATTATTAAGTTGGTGCTTCAAGTTATTTTTGCTGTCAGGTTCAAAAAAACATTACTTCTTTTTACTGTAACGAGCAATTGATTTAGAAGTCATCAAAAGCCCACCAAAATACAAAGCTGTACTCACCGGACGGGTCTGTGAGCAAGAAGTAGTCAGGCTTGTACTCACCTCTTGCCCTTCAAGAACCAATAAATCCTGTCAACAAAAACAGCATCTTTAGCCCCCTCCTATTAAAGATTCTACAAGGATGATGGTTTTATTTGTGTTTAGAAGTTTGGATTTGAAATGGCCAGTTCAATGGAGAAAGAGACAGTTTAAGTAGTATTAGATTATTATTCTTATTATTATTATTATTAGCTACTGGAAGAAACAAACCAGTAGTATCTATACTTAATTACTTCTATTTCCAGGAAATCATAAAGAAAAAGAACCAAACAAAGAAAAGTCACTTCCTACCTTTTGTATCTCAGGATGAAAAATGTCTCTTGGGCTCTTCTCCAGTTTCTCCAGACTCCTGGCACTGAAATGCAAAGGAACGAGTGCTTTAGAGGAGGGCAAGTGCACATTCCAACCCCGAACCACCAACCGATTGCAGTTACAGCGCTTACAAAATGAATCGTTCCCAGAGCCTCTGGGAAATGGAACGGTTTGTGCAACTGCCATTTCTTCCCCAAAATACTGACTTCCAACACTTCCTAAACTTAGTTTGCATTTTAAAAACAGAAATTAGGGAGACTCAGGGTGGAGATCAGGTTGAAATTGATTTCCTTCTAAAGCACAGGGCTCTGTTCCATCACCCTTCACTTTGGCTCCACACAGAATCACGGGGAGCATTTTAGGAGGGCTCAAGAACCAATTCTATTTCTCTCTTTTTCTAGTTCTCTGTCTTCCTAAATCATTCAAGGCAAGTCAAATGAAAAAGGACAAGTTCAGCATCAAATTCACACTTTTCCCCTTTGTCTGCTCAAGAACAGGCTTTAAAACCACTTCTTGCTGCCTTCAACGATTAAGACTTGCAAAACAGTTTCACAAGTTTGATAGGTTTATCACAAAAACCACAGAACGCAAGCTCTGAATTACAGGAAAAGGTACACAGGCAAATATCTAAACTGATGGTGGCTTATTTGTAAACACATACCTTAACGGAGATTGCACTGAGAATGTTTCAGTGGGACTCTAAGGGAAAAGTATTTTCTGAGTACCCTGTAAACAAGAAAAGCTAGGATATATTACAGGACATACCCACTTGTTCTGCATATTCAAATAGGATTATCAATAAAAACATTTAAGAAGGAAGAAAACCAAGGTAATTTTACTCAGCTCTATTTGCTGCCGATTTAGAGAAAAAAAAAAAAAAAGTCACGGGTGCTGCAAAGAAAAAAAAAAAGTGAACCAGAAACGCCTACAGTAGAACTTTAAAACAATTGCTTGGATAAAAGCAGCTCATGGAACATGAAGTAGAAAAAAAGCGAAACCAGTATCAGACCTGCCTATTTTCTTACCATTGCACAAGAAAAATCCGACAAGCGGTATAAAGTCACTGCCTAAAACCGATCCTAGGATGTAACCAAGAACAATTGAGGCATTTGCTAATCTAAACGGAAACCTTTTCCGGACCCTAGTGTCAAATCACACGTTTTGTCTTGCAGCAGCTCGAGGCTGGAGAGCATTTCCCCTGGGGGTCGGGAGGGTAGGGGCACAAGGGGCTGAGTTTGCGGATCGCACCTGTGCCAGCAGAAGGATCCAGCCCGGCGCTCCTTGCGCTCGCCATTCTCCGGGCCATCGCTGTGTTTTACTGCTCAGCGATGCCGCTCCATCTGTTTGCGTGGAAGAAAGAGCCACGAGCACTGAGGCACTCAGCAGCCGTGTCATTCCAGCCGCTCGTCCGCCCCCGCCCGCAGCAGCGGCAGCAGCCCGAGGGACACGGCTGCAGCTCGGCGGCTCCCGCGCCTCCGCCAGCCGCCGCACAGTGACCGCGGCAGCGCCCGGCGCCGCTCGCCCGGGGCGGCTCCTGCAGCTCCCGGCCCGCGGCAGCAAAGCACCGCCTGGCGCTCCGCCATCGGCGGGCGGCAGCGCGCCCCGCCCGAGCTGAGCCCCCGCCACCGGGACCGCTGAGCGAGGCCGAGGCACCGGGCGGACGCCCCTTCCGCGCCGCTCGGCTCCGTGCGGGCGGCCGGCCGGAGGCTTCGCCCCTCCAGCGTCGCTGCCGCGGCTCCGTCCCGCGCGGGAGAGGCGCCGGGAGCTCCCCGCGCCCAGCCCGCTCCCCCGGCGCGCGGCCGCCTCGGCCCGCCAGCCATTCATATGGCGCGTCGGCCGTTGCGTCAGACGCCGCGCTTTACGGCCGCAGGGCCTGCCGGGAGTTGTAGTCTCGGACTGACAGCCACCGCTCCGTTTGCCGCCACCGGGAGCTGCGGTCCCGCCGGGGGATCAAACGGCTCCTTCGCTCCTGGGCGCGGAAGCACCTTAGGCAGCACCACCCCTCCCGAATGTCCTTTCTTTTCCACTCCAACTCTTTTTTCTTTTTTTCACTCTGTTTTTCACCCCCTTTTCCACTTTTGCTCTTTCTTTTTCACTCTCACCCTTTTCCTTTTTCATTTTTTTTCTTCCTTTCTCTTCCTTCTTTTTTTTTTCTTCCTTTCCTTTTTCCTTTTCTTTCTTTCTCTCTTTCTTTCTTTCTTTCTTTCTTTCTCTTTCTGTCTCCCTTTCTCTGTTTCTTTCTCTCTCTCTTTCTCTCTCTTTCTTTCTGTCTCTCTATTTCTTTCTTTCTTTCTCTCGCTCTCTTTCTGTCTCCTTCTTTCTGTCTCTATTTCTTTCTCTCTTTCTTTCTCTCGCTCTCTTTCTGTCTCTATTTCTTTCTCTCTCTTTCTTTCGCTCTCTTTCTTTCTCTTTCTGTCTGTCTTTCTCTCTTTCTCTCGCTCTCTTCCTGTTTCTCTCTTTCTTTCTGTCTGTCTTTCTCTATTTCTTTCTCTCTCTCTTTCTTTCTTTCTCTCGCTCTCTTCCTGTCCCTCTCTTTCCTTCTTTCTGTCTGTCTTTCTCTATTTCTTTCTCTCTCTCTTTATTTCTTTCTCTCGCTCTCTTTCTGTCTCTTTCTTTCTGTCTCTATTTCTTTCTCTCTCTTTTTATTTCTTTCTCTCGCTCTCTTTCTGTCTCTCTCTTTCTGTCTCTATTTCTTTCTCTCTCTCTTTCTTTCTCTTTCTCTCTTTCTGTCTCTATTTCTTTCTCTCTCTCTCTTTCTTTCTTTCTTTCTTTCTCTCTTTATTTCTTTCTCTCTTTCTCTCTTTATTTCTTTCTCTCTTTCTTTCCCTGTATTTCTAATCTTGGATTTCCATTCTAGCTTTAGAATAAAAAAGCAGCAGTAGAAACGTTCAGGCTACCGGGGAGTGCAAAAAACCCCAAAACGGTAATGATTTTAGGAAAACTATTTCCTCCATGGGAGCTGAAATTTTCTACAGCTGCAGGTGACATAGAGCTTTTATTTCTTCTCCTAGATAGTTTGTACTTAATACTCTATTTATACAGTGCCCCCTGCCGTCTGCTTTGGCGCACTGCAGGCACAGCGCCCCCTGCCTTCTGCATGGGCGCACTGCAGGCACAGCGCCCCCTGCCGTCTGCATGGGCGCACTGCAGGCACAGCGCCCCCTGCCGTCTGCGCCGGCGCACTGCAGGCAGAGTGCCGCCTAATGACGTCAGCCCGTCGACACGGCGCCCTGTCCCGGACACGCCCACTCGGGAGGCCGTCGCGATCTTGTGCGGCATTCCGTGACGGCCACGGCGCTGCCAGCCTATATGGCACAATTTTACGGCAGTCGCGCTTTACGGCACCTTTTACGACAGTCGCGCTTTACGGCCCCCTTTGCGACAGTCGCGCTTTACGGCACCTTTTACGACATTCGTGCTTTACGGCGCCTTTTACGACAGTCGAGCTTTACGGCAGTTTTACGACAGTCGCGCTTTACGGCACTACCCTTTATGGAACTTTTATGGTACTTTACAGCACATTACGGTTTTTATTTTGTTTTTAATTTATTTTAAATTTATTTTAATTTTTTAATTTTATTTTTTACTTAATGTTTATTTTAAATTTTTCTATTTTTAAAGCTTTTTATTTTATTTTAAAAATTTTATTTACTTATTATTTTTAATTTTTCTATTTTTAAAGCATTTATTTTTTATTTAAATTTTATTTTTCTTTTTTCTATTTTTAAAGCTTTAATTTTATTTTTAATTTTATTTTTTATTTTTCTATTTTTAAAGCTTTCTGTATTTTTCTAATTTTATTTTTTATTTTTAATTTTTCTATTTTTAAAGGTTTTTAGTTTTTTTTATTTAGTGCTGCCCAGACCAACTCAAGCTTGTGATTGTGGTGGTGTTTGAGGGTCTTGCATTATGGCACTACCTTTCATGGAACGATTACAGCACTTTACAGTTTTTATTTTGTTTTTCATTTATTTTAAATTAATTTTGTTTTTTTTTAATTTTACTTAATTTTTATTTTTAATTTATATATTTTTAAAGCATTTTTATTTTTTTAATTTTATTTTTTATTTACTTATTATTTTTAATTTTTCTATTTTTAAAGCTTTTTTTAAATTTTATTTTTTATTTAATTTCTATTTTTACTTTTTCTATTTTTAAAGCTTTTATTTTATTTTTTTAATTTTATTTTTTATTTTTAATTTTTCTATTTTTACAGCTTTTATTTTATTTTTCTATTTTTTATTTACTTAGTTTTAATTTTTCTATTTCTAAAGCTTTTTATTTTAATTTTTTAATCTTATTTTTTATTTTAGTTTTAATTTTTCTATTTTTAAAGCATTTATTTTTTATTTTTATTTTTTATTTAATTTTTATTTTTAATTTTTTTATTTTTAGAGCTTTAAATTTATTTTTTAATTTTATTTCTTATTTTTCTATTTTTATAGCTTTTATTTTATTATTCTAATTTTATTTTTTATTTATTTTTTATTTTTAATTTTTCTATTTTTAAAGCGTTTATTTTATTTTTTAATTTTATTTTTTATTAAATTTTTATTTTTAATTTTTCTATTTTAAAAGATTTTATTTAATTTTTTAAATTTAATTTTTTATTTTTTATTTTTCTATTTTTAAAGGTTTTTAGTTTTTTTTATTTAGTGCTGCCCAGACCAACTCAAGCTGGTGATTGTGGTGGTGTTTGAGGGTCTTGCATTACGGCACTACCTTTTATGGAACGATTACAGCACTTTACAGCACTTTACAGTTTTTATTTTGTTTTTCATTTATTTTAAATTAATTTTGTTTTTTTTTTAATTTTATTTAATTTTTATTTTTAATTTTTTTATTTTTAAAGCATTTTATTACATTTTATTTGGTGCTGCCCAAACCTGCTGTAGTGCATTTTTATACTTTGTAATACTTTGAAGTAATTTTGTTTTGTATCCCCATATTTTTCCCAAATGGTTTAACCCAAACTGTACCCCCCTCCCTTTACCTGTGTTATCCCTCTCCCGGGATGAGATCATCCCCAAATGCCCACCCTGGCTCTCTGTCAATCACTCAGCCTCCCATCCCTCCATGCAGAAGTTTCAGTCCAAGTCGTCAAGTGATGAGCCAGAGGCTAGGGGTCAGCCCCCCAGGCCTTGCCCCATACGCTGTCCTATATGTCTGGATCCCCCAGCATCCATCCCTTAGGGTCACTTAATGGTTGGTAGGATGTTATCTACTTTTGGTTTCCACCTCCCTTTAAAGGTGACCTTGACACATCTCCCGGGGCTCTCGGCAGGAGGCCCCTGAGGTGCAGGAGCTCCTTTGGGACTCCTAATAAAACCTTGGATTAACCCCTGCTAAGAGTCGGCCCTTTATCATCTACCGCTGTCTCTGGTGTCTCTTGTGCTGCACAGGGGCCCAGCCCAGGTGCCCTCAGCACCCTCGGGGCACAGAGAGTGTCTCCCCCCAGCCCAGGTGCCCTCAGTACCCTCGGGGCACAGAGAGTGTCTCACCCCAGCCCAGGTGCCCTCAGCACCCTCAGGGCAAAGAGAGTGTCTCCCTGCCAGCCCAGGTGCCCTCAGCACCCTCGGGGCACAGAGAGTGTCTCCCCCAGCCCAGGTGCCCTCAGCACCCTCGGGGCACACACAGAGAGTGTCTCCCCCCAGCCCAGGTGCCCTCAGTACCCTCGGGGCACAGAGAGTGTCTCACCCCAGCCCAGGTGCCCTCAGCACCCTCAGGGCAAAGAGAGTGTCTCCCTGCCAGCCCAGGTGCCCTCAGCACCCTCAGGGCAAAGAGAGTGTCTCCCTGCCAGCCCAGGTGCCCTCAGCACCCTCGGGGCACAGAGAGTGTCTCCCCCAGCCCAGGTGCCCTCAGTACCCTCGGGGCACACACAGAGAGTGTCTCCCCCCAGCCCAGGTGCCCTCAGCACCCTCGGGGCACAGAGGGTGTCTCCCCGCTCTCGGCCGTGTCGGGGCTGCCCCCCCGGTGTCTGCCGACTCGGGACCAGCCGAGGGTTACTGAGAGGCTCGCACAAACGCGCTCGGCCGCTGATTGTGGTGATGAGGGTCCCCAAGACGAGGGAAGAGACGAGAATCTTGACTCCACCTTTCAGAAGGCTGAAATATTATTTTATCATCTCTATTATATTAAAAGAAAATGAGATAGTAGAACTATACTAAAAGAGCAAGGAGACATCAGAGAGCTGGAAAGGAATGAATAATAAAAACCTGGGACTGCTCACAGCCCCGACGCAGCTGGACCATGATTGGTCATCAAGTAGAAACAATGCACAGGAGACTAATCTAAGATGCCCCTGTTGCTAAACCATCTCCAGCCCACACTCCACAGCCAGCAGATTGTTACTGGTTCCATTTCTGTTCTGAGGCTTCTCAGGAGAAAAATCCCAGCGAAAGGATTTTCATCAAACACGTCAGTGCCAGGTGATGGCACAGGCAGCATCGGCCGGCCGAGGTCACTGTGTCATCCCTGCCAGCCCAGGTGTCACAGCAAGGAGGAGAGAGTTCACCCTTTGCTCACACTGCAATACAGAGCAATACAACACAACACACACATTAACACAAGATGATAACCTTTTTCTATTTTCATTACATGTGGATTTATTGTTATAGGAAACCCAAACCAACAAAAGCACACAAAAAACAACACTCATCTACCATTAACACCCCCTTCAAATGACACACGAAGTCACCATCCCTCTCATCACAACTGCTAAATTACACCCCAGCAATCATTGGTCCTTGGGAACGTGGTTCCCGGGAGCCTCAAAAAAATCCTCCTGCTTGACAAAAAAACCCCGGTCCCTGGATGGTCCGCACCCAAACTTTGGTGATGAACGTCGCCTCACAGACTGACCGGGACCGAGGAAAAAAAAAAAACAGCCGGGGGGGGGGGGGGGGGGGGAACCCAGCTGGGGATTTTTTATTCTAAATTTACAAATGAGTTGAAAAACTTGAAAAGCAAAAGTCACACACACAAGGTTAAATCCAGTCAGCATGCGCTGACACATGCAGAGACGAGCAGACGCAGACAGACACAGACACGTGCTCTCACACACGCTCACACGCTCTTCCCACTTACACGCTCGCTGCGGCCCTTACTCGAGACACTGAAGAACGTGCTGCGACACATCTTCTGGCTGCGCTCCTTGACGTCAAATGGTAGATTCTGGGGAAATCGGCAGCCTCAGGGACCTGTGAGACGACAGGAAGCGGTCAACGAGTGGCTATCTGACAGCTAGGACTTGTCTCCACTCTGGACCAATAAGTTTTCTACCCAAAATCCCATAAAAGACAGATGAACAGTAAAGTTTTTATAACTCTTCTACCTAACTGTGACTATGTGCCCTGGCAGGGCAGCTCCAACCATAAGTGGTACAATATAAGTACACACAACAATGTAAGTCGATGCATACAGTGCAAGTGTACATAGAGTGTAGGTACATACAGTATAAGCCAGCACAGGTACACACAATATAAAAGCCAGGACTTGAGATAACTCGCTGGAAGATGAATTCTTGAGTCCTATACCCTTGAGAAGATGGAACCTATAGAAGTACTGCAGTCACATGAGGAGGGTGTAAGACACTCCCTCTAGCAGTCCAAGAGAATGGCATGGAAAAAAGGCACTACCAAAGCTGGTAGTGAGAAGGAAGATGGATGAGAACATCTTGTCCGTTTGAGACATTCCTGTCTCAAAGAGTAAAAATGTAAAGATGCCAGAATAAGGGATATCCAGAAAGGAACGTGAGTAGAATACGGCCTATATGGCACAGAATAGTGCCGATAAAGCATCGAGACGTAACAAAGGCCTATGACATGGAAGACAACGGACACAGACACGGACAACATAACATAGACATGGGTGACATAACACAGAGACAAGTGGCAACTGCCTGGCACTGTCCCCGTAGGGACCCGAGATTCCTAGTGCAAGATGAGCCAGAGGCTGATGATGCCAAAGGAAAGGAAGCCCTATGACGAGAGCACGTGATGATGAAATGTAACTCATTAAAAGAAGTTAGTGCCAAAGCAGTTAAGAGGATGCTCGAGAGGCTCGGCGAGCCTAGAGAAGGAAGCCGACTGCCGGGTGACCGTGGCCGTAGCTCCGGACGTGAAGGCGAGCTCCTCGGGGGAAAGATCCGTGACGACATCGAGTCGAGGAAGGCGGACGACAAAAAGTACGCGAAAATGTGGAGATGGGTCGGAACTGCCCTGCCCGGCAAAGGCTCTGGCGAGGCTGAGGGGAAACCCTCTCCCTTTACTTCCAGAGAGCCTGTCCCACTACAGACCTCTCCACCAAGCTGACATCAAATTGCCCTCTGCGATAGTAAAGGTTTTTACCCTTCTCCCAACCACTGGCCCCGACACTTAGCTTTTGGAAAAGGAGCAGACAAAATCCATCCTCGGTCGGACGTGGATGATGAAACGTGCTCCGTGTGTGCCTCGGTGCTGTCCTTCCCAACCTTTGGCTACGAGCCTCCTCAGGGTACCTAAGACAAAACAGAAAACCTGACTATTGCCCTCAAAAGCAGTAATCCCCAGGGCTCCTCCGCACCCCTGCCCCAGCTCACCTCAAATCTTGATTTGACTCCAGAGGGTGCCCAGAAGATACCTGCGAAAAGAAAAGGGACACGCTTAGCATGCTGCTGTGTAACGCTCACCTAGGAGTCAGCCTGCCTAAACTCCGACTCACCTGCCCTCCTCTGTTCCTTGGCGTGCCTAGGGCAGTGACAGCACCTGCAAAGAAACAAAGCAGAAAAGCATGCTGAGACACTGTGAAAACACAACCTCCCAAATCTGACAAGGATGCCACAACAATACCTTAAGCTGCACACACCTGGAATGGGCATGCTCGGCCAGGATAGATGGCAAGCGGACCACCTAAAATAGAAAAAAAAAAGTGGAGATGCTTAGAGCTGCACCAGAAACTGAGACATCAGCAAAAACAACTGCTTCTGTACACTACTCAATGCTCACCTCGCTCACTCGGCCTTGACTGCTGCTCTCTGCTTTGACTTCCTAAAAAGTGAGACAAAGAAGACTGCTCTAACAGCCATCATTTATGCTCCCTCTACAGAGACAAACAGTGACTGACCTGCTCAGGGCAATCCCCTCACCCGAGATGGGGGGCTCTGCCCTGGATTTTATCCTTCTGCACCTGAAAGAAAGGACAAAAATCAAAGAGCTGCAGAATAACTTAAGAGCTCCAGACATCTTGTGCCCATCTACAAATCCCACCTAGAGTCCAACTACACCCCACATTACAAACATCGAGTCCCCGGGACTTCGCCTATTACACCAGGCTATGCAGCAGGGCAGAGCAGCTCCAGCACAAATGTGTGTGCAGATACCTGTGACACAGGACAGGACAAACAACGGGGACACAACAGGAACAGAAATCTCTGGGTAAGGAAAATGACAGCGAGCACCGAGAGGACGCAAAATTAGAAGACCAAGGTGAAACTGATGGCGGGCTGATGAAGTTCAGAGAACCCTGGAGGAACAAGATGCTAACTGAATGATTTATTCCAAGAACTGCAAAGATGGATGCCCGAGAATCCTACGGCCAGAAGCCTCTACCTGTCCCCACATTCTTACAAGTCCTAATCTGCCATAATGGATCCTGGCAGGGCATAGCTGTCCGTACAGCTCAGAACAAGACCTGAAAAGACATCTGACCGGAGGCTTCGAAAAAGAGTTGCTATTCTGATACCTGTCTGAGCTACCAAGTTAAAAGTTCCATGGCATCGGTGCCAGGGCAAGGAACGCTGAGAGTACAGATGCTAAGACTGGTGCCAAGGTTTCTGACAGGCCCCTCAAAGGGCTATGATAAAAGACATGAGATATCCAACAACACATAATACACAAAAGACAAGTGACACAATACACACCGGGACTGCTCTGCCCCGCTCACCTCAGCACTGGGATCAAAAGTCAGGCTTTGCTTTTATGGGGCCTAAGGGGCCGCTTCAGGGACACTCCTCACCTCCAAACCTACTCACCTCCAAAGCGGACTCAAACCCCCCGCTCCCAGTAATTCCCAAACCAGCACCCTGCTTTCATCCCCCCTGGGGGTCGTGGCCCTCTACTTCTCAGACATCCGGGGATGCCGGTCTCAGGTGCGAAGAAAGGAAACCTCGTCAGCTGGGAAGCTCCTGCTGGCACCGGGCTGGTGTCTCTTAGACAGCTGTATTAAAGAAAACCAAACATCAGTGCCCAATCTCGGCAGCCCATCGGCCAAAACCCCACAAGTCTGCTACTCACCCTTCTCCTAAGAACGCTCAGCTGCTCGGGCCGCACGCTTCGGGCACGCTCGGAGACCGAGGCCATCGCCACAGGGGGTGCCTGGGTTAAGAGGAGATGAGGTGATTTGGCATGGCTGAAACCTGAGGGGACCATCACTCCTCCTCCCTACTTCCCCGACTCACCCCAACTCCTTGGCAGGTGCCCAAGGCCACCTGGATGGCACCTTGAAATAGAAAAGTTCTGGGCTTCATCACCAGGTCCTGTAACGCATCCACAGGGCTCACACGTGCAGGGAACCCGGTGCATCGGCCGGCTGGTGACGGGGGCTCGGCAGGCTCCGAGTGGATTGCCTAAACCCCAAAAAAAGAGAATGGAAACTTAGAGCTGCACCAGACACTGAGAGTTGAGCAATAACAACTACTTCTCTCCACTGCTCACCTTGACTGCTGGTACCCAGATTTACTTCCTAAAAAGAAAGACAAAGAACAGAGCTGTAACAGAGTCACCACAAACACTTCTGCTGCAGAGATAAACGGTGCCTCACCTGGTTGGGGGAAACCACTCACCCAGGATGGGGCCCTCTGGCACACATTTAATCCATCTGAATCTGAAAAAAAAGTTAGGACAAGTTATCCTGCAACAGTCTGGCTCTTAAGAGCTCCAGATATCCTGTGTCCATCTACAAATCCCACCTAGAGTCCAACTACACCCCACATTACAAAGTCCAGGTCCCCGGGACTTCTCCTATTGCACCAGGCTATGCGGCAGGGCAGAGCAGCTCCGGCACAAATGTGTGTGCACACACCCGTGACACAGGACAGACAGGACATGACAAACAACGGGGACACAACACGGACAGAAATCTCCTGGCGAGGAAAATGGCTGCGAGGACTGAGAGAATGCAAAAGGAGATGACCGAGGAGAGACCGATGGTGAGCTGATGAGGCTCAGAGAAACCTGGAGGAAGAAGATGCTAACTGAATGATTTATTCCAAGAACTGCAAAGATGGATGCCCGAGAATCCTACGGCCAGAAGCCACTACCTGTACTCACGTTCTTTCAAGTCCAAGTCCGCCATAATGGATTCTGGCGGGGCATAGCTGTCCATACAGCTCAGAACAAGACCTGAAAAGACATCCGACCAGATGCTTCTAAAGAGACAAGAGAGTCTGATGCCTGTCTGAGCTCCTGAGGCAAAAGTTCTATGGCCTGGGTGCCAGGCCGAGGAATGCAGAGAGCACAGATGCTAACAAGATACCAGGGTTTCTGACAGGCCCCTCAAAGGGCTCAGGGAAAAGACATGACATATGCAAACAACACATAATACACAAAAGACAAGTGACACGATACACGTCGGGACTGCTCTGCCCTGCGCACCTCAGCACTGTGATCCAAAGTCAGGCTTTGCTTTTATGGGGCCTAAGGGGCCGCTTCAGGGACACCGCCACCTCCAAAGGGGAAACAAAAACCCCGCCCAGTAATTCCCAAACCAGCACCCTGCTTTCATCCCCTCTGTGGGTTGTGGCCCTCTACTTATCTCTCGCACATCTGGGGATGCCGGTCTCAGGTGCAAAGAAAGGAAACCTCGTCGGCCAGGAAGGTCCTGCTGGCACCGGGCTGGTGTCTCTCAGACAGCTGTATTAAAGAAAACCAAACATCAGTGCCCGATCTCGGCAGCCCATCGGCCAAAACCCCACAAGTCTGCTACTCACCCTTCTCCTAAGAACGCTCAGCTGCTCGGGCCGCATGCTTCGGGCACGCTCGGAGACCGAGGCCGTCGTCACAGGGGGTGCCTGGGTTAAGAGGAGATGAGGTGATTTGGCATGGCTGAAACCTGAGGGGACCCTCGCTCCTCCTCCCTACTTCCCCGACCCACCACAACTCCTTGGCAGGTGCCCAAGGTCACCTGGATGGCACCTTGAAATAGAAAAGTTCTGGGCTTCATCACCAGGTCCTGTAACGCATCCACAGGGCTCACACGTGCAGGGAACCCGGTGCATCGGCCGGCTGGTGACGGGGGCTCGGCAGGCTCCGAGTGGATTGCCTAAACCACACAAAAGAGAATGGAGACTTAGACTTGCCCCAGGAATTGAGACCTCAGCAACAAGAAATGCTCCTGATCACCTTGCTCTCCTGAACTTGACTGCTGAGATCCAGCTTTACTTCCTAAAAATAAAGAAAAAGAACAGAGCTGTAACAGGGTCCCCCTCGACACTTCCCCTGCAGAGACAAGTGGTGACTGACCTGCTTGTGGGAACCCACTCACCCAGGATGGGGGCTCTGCCATGGGTGCAATGCATCTGCACCTGAAAGAAAGTCAGAACATATGTCAAACACCTGCAGGATAACTCAAAAGCTGCAAACACCTTAGGTCAATCTAGGAATGGCATCTAGATTCCAAGTACACCCCACATTACAAATTTCAACCCCCCAGGGCTTGTCCTATTGCGCCAGGCTATGTGGCAGGGCAGAGCAGCTCCAGCACAAATGTGTGCAGACACCCGTGACACGGGACAGACAAGACGTGACAGACGACGGGGACACGACACAGACAGAAATCTCCTGGCAAGGAAAATGGCTGCGAGGACTGAGAGAATGCAAAAGGAGATGACTGAGGTGAGACTGAGGGTGAGCTGATGAGGCTCAGAGAAACCTGGAGGAAGAAGATGCTAACCGAATGATTTATTCCAAGAACTGCAAACATGGATGCCCGAGAATCCTACGGCCAGAAGCCTCTACCTGCCCTCACGTTCTTTCGAGTCCTAGTCCGCCATAATAGATCCTGGTGGGGCAGAGCTGTCAACACAGCTCAGAACAAGACCTGAAAAGACATCCGACCAGATGCTTCTAAAGAGACAAGAGAGTCTGATGCCTGTCTGAGATCCCGAGTCAAAAGTTCTATGGCATTGGTGCCAGGCCGAGGAATGCAGAGATCAGATACTAACAATGATGCCAGGGCTCCTGACAGGCCCCTCCAAGGCCTAAGATAAAAGACATGACATATCCAAACACACATAATACACAAAAGACAAGTGACACGATACACACCAGGACTGCTCTGCCCTGCGCACCTCAGCACTGTGATGAAAAGTCAGGCTTTCCTTTTATGGGGCCTAAGGGTGTCTGCTTCATGGACACCCCCATCTCCAAAGGAGACTCAAAAACCCCTCCCTGTGGGTCCCTACCCTGCACCCCGCTTTCATCCCCTCTGTGGGTTGTACGCCTCTACTTATCTCTCAGACATCTGGGGATTCAGGTCCGTGTCAGGTGCAAAAGAAGGCAGCCTCAACATCTGGGAAGTTCCTGCTGGCACTGTTGTTCAACAACTCCCTGTTGTTTCTTAGTCAGCTACATGAAAGAAATGCAAATATCAATGCATGATCGCTGCAGCACACTGGCCAAAACCCAACAATTCTGCCACTCACCGTTCTCCTAAGCATGCCCGGCTCCTGGGGCCGCACCCTTCGGCCGCGCTCCGAGGCTGATGAAAACACAGGAACGGATGCTTAGAGTTGCACCGGAAAGTGAGACTGGAGCAATAACAACTGCTTCTGGACGCTACTCAATGCTCACCTTGCCCACCTCACCTTGACTGCTGATATCCAGCTTTACCTCCTAAAAAGAAAAAGAACAGAGCTGCAACAGAGTCACACTTTACACTCCCCCTGCAGAGACAAACGGTGACTGACCTGCTCGGGGGAACCTCCTCACCCGGGATGGGTGGATGGATTTTGCCCTGGATTTTATCCTTCTGCGTCTGAAAGAAAGTCAGGACAAAAGTCAAAGGCCTGCAGGATAACTTCACAGCTCCAAACATCTTCTGTCTATCTAGGAATATCATCTAGACTCTGCAAACACCCCACAAACTGCGAGTCCCTGGGACTTGTCCTCTTGCAGCAGGCTATGCGGCAGGGCAGAGCAGCTCCGGCACAAATATGTGCAGACACCCGTGACACAGAACGTGACAAACAGGGGGACGATAAACACAACACATCATGCTTGTGGTGAGGGTCTCGAGGGGAAAAGGCAAAAGGGACCCCAAAGACTCACTAGGTAACACGGTACGCCGGACAACACGACAGGGACCGGAACTGTTCTGCGTTGCCCGCCTGAAAGCTGCCATCAAAATCAGAGCCTCTCCCTTCAGCTGTCCTAAGAGGCCCCTTGGAGGAGATTGCTTTTCCCTCTACTATTTTTTAAATCTGTCCCAGGAACTCCCAACCCGCTACTCTCCCATTGTCCCATCTCCAGGCCGTGGCCCCGACTTATCTTTTGGATGATTGGTGATGAGGATCCACGTTGCACCTGAAATGAGTCTGCCTCGGAGGGCCCCGTGATCGCCTGTTAGCCTCTCGGTCAGCTACAATAAAGAAAAACAAAACCAATGTATGAGTACAGAGTTATGTGGGCCAAATCCCAGCAAGTCAGCTACTTGCCCTCTCCTGAGTGTGCCTGAGTCCTTCAGGCTCCAGCTTCATCCTGATTCCAAGGCTGTGGCCGTTATTATGAGTGGCACCTGGGTTAGAGAAAGGCAAAGTTAAATGGCATTCCTGTGAGTGCAGTGGGTGACCTTGTGTGCTGTAAGACGTGTGAATGCCTCTGCTCGGCTTCTAAAAGGCCTGGGGTGGGGGGCTCAAATAAACACCCTTTCTCACCCTGCTGCCTTCAAAATCACCCCCCCAACAATAACTCCTAACGGGATACCTGCTCAGCCTCCCTCTCCTAGTCACAATCCTCAACTCACCTGAAGCCTCAGTCTCAAACATCATCTTAGACACTGGGCAGATGCCTCTTGGGACACGATGAATCTGCTGAAAAAAGTATTGTAGCTGACACAACCTGCAGCCTCTGGAAGCTGCACTCCTCCTCCTAAAAAAAAAACAGAACAAAATCAGAAATTACAAATGCACTTTACCACCCCTAAACACAAAACCCAAAATTGTGAACTTAAATACTTGCTGTATTCCAGGCTGTTTTCTTCACAGTATCTTCAAAGCCTCTGTTGCTTTAGATGCCCAGAAACACCTGCTGAAAACAAGCTGAGGTAAACTGAAAGAGCCTCTTACCTGAAATGAGAGGAGAGCTCTTATCCCAGCACATCCCAGAGGGGGAATGAAGGCCCTGGGCCAAGGCTGGGGTTAATATACCCCTGATGGTGCCCGCCTCTCGTTCCCATGGCACCCAGGAAAAGGGAGGGGGCGAATCCCACCGGGTATAACAACCCTCAGAGCGACTGCAGGTGTTTGGCGTTTCTAATTTGATTTCAAGGGGAGTAGAGGGCTTGTTATAGAAGAAAACTCTCCAGAAAAATATCAGTGCTTTTTTTTTTGCAACATCTATTTGGAGCAAAAGGGTACAAAACTGGTAAGAAATAAAAGTTTCTCTTTAGACAGCATAACTAGATAAATTAGGTGATTTGCTGTTAACTTTCCTAATCATTCCTTAGTGGCTACTAAGTAGTATTTCACGTGTGACTAAGCTGGGTGGAGAAAATTGTCTAAGTCTCCTTGGGACCTCTAATTAGGCCTAACTACTTTATAAGTAAAAATAAGAAAAATAAAAGCTTCCCAGGCAGTGTAAGGGTTAAGTGCGTGCCCGGCTTACCCTGCTCTGAGATACTTGGTCCTATGGCACAGAAAGAAGAGCCCTGAAATGTAGTTTTAAACCCTTAAAATGCTGAAAAAAGCAGAGCTTCCTTCCAGTGAACCCCTTAAACAGAGGAAATGGGGCAGCTACCTCTACTGAAACTAATACAATGGCAAATAAATAGCTTCTGCCCTTTAATTTATTCTCCTTAAGTACTGGGAAAAGAGGGGTTTTCCTCTCCAGTGGAATCCAGAGGTTTTCCTCTCTCTTTAAATCTCTCCAGTGATGAAAAAAGAGGGATTTTTCCCTCAGTTCAAACTCTTAAGATGGAGGGTATAGCTGGGCTTCTCCCTCAATTTAGGCCTCAGGACAACAAAAAGGGGCTGGCTACCCTTAATTCAAACCCATAAGAAACATTATCAAGGTTTTCCCCTTCTACTTAAACAGGAAAATAATCAAAAATGAGGACTCCCTGTCAATTAATACCCCGAACAGCACAGAAAAGGCAGGGATTCTTTCAACTGAGACCACTAAAATTGCAGGGGAAGCAGAGTCCCTCCCAGTTTGAACACAAAAAATAAAGGAAAAGGAAGCTTTTTCCCTTTTTTCTAAACCCTTTTTCTCCTAATAACCCCTCTCCTTTCTGGGAGTGCTGTGGAGGGCCTGGGGGCTCTGGGAGGGACTGGCACAGTAAAAGGGGAAAGTTGAAAGCCCTCTCCTGGAACCCCACATGCTGCCTGGCCTGCTCAGATGCTGCCCCTTGGCAAAAGGGCTCTTCCCTTGGCATGGGGTGCCTTGGGTGGCTGGGGCGCCCGGGTAAAACAGTCATTAAAACACCCTAAAAATTATTGAAAAAGCCCTAAAGGTATCCTAAACATTTCCAGAGAATTCCTAAAAAACTCCTGAAAAAAAACCCTAAAATATCCCTAAAAATCCCTGAAAAATCACCTGAAAGACCCTAAAAAACAGTTTAACCCCTACCTGTAACACTGTGGCCTCCAAACACCATCTCTACCTATTAATCTGGGTAACTGCAAGACCCTCAAACACCACCCCAATCACCAGCTTGAGTTGGTCTGGGCAGCACCAAATAAAATAAAAAAAAAAGCTTTAAAAATAGAAAAATTAAAAATAAAAATTAAATAAAAAATAAAATAAAAAATAAAATAAATGCTTTAAAACTGGGAAAATAAAAAAAATTAGAAAATTTAAAAAATAAAAAGCTTTAAAAACAGAAAAATTAAAACTAAAAATTAAAAAAAAATTTTAAAAAATAAAAGAAATGCTTTAAAAATAGAAAAATTAAAACTAAAAATAAATAAAAAAGAAAATTAAAAAATAAAATAAATGTTTAAAAATAAAAAAATTAAAACTAAAAATTAAATAAAAAATAAAAAGAGCTTTAAAAATAGAAAGATCAAAAATAAAAAGTAAATAAAAAATAAAAAATAAAAAATGTTTAAAAATAAAAAAATCAAAACTAAAAATTAAATAAAAAGGAAAATTTAAAAAATAAAATAAAAGCTTTAAAAATAGAAAAAGCAAAAAATAAAAATTAAATAAAAAAGAAAATTAAAAAGATAAAATAAATAGTTTAAAAATAAAAAATTAAATTAAAAAATAAAATAAAAGCTTTGAAAATAGAAAAAATTTTAAAAATTAAATAAAAAATAAAAAAATCTTTAAAAACAGAAAGATCAAAAATAAAAATTAAATAAAAAATAATAAAAAAATGCTTTAAAAATAAAAAAATTAAAACTAAAAATTAAATAAAAAAGAAAATTAAAAAAATAAAATAAATAGTTTAAAAATAAAAAATTAAAACTAAAAATGAAATAAGAAAATAAATTTGAAAAATAAAATAAATGTTTAAAAATAAAAAAATTAAAACTAAAAATTAAATAAAAAATAAAAAGAGCTTTAAAAATAGAAAGATCAAAAATAAAAATTAAATAAAAAATAAAAAAAAAATGTTTTAAAAATAAAAAAAACCAAAACTAAAAATTAAATAAAAAGGAAAATTAAAAAAATAAAATAAAAGCTTTAAAAATAGAAAAAGCAAAAAATAAAAGTTGAATAAAAAATAAAATTAAAAAGATAAAATAAATAGTTTAAAAATAAAAAATTAAAACTAAAAATGAAATATAAAATAAAATTAAAAAATAAAAAAAAGGTTTAAAAATAGAAAAATTTTAAAAAATTAAATAAAAAATAAAAAAAATCTTTAAAAACAGAAAGATCAAAAATAAAAATTAAATAAAAAAAATTAAAAAATGCTTTAAAAAACAGAAAGATCAAAACTAAAAATTAAATAAATAAGAAAATTAAAAAAATAAAATAAATAGTTTAAAAATAAAAAATTAAAACTAAAAATGAAATAAAAAATAAAATTAAAAAATATAATAAATGTTTAAAAATAAAAAAATTAAAACTAAAATTAAAAAAAAAATTAAAAAGCTTTAAAAATAGAAAGATCAAAAATAAAAATTAATTAAAAAAAATGTTTAAAAATAAAAAAATCAAAACAAAAATTAAATAAAAAATAAAATTAAAAAAATAAAATAAATGCTTTAAAAATAGAAAAAGCAAAACATAAAAATGAAAGAAAATATAATATTAAAAAGATAAAATAAATAGTTTAAAAATAAAAAATTAAAACTAAAAATGAAATAAAAAATTAAATAAAAAATTAAAAAAAGCTTTAAAAATAGAAAGATCAAAAATTAAAATTAAATAAAAAATTAAAAAAAGCTTTAAAAATAAAAAAATCAAAACTAAAAATTAAATAAATAATAAATTTTTTAAAAAAGCTTTAAAAATAGAAAAAAGCAAAAAATAAAAATGAAATAAAAAATAAAATTAAAAGATAAAATAAAAAGCTTTAAAAATAGAAAAATCAAAAATAAAAACTAAATAAAAAATAAAAAATAAAATAAATGCTTTAAAAATAAAAAAATCAAATCTAAAAATAAATAAAAACTAAAAAAATAAAATAAATGCTTTAAAAAAAGATAAAGCAAAAATAAATATGAAATAAAAAATAAAATTAAAAAAAAAAATAAATAGTTTATAAATAAAAAATGAAAACTAAAAACTAAAAAATAAAATTAAAAAAATAAATGCTTTAAAAAAATAAATCAAAAATTAAAATTAAAAAATTAAAAAATAAAATAAAAAGCTTTAGAAATAGATAAATCAAAAATAAAAATTAAATCAAAAATAATAAGAAAAAAAGCTTTAAAAAAACCCCTCAAAACTAAAAATTAAGAAAAAAATAAAAATAGAAAAATTTTTAAATGCTTTAAAAATATAAAAATTTAAACTAAACATTAAATAAAAAGGAAAATTAAAAAATAAAATAAATGCTTTAAAATAGAAAAGTTAAAACAAAAAAAAAATTAAAAAAAGCTTTAAAAATAGGAAAATTTAAAAAAATTAAATAAAAATTAAATTTAAAAAAAATTAATTAAAAATAATTAAAAAACCAAATAAAATCCGTAAAGTACTGTAAAGTACCGTAAAAGTTCCATAAAAGGTAGTGTCGTAAAGCGCGACTGTCGAAAAAACGCACCTTTTACGACAGTCGCGCTTTACGGCACCTTTTACGACCCTTTTTGCGACAGTCGCGCTTTACGGCACCTTTTACGACACTTTTACGACAGTCGCGCTTTACGGCACCTTTTGCGACAGTCGCGCTTTACGGCACCTTTTACGACACTTTTGCGACAGTCGCACTTTACGGCACCTTTTACGACAGTCGCGCTTTACGGCACCTTTTACGACACTTTTGCGACAGTCGCACTTTACGGCACCTTTTACGACAGTCGCGCTTTACGGCACCTTTTGCGACAGTCGCGCTTTACGGCGCCTTTTACGACAGTCGCGCTTTACGGCAGTTTTACGACAGTCGCGCTTTACGGCACCTTTTGCGACAGTCGCGCTTTACGGCACCTTTTACGACACTTTTGCGACAGTCGCACTTTACGGCACCTTTTACGACAGTCGCGCTTTACGGCACCTTTTACGACAGTCGCGCTTTACGGCAGTTTTACGACAGTCGCGCTTTACGGCACCTTTTGCGACAGTCGCGCTTTACGGCACTTTTACGACAGTCGCGCTTTACGGCACCTTTTGCGACAGTCGCGCTTTACGGCACCTTTTACGACACTTTTGCGACAGTCGCACTTTTAGGCAGTTTTACGACAGTCGCGCTTTACGGCACCTTTTGCGACAGTCGCGCTTTACGGCACCTTTTACGACAGTCGCGCTTTACGGCAGTTTTACGACAGTCGCGCTTTACGGCACCTTTTGCGACAGTCGCGCTTTACGGCAGTTTTGCGACAGTCGCGATTTACGGCAGCTTTACGACAGTCGCGCTTTACGGCACCTTTTACGACAGTCGCGCTTTACGGCACCTTTTACGACACTTTTGCGACAGTCGCACTTTACGGCACCTTTTACGACAGTCGCGCTTTACGGCAGTTTTACGACAGTCGCGCTTTACGGCACCTTTTGCGACAGTCGCGCTTTACGGCAGTTTTACGACAGTCGCGCTTTACGGCACCTTTTACGACAGTCGCGCTTTACGGCACCTTTTGCGACAGTCGCGCTTTACGGCACCTTTTACGACACTTTTGCGACAGTCGCACTTTACGGCACCTTTTACGACAGTCGCGCTTTACGGCACCTTTTGCGACAGTCGCGCTTTACGGCACCTTTTACGACAGTCGCGCTTTACGGCACTTTTGCGACAGTCGCACTTTACGGCACCTTTTACGACAGTCGCGCTTTACGGCACCTTTTGCGACAGTCGCGCTTCACGGCACCTTTTACGACACTTTTGCGACAGTCGCGCTTTACGGCAGTTTTACGACAGTCGCGCTTTACGGCACCTTTTGCGACACTCGCGCTTTACGGCACCTTTTACGACAGTCGCGCTTTACGGCAGTTTTACGACAGTCGCGCTTTACGGCACCTTTTGCGACAGTCGCACTTTACGGCAGTTTTACGACAGTCGCGCTTTACGGCACCTTTTGCGACAGTCGCGCTTTACGGCGCCTTTTACGACACTCGCGCTTTACGGCACCTTTTACGACAGTCGCGCTTTACGGCACCTTTTACGACACTTTTGCGACAGTCGCGCTTTACGGCACCTTTTGCGACAGTCGCGCTTTACGGCACCTTTTACGACAGTCGCGCTTTACGGCAGTTTTACGACAGTCGCGCTTTACGACACTTTTGCGACAGTCGCGCTTTACGGCGCCTTTTACGACAGTCGCGCTTTACGGCACCTTTTGCGACAGTCGCGCTTTACGGCACATTTTGCGACAGTCGCACTTTACGGCACCTTTTACGACAGTCGCACTTTACGGCAGTTTTACGACAGTCGCGCTTTACGGCACCTTTTGCGACAGTCGCGCTTTACGGCGCCTTTTACGACACTCGCGCTTTACGGCACCTTTTGCGACAGTCGCGCTTTACGGCACCTTTTACGACAGTCGCGCTTTACGGCACCTTTTGCGACAGTCGCGCTTTACGGCAGTTTTACGACAGTCGCGCTTTACGGCACCTTTTACGACAGTCGCGCTTTACGGCACTTTTGCGACAGTCGCACTTTACGGCACCTTTTACGACAGTCGCGCTTTACGGCACCTTTTACGACAGTCGCGCTTTACGGCACCTTTTGCGACAGTCGCGCTTTACGGCAGTTTTACGACAGTCGAGCTTTACGGCACCTTTTACGACAGTCGCGCTTTACGGCACCTTTTACGACAGTCGCGCTTTACGGCACCTTTTACGACACTTTTGCGACAGTCGCGCTTTACGGCACCTTTTGCGACAGTCGCGCTTTACGGCACCTTTTACGACAGTCGCGCTTTACGGCAGTTTTACGACGTTTTATGGAAATTTTACGGCACTTTACAGCACTTTAGAGTTTTTATTTTGTTTTTCATGTATTTTTAATTAATTTTATTTTATTAATTTTGGGTTTTTTTAAATTTTTCTATTTTTAAAGCTTTTTATTTTATTTTTTAATTTTTTTGTTTTTTTTTATTTTTCTATTTTTAAAGCTTTTTATTTTATTTTTAAAATTTTTTAAAATATAATTTTTAAATTTAATTTTTCTTTTTTTAAAGCATTTATTTTTTTAATTTTGTTTTTTATTTAATTTTTATTTTTCTATTTTTAAGCCTTTGTATTTTTTATTTTTTATTTCTTTTTATTTTTAAACCTTTTTATTTTTAAAATTTTTTTAATTTTTTTTATTTTTAAAACACTTATTTTATTTTTTAAATATTTATATTTAATTTTTAATTTTTCTATTATTAAAGGGGTTTTTTAAATTTTATTTTAAATTTTTTTAAATTTTTCTCTTTTTAAACTATTGTTTTAATTTTTTTTATTTTTATTTTTCATTTTTCTATTTTTAAAGATTTTTATTTTGTTAATTTTTATTAATTTTTATAATTCATTTTTTTATTTTAAAGGATTTATTATATTTTTTAATTTTGTTTTTTATTGAATGTTTATTTTTCTATTTTAAAACATTTATTTGATTTTTAATTTTTTTTATTTAAGTTTTAATTTTTCTATTTTTAAAGCTTTTTTAAAATTTTTTAAATTTGTTTTTATTTTTAATTTTTCTATTTTAAAATAATTTTATTTTATTAATTTTTTATTTAATTTTTATATTTAATTCTTTTATTTTTAAAGCATTTATTATATTTTTTAATTTTGTTTTTTATTGAATGTTTATTTTTCTATTTTTAAAGCATTTATTTGATTTTTAATTTTTTTATTTAAGTTTTAATTTTTCTATTTTTAAAGCCTTTTTAAAATTTTTTAAATTTGTTTTTATTTTTAATTTTTCTATTTTAAAAGCATTTTATTTTATTAATTTTTTATTTAATTTTTATATTTAATTCTTTTATTTTTAAAACATTTATTATATTTTTTAATTTTGTTTTTTATTGAATGTTTATTTTTAATTTTTCTATTTTAAAAGCATTTATTTGATTTTTAAAATTTTTTTATTTAATTTTCAATTTTTCTATTTTTTAACCTTTTTTAAATTTTTTTAATTTGTTTTTGTTTTTAATTTTTCTATTTTTAAAGCTTTTAATTTTTTAAATTTTATTTTTAATTTTTTATTTTTAAGTTTTCTATTTTTAAAGCATTTATTTTTTTAATTTCGTTTTTTATTTATTTTTCTATTTTTAATTTTTGTATTTTTAAAGCATTTATTTTTTAATTTTGGGTTTTTTTTAATTTTTATATTTATTTTTTCTATTTTTAAAGCATTTATTTTTTAATTTTGTTTTTTATTTAATTTTTATTTTTAAAATTTTCTATTTTCAAAGGTTTTGATTTTTTAAATTTTATTTTTTATTTATTTTTATTCTTAATTTTTTCATTTTTAAAGCATTTATTTTTTTAATTTTATTTTTTATTTAATTTTTATTTTTAATTTTTCTATTTTCAAAGCTTCTTTATTGTTAAATTTTATTTTTAATTTACTTTTTATTTTTAATTTTATATTTTGAAACCTTTTTTATTTTTTAATTTTATTTTTTATTTCTATTTTTAATTTTTCTATTTTTAAACCCTTTAATTTTATTAATTTTTAATTTAATTTTTATATTTATTTTTTCTATTTTTAAAGCATTTATTATATTTTTTAAATTTTGTTTGTATTAAATTTTTATTTTCAATTTTTATATTTTTAAAGCATTTATTTTATTTATTTAATTTTATTTTTTATTTAATTGTTATTTTTCATTTTTCTATTTTTAAAGCACTTTTTAAATTTTATTTTTATTTAATTTTTATTTTTAATTTTTCTCTTTTTAAAGCATTTTATTTTTTAATTTTATTTTTATTTTTTATTTCTAATTTTTCTATTTTTAAAGCATTTATTTTTTTAATTTTGTTTTTCATTTAATTTTTATTTTTAATTTTTCTATTTTTAAAGCTTTTTATTTTATTTTATTTGGTGCTGCCCAAACCTGCTGTAGTGCATTTTTATACTTTGTAATACTTTGAAGTAATTTTGTTTTGTATCCTCATATTTTCCCCAAATGGTTTATCCCAAACTGTACCCCCCTCCCTTTACCTGTGTTATCCCTCTCCCGGGATGAGATCATCCCCAAACCCCCACCCTGCCTCTCTGTCAATCACTCAGCCTCCCATTCCCTCCATCCAGAAGTTTCAGTCCAAGTCCTCGAGTGATTAGCCAGAGGCTAGGGGTCAGCCCCCCAGGCCTTGCCCCATACGCTGTCCTATATGTCTATCCCCCAGCATCCATCCCTTAGGGTCACTTAATGGTTGGTAGGATGTTATCTACTGTCGGTTTCCACCTCCCTTCAAATGTAACCTTGGCACAGCTCCCGGGACTCTCGGCAGGAGCCCCCTGAGGTGCAGGAGCTCCTATGGGACTCCTAATAAAACCTTGCATTAACCCCTGCTAAGAGTCGGCCCTTTATCATCTACCGCTGTCTCTGGTGTCTCTTGTGCTGCAAAGGCGACCAGGCCAGGTGCCCTCAGCACCCTCGGGGCACACACAGAGAGTGTCTCCCCCCAGCCCAGGTGCCCTCAGTACCCTCGGGGCACACACAGAGAGTGTCTCCCCCCAGCCCAGGTGCCCTCAGTACCCTCGGGGCACACACAGAGAGTGTCTCCCCCCAGCCCAGGTGCCCTCAGTACCCTCGGGGCACAGAGAGTGTCTCCCCCCAGCCCAGGTGCCCTCAGTACCCTCGGGGCACAGAGAGTGTCTCCCCCCAGCCCAGGTGCCCTCAGTACCCTCGGGGCACAGAGAGTGTCTCCCCCCAGCCCAGGTGCCCTCAGTACCCTCGGGCACAGAGAGTGTCTCCCCGCTCTCGGCCGTGCCGGGGCTGCCAACTCAGGACCGGCCGAGGGTTCCTGAGGGGCTCGCACAAACCCACTCGGTCGCTGATTGTGGTGGTGTTTGAGGGTCCTCCAGGACAAGGGAGGAGATGAGAATCTTGACTCCCCCTTTCAGAAGGCTGAAATATTATTTTATCATCTCTATTATATTAAAAGAAAATGAGATATTAGAATTACACTAAAAGAGCAAGGAGACATCAGAAAGCTGGAAAGGAATGAATAATAAAAACCTGGGACTGATCACAGCCCCGACACCGCTGGACCATGATTGGTCATCAAGTAGAAACAATGCACAGGAGACCAACCCAAGATGCCCCTGTTGCTAAACCATCTCCAGCCCACACTCCACAGCCACCAGATTGTTATTGGTTCCATTTCTGTTCTGAGGCTTCTCAGGAGAAAAATCCCAGCGAAAGGATTTTCATCAAACACGTCAGTGCCAGGTGATGGCACAGGCAGCATCGGCCGGCCGAGGTCACTGTGTCATCCCTGCCAGCCCAGGTGTCACAGCAAGGAGGAGAGAGTTCACCCTTTGCTCACACTGCAATACAGAGCAATACAACACAACACACACATTAACACAAGATGATAACCTTTTTCTATTTTCATTACTTGTGGATTTATTGTTACAGGACACCCAAAACAACAAAAGCACACAAAAAACAGCACTCATCTACCATTAACATCCCCGTCACATTACACACAAACTCACCGTCCCTCCCCTCACAACTGCTAAATTACACCCCAGCAATCCTTGGTCCTCAGGAACATGGTTCCCAGGAGCCTCCAAAAAATCCTCCTGCCTGACGAAATACCCAGTCCCTGGACGGTGCACGCCCAAACTTTGGCGATGAACGTCGCCTCGCAGACTGACCGGGACCGGGGAAAAAAAACCCAGCCGGGGGGCAAAAAAAAAAAAGAAAAAAAAAACCCAGCCGGGGGTGGCGGTGGGGAACCAGGCTAGGGATTTTTTACTCTAAATTTACAAATGAGTTGAAAAACCTGAAAAGCAAAAGTCACACGGTTAAATCCAGTCAGCATGCACTCACACACTCAGAGATGAGCAGACAGACAGACACAGACACATGCTCACGCACTCCTCCCATTTAAACGTTCCCTGCGGCTCTTACTCGAGACGCTGAAGAACGCGCTTCCACGCTTCTTCTGGCTGCCGCTCCTCGACGTCAAATGGTAGATTCTGGGGAAATCGGCAGCCTCAGGGACCTGTGAGACGACAGGAAGCGGTCAACGAGTGGCTATCTGACAGCTAGGACTTGTCCCCGCTCTGGACCAATAAATTTTCTACCCAAAATCCCATAAAAGACAGATGAACAGTCAAGTTTTTATAACTGTTCTACCTAACTGTGACTATGTGCCAGGGCAGGGCAGCTCCGACCATAAGTGGTACAACGTAAGTACACACGATATAAGCCGACGCATACAGTGCAAGTGTACATGGAGTGTAAGTACATACAGTATAAGCCAACATAGGTACACACAATATAAGTACATACAGTATAAGCCAGCATAGGTACAAGCAATGTAAGCACATACAGTATAAGCCAGGACTTGAGGTAACTCTCTGGAAGATACTAATTCTTGAGCCCTATACCCTTTGAGAAGATAGAACCTATAGAACTTCTGCAGTCACATGAGGAGGGTGTAAGACGCTTCCTCCAGAAGTCCAAGAGAATGGCGTGGAAAAAAAGGCACTACCAAAGCCGGTAGTGAGAAGGAAGACGGATGAGAACATCTTGTCCCTTTGAGACATTCCTGTCTCAAAGAGTAAAAATGTAAAGATGCCGGAATAAGGGATATCCGGAAAGGAACGTGACTAGAATATGGGCAATGTGGCACGGAATAGTGCCAATAAAGCATCGAGACGTGACAAAGGCCTGTGACACGTAAGACAATGGACACAGACTACATAACACAGACACAGACGACATAACATAGACACAGACGACATAACACAGAGACGAGTGACAACTGCCTGGCACTGTCCCCGTAGGGACCCGAGATTCCTAACGCAAGATGAGCCAGAGGCTGATGATGCCAAAGGAAAGGAAGCCCTATGACAAGAGCACGTGATGATGAAACGGAACTCGTTAAAACAAGTTAGTGCCACAGCAATTAAGAGGATGCTCGAGAGGCTCGGCGAGCCTAGAGAAAGAAGCCGACTGCCGGGTGACCGTGGCCGTAGCTCCGGACGTGAAGGCGAGCTCCTCGGGGGAAAGATCCGTGACGACGTCGAGTCGAGGAAGGCGGACGACACAAAGTACGCGAAAATGTGGAGATGGGTCGGAACTGCCCTGCCCGGCAAAGGCTCTGGCGAGGCTGAGGGGAAACCCTCTCCCTTTACTTCCAGAGAGCCCGCCCCCCTACAGACCTGTCCCCTAAGCTGACATCTGATGGCCTCCTGTGAGAGTAAAGGTTTTTTACCCTTCTCCCAGCCACTGGCCCCGACACTTAGCTTTTGGAAGAGGAGCGGACAAAATCCATCCTCGGTCGGACGTGGACGTTGAGATGCTCTCCGTGTGTGCTTCGGTGCTGCCGTTTCCAAGCTTTGGCTACGAGCCTCCTCAGGGTACCTAAGACAAAACAGAAAACCTGACTATTGCCCTCAAAAACAGTAATCCCCGGGACTCCTCCACACCACTGCCCCGGCTCACCTCAAATCTTGATTTGACTCCAGAGGGTGCCCAGAAGATACCGGCGAAAAGAAAAGGTACACGCTTAGCATGCTGCTGTGTAATGCTCACCTAGGAGTCAGCCTGCCTAAACTCCGACTCACCTGCCCTCCTCTGATCCAGGGCGTGCCTAGGGCAGCGACAGCACCTGCAAAGAAACAAAGCAGAAAATTTGCTGAGATACTGTGAAAACACAACCTCCCAAATCTGACAAGGATGCCGCAACAATACCTTAAGC
This sequence comes from Molothrus ater, assembly GCF_012460135.2. Lineage (NCBI taxonomy): Eukaryota > Metazoa > Chordata > Aves > Passeriformes > Icteridae > Molothrus > Molothrus ater. The sequence goes on along the minus strand of NC_050481.2, from coordinate 7,160,574 downwards.
CTGCACACACCTGGCACGGATATGCTCGGCCAGGATAGATGGCAAGTGGACCAGCTAAAAGACAACAAAAACAAGAGGAGATGCTTACAACTGCACAAAAACTGAGACATCAGCAATAACAACTGCTTCTGTACGCTACTCAATGCTCACCTCACCCACTCGGCCATGACTTCCTAAAAAGAGAGACAAAGAACACTGCTGTAACAGCCACCATTTATGCTCCCTCTGCAGAAACAAACAGTGACTGACCTGCTCAGGGCAATCCCCTCACCCAGGATCGGGGGCTCTGCCCTGGATTTTATCCATCTGCATCTGAAAGAAAGTTAGGACGAAAGTCAAAGGTCTGCAGGATAACTTAAGAGCTCCAAATAACTTGTGTCCATCGACACATCGCACTTAGAGTTCAACCACACCCCACATTACAAACTTCAAGTCCACAGGATTTCTCATATTGCACCAGGCTATGCGGCAGGGCAGAGCAGCTCCGGCACAAATGTGTGTGCAGACACCCGTGACACAGGACAGGACGTGACAGACAACGGGGACACAACAAGGACAGAAATCTCCTGGCAAGGAAAATGGCTACAAGGACTGAGAGAATGCAAAAGGAGATGACCGAGGAGAGACCGAGGGTGAGCTGATGAGGCTCAGAGAAACCTGGAGGAAGAAGATGCTAACTGAATGATTTATTCCAAGAACTGCAAAGATGGATGCCCGAGAATCCTACGGCCAGAAGCCTCTACCTGCCCTCACGTTCTTTCAAGTCCAAGTCCGCCATAATGGATCCTGGCGGGGCATAGCTGTCCATACAGCTCAGAACAAGACCTGAAAAGACATCCGACCGGATGCTTCTAAGAGACAAGAGAGTCTGATGCCTGTCTGAGATCCCGAGTCAAAAGTTCTATGGCCTGGGTGCCAGGCCGAGGAATGCAGAGAGCACAGATGCTAACAATGATGCCAGGGTTTCTGACAGGCCCCTCAAAGGGCTCAGGGAAAAGACATGACATATGCAAACAACACATAAAACACAAAAGACAAGTGACACAATACACACCAGGACTGCTCTGCCCTGCGCACCTCAGCACTGTGATCCAAAGTCAGGCTTTGCTTTTATGGGGCCTAAGGGGCCGCTTCAGGGACACCGCCACCTCCGAAGGGGAAACAAAAACCCCCTCCCAGTAATTCCCAAACCAGCACCCTGCTTTCATCCCCTCTGTGGGTCGTGGCCCTCTACTTATCTCTCGCACATCTGGGGATGCCGGTCTCGGGTGCGAAGAAAGGCCACCTCGTCAGCCGGGAAGCTCCTGCTGGCACCGGGCTGGTGTCTCTTAGACAGCTGTATTAAAGAAAACCAAACATCAGTGCCCAATCTCGGCAGCCCATCGGCCAAAACCCCACAAGTCTGCTACTCACCGTGCTCCTAAGAACGCTCAGCTGCTCGGGCCGCACGCTTCGGGCACGCTCGGAGACCGAGGCCGTCGTCACAGGGGGTGCCTGGGTTAAGAGGAGATGAGGTGATTTGGCATGGCTGAAACCTGAGTGGACCCTCGCTCCTCCTCCCTACTTCCCCGACTCACCCCAACTCCTCGGCAGGTGCCCAAGGCCACCTGGATGGCACCTTGAAATAGAAAAGTTCTGGGCTTCATCACCAGGTCCTGTAACGCATCCACAGGGCTCACACGTGCAGGGAACCCGGTGCATCGGCCGGCTGGTGACGGGGGCTCGGCAGGCTCCGAGTGGATTGCCTAAACCACAAAAAAAGAGAATGGAAACTTAGAGCTGCACCAGACACTGAGAGCTGAGCAATAACAGCTACTTCTCTCCACTGCTCACCTTGACTGCTGGTACCCAGATTTACTTCCTAAAAAGAAAGACAAAGAACAGAGCTGTAACAGAGTCACCACAAACACTTCTGCTGCAGAGATAAACGGTGCCTCACCTGGTTGGGGGAAACCACTCACCCAGGATGGGGCCCTCTGGCACACATTTAATCCATCTGAATCTGAAAAAAAAGTTAGGACAAGAGTCAAACTGTTGCAGGATAACTTAAGAGCTCCAGATATCCTGTGTCCATCTACAAATCCCACCTAGAGTCCAACTACACCCCACATTACAAACTTCAAGTCCCCGGGACTTCTCCTATTGCACCACGCTATGCGGCAGGGCAGAGCAGCTCCGGCACAAATGTGTGTGCGCACACCCGTGACACAGGACAGGACGTGACAGACAAGGGGGACACAACACGGACAGAAATCTCCTGGCAAGGAAAATGGCTGCGAGGACAGAGAATGCAAAAGGAGATGACCGAGGAGAGACCGAGGGTGAGCTGATGAGGCTCAGAGAAACCTGGAGGAAGAAGACGCTAACTGAATGATTTATTCCAAGAACTGCAAAGATGGATGCCCGAGAATCCTACGGCCAGAAGCCTCTACCTGCCCTCACGTTCTTTCAAGTCCAAGTCCGCCATAATGGATCCTGGCGGGGCATAGCTGTCCATACAGCTCAGAACAAGACCTGAAAAGACATCCGACCGGATGCTTCTAAAGAGACAAGAGAGTCTGATGCCTGTCTGAGATCCCGAGTCAAAAGTTCTATGGCCTGGGTGCCAGGCCGAGGAATGCAGAGAGCACAGATGCTAACAATGATGCCAGGGTTTCTGACAGGCCCCTCAAAGGCCTAAGGTAAAAGACATGACATATGCAAACAACACATAAAACACAAAAGACAAGTGACACAATACACACCAGGACTGCTCTGCCCTGCGCACCTCAGCACTGTGATCCAAAGTCAGGCTTTGCTTTTATGGGGCCTAAGGGGCCGCTTCAGGGACACCGCCACCTCCGAAGGGGAAACAAAAACCCCTCCCAGTAATTCCCAAACCAGCACCCTGCTTTCATCCCCTCTGTGGGTCGTGGCCCTCTACTTATCTCTCGCACATCTGGGGATGCCGGTCTCGGGTGCGAAGAAAGGCCACCTCGTCAGCCGGGAAGCTCCTGCTGGCACCGGGCTGGTGTCTCTTAGACAGCTGTATTAAAGAAAACCAAACATCAGTGCCCAATCTCGGCAGCCCATCGGCCAAAACCCCACAAGTCTGCTACTCACCGTGCTCCTAAGAACGCTCAGCTGCTCGGGCCGCACGCTTCGGGCACGCTCGGAGACCGAGGCCGTCGTCACAGGGGGTGCCTGGGTTAAGAGGAGATGAGGTGATTTGGCATGGCTGAAACCTGAGTGGACCATCACTCCTCCTCCCTACTTCCCCGACTCACCCCAACTCCTTGGCAGGTGCCCAAGGCCACCTGGATGGCACCTTGAAATAGAAAAGTTCTGGGCTTCATCACCAGGTCCTGTAACGCATCCACAGGGCTCACACGTACAGGGAACCCGGTGCATCGGCCGGCTGGTGACGGGGGCTCGGCAGGCTCCGAGTGGATTGCCTAAACCACAAAAAAAGAGAATGGAAACTTAGAGCTGCACCAGACACTGAGAGCTGAGCAATAACAACTACTTCTCTCCACTGCTCACCTTGACTGCTGGTACACAGATTTACTTCCTAAAAAGAAAGACAAAGAACAGAGCTGTAACAGAGTCACCACAAACACTTCTGCTGCAGAGATAAACGGTGCCTCACCTGGTTGGGGGAAACCACTCACCCAGGATGGGGCCCTCTGGCACACATTTAATCCATCTGAATCTGAAAAAAAAGTTAGGACAAGTTATCCTGCAACAGTCTGGCTCTTAAGAGCTCCAGATATCCTGTGTCCATCTACAAATCCCACCTAGAGTCCAACTACACCCCACATTACAAAGTCCAGGTCCCCGGGACTTCTCCTATTGCACCAGCTATGCGGCAGGGCAGAGCAGCTCCGGCACAAATGTGTGTGCGCACACCCGTGACACAGGACAGACAGGACATGACAAACAACGGGGACACAACACGGACAGAAATCTCCTGGCAAGGAAAATGGCTGCGAGGACTGAGAGAATGCAAAAGGAGATGACCGAGACCGATGGTGAGCTGATGAGGCTCAGAGAAACCTGGAGGAAGAAGACGCTAACTGAATGATTTATTCCAAGAACTGCAAAGATGGATGCCCGAGAATCCTACGGCCAGAAGCCTCTACCTGCCCTCACGTTCTTTCAAGTCCAAGTCCGCCATAATGGATCCTGGCAGGGCATAGCTGTCCATACAGCTCAGAACAAGACCTGAAAAGACATCCGACCGGATGCTTCTAAAGAGACAAGAGAGTCTGATGCCTGTCTGAGATCCCGAGTCAAAAGTTCTATGGCCTGGGTGCCAGGCCGAGGAATGCAGAGAGCACAGATGCTAACAATGATGCCAGGGTTTCTGACAGGCCCCTCAAAGGGCTAAGGTAAAAGACATGACATATGCAAACAACACATAAAACACAAAAGACAAGTGACACAATACACACCAGGACTGCTCTGCCCTGCGCACCTCAGCACTGTGATCCAAAGTCAGGCTTTGCTTTTATGGGGCCTAAGGGGCCGCTTCAGGGACACCGCCACCTCCGAAGTGGACTGAAAAACCCCTCCCAGTAATTCCCAAACCAGCACCCTGCTTTCATCCCCTCTGTGGGTCGTGGCCCTCTACTTATCTCTCGCACATCTGGGGATGCCGGTCTCGGGTGCGAAGAAAGGCCACCTCGTCAGCCGGGAAGCTCCTGCTGGCACCGGGCTGGTGTCTCTTAGACAGCTGTATTAAAGAAAACCAAACATCAGTGCCCAATCTCGGCAGCCCATCGGCCAAAACCCCACAAGTCTGCTACTCACCGTGCTCCTAAGAACGCTCAGCTGCTCGGGCCGCACGCTTCGGGCACGCTCGGAGACCGAGGCCGTCGTCACAGGGGTGCCTGGGTTAAGAGGAGATGAGGTGATTTGGCATGGCTGAAACCTGAGTGGACCCTCGCTCCTCCTCCCTACTTCCCCGACTCACCCCAACTCCTTGGCAGGTGCCCAAGGCCACCTGGATGGCACCTTGAAATAGAAAAGTTCTGGGCTTCATCACCAGGTCCTGTAACGCATCCACAGGGCTCACACGTGCAGGGAACCCGGTGCATCGGCCGGCTGGTGACGGGGGCTCGGCAGGCTCCGAGTGGATTGCCTAAACCACAAAAAAAGAGAATGGAAACTTAGAGCTGCACCAGACACTGAGAGCTGAGCAATAACAACTACTTCTCTCCACTGCTCACCTTGACTGCTGGTACCCAGATTTACTTCCTAAAAAGAAAGACAAAGAACAGAGCTGTAACAGAGTCACCACATACACTTCTGCTGCAGAGATAAACGGTGCCTCACCTGGTTGGGGGAAACCACTCACCCAGGATGGGGCCCTCTGGCACACATTTAATCCATCTGAATCTGAAAAAAAAGTTAGGACAAGAGTCAAACTGTTGCAGGATAACTTAAGAGCTCCAGATATCCTGTGTCCATCTACAAATCCCACCTAGAGTCCAACTACACCCCACATTACAAACTTCAAGTCCCCGGACTTCTCCTATTGCACCACGCTATGCGGCAGGGCAGAGCAGCTCCGGCACAAATGTGTGTGCGCACACCCGTGACACAGGACAGGACGTGACAGACAAGGGGGACACAACACGGACAGAAATCTCCTGGCAAGGAAAATGGCTGCGAGGACAGAGAATGCAAAAGGAGATGACCGAGGAGAGACCGAGGGTGAGCTGATGAGGCTCAGAGAAACCTGGAGGAAGAAGACGCTAACTGAATGATTTATTCCAAGAACTGCAAAGATGGATGCCCGAGAATCCTACGGCCAGAAGCCTCTACCTGCCCTCACGTTCTTTCAAGTCCAAGTCCGCCATAATGGATCCTGGCGGGGCATAGCTGTCCATACAGCTCAGAACAAGACCTGAAAAGACATCCGACCGGATGCTTCTAAAGAGACAAGAGAGTCTGATGCCTGTCTGAGATCCCGAGTCAAAAGTTCTATGGCCTGGGTGCCAGGCCGAGGAATGCAGAGAGCACAGATGCTAACAATGATGCCAGGGTTTCTGACAGGCCCCTCAAAGGGCTCAGGGAAAAGACATGACATATGCAAACAACACATAAAACACAAAAGACAAGTGACACAATACACACCAGGACTGCTCTGCCCTGCGCACCTCAGCACTGTGATCCAAAGTCAGGCTTTGCTTTATGGGGCCTAAGGGGCCGCTTCAGGGACACCGCCACCTCCGAAGGGGAAACAAAACCCCTCCCAGTAATTCCCAAACCAGCACCCTGCTTTCATCCCCTCTGTGGGTCGTGGCCCTCTACTTATCTCTCGCACATCTGGGGATGCCGGTCTCGGGTGCGAAGAAAGGCCACCTCGTCAGCTGGGAAGGTCCTGCTGGCACCGGGCTGGTGTCTCTTAGACAGCTGTATTAAAGAAAACCAAACATCAGTGCCCAATCTCGGCAGCCCATCGGCCAAAACCCCACAAGTCTGCTACTCACCGTGCTCCTAAGAACGCTCAGCTGCTCGGGCCGCACGCTTCGGGGACGCTCGGAGACCGAGGCCGTCGTCACAGGGGGTGCCTCGGCTAAGAGGAGATGAGGTGATTTGGCATGGCTGAAACCTGAGTGGACCCTCGCTCCTCCTCCCTACTTCCCCGACTCACCCCCAACTCCTTGGCAGGTGCCCAAGGCCACCTGGATGGCACCTTGAAATAGAAAAGTTCTGGGCTTCATCACCAGGTCCTGTAACGCATCCACAGGGCTCACACGTACAGGGAACCCGGTGCATCGGCCGGCTGGTGACGGGGGCTCGGCAGGCTCCGAGTGGATTGCCTAAACCACAAAAAAAGAGAATGGAAACTTAGAGCTGCACCAGACACTGAGAGCTGAGCAATAACAACTACTTCTCTCCACTGCTCACCTTGACTGCTGGTACCCAGATTTACTTCCTAAAAAGAAAGACAAAGAACAGAGCTGTAACAGAGTCACCACAAACACTTCTGCTGCAGAGATAAACGGTGCCTCACCTGGTTGGGGGAAACCACTCACCCAGGATGGGGCCCTCTGGCACACATTTAATCCATCTGAATCTGAAAAAAAAAGTTAGGACAAGTTATCCTGCAACAGTCTGGCTCTTAAGAGCTCCAGATATCCTGTGTCCATCTACAAATCCCACCTAGAGTCCAACTACACCCCACATTACAAACTTCAAGTCCACAGGACTTCTCATATTGCACCACGCTATGCGGCAGGGCAGAGCAGCTCCGGCACAAATGTGTGTGCGCACACCCGTGACACAGGACAGACAGGACATGACAAACAACGGGGACACAACACGGACAGAAATCTCCTGGCAAGGAAAATGGCTGCGAGGACTGAGAGAATGCAAAAGGAGATGACCGAGGAGAGACCGATGGTGAGCTGATGAGGCTCAGAGAAACCTGGAGGAAGAAGATGCTAACTGAATGATTTATTCCAAGAACTGCAAAGATGGATGCCCGAGAATCCTACGGCCAGAAGCCTCTACCTGCCCTCACGTTCTTTCAAGTCCAAGTCCGCCATAATGGATCCTGGCGGGGCATAGCTGTCCATACAGCTCAGAACAAGACCTGAAAAGACATCCGACCGGATGCTTCTAAAGAGACAAGAGAGTCTGATGCCTGTCTGAGATCCCGAGTCAAAAGTTCTATGGCCTGGGTGCCAGGCCGAGGAATGCAGAGAGCACAGATGCTAACAATGATGCCAGGGTTTCTGACAGGCCCCTCAAAGGGCTCAGGGAAAAGACATGACATATGCAAACAACACATAATACACAAATGACAAGTGACACAATACACACCAGGACTGCTCTGCCCTGCGCACCTCAGCACTGTGATCCAAAGTCAGGCTTTGCTTTTATGGGGCCTAAGGGGCCGCTTCAGGGACACCGCCACCTCCGAAGTGGACTGAAAAACCCCTCCCAGTAATTCCCAAACCAGCACCCTGCTTTCATCCCCTCTGTGGGTCGTGGCCCTCTACTTATCTCTCGCACATCTGGGGATGCCGGTCTCGGGTGCGAAGAAAGGCCACCTCGTCAGCCGGGAAGCTCCTGCTGGCACCGGGCTGGTGTCTCTTAGACAGCTGTATTAAAGAAAACCAAACATCAGTGCCCAATCTCGGCAGCCCATCGGCCAAAACCCCACAAGTCTGCTACTCACCGTGCTCCTAAGAACGCTCAGCTGCTCGGGCCGCACGCTTCGGGCACGCTCGGAGACCGAGGCCGTCGTCACAGGGGGTGCCTGGGTTAAGAGGAGATGAGGTGATTTGGCATGGCTGAAACCTGAGGGGACCATCACTCCTCCTCCCTACTTCCCCGACTCACCCCAACTCCTTGGCAGGTGCCCAAGGCCACCTGGATGGCACCTTAAATAGAAAAGTTCTGGGCTTCATCACCAGGTCCTGTAACGCATCCACAGGGCTCACACGTGCAGGGAACCCGGTGCATCGGCCGGCTGGTGACGGGGGCTCGGCAGGCTCCGAGTGGATTGCCTAAACCACAAAAAAAGAGAATGGAAACTTAGAGCTGCACCAGACACTGAGACCGGAGCAATAACAACTACTTCTCTCCACTGCTCACCTTGACTACTGGTGTCTGGACTTACTTCCTAAAAAGAACGACAAAGAACAGTGCTGTAACACAATCACCATTTACACTTCCTCAGCAGAGACAAATGGTGCCTCACCTGCTCGGGGGAATCCCCTCACCCGGGATGGGGGGCTCTGCCCTGGATTTTATCCTTCTGCACCTGAAAGAAAGTTAGGATGAAAGTCAAAGAGCTGCAGGATAACTTAAGAGCTCCAGATATCTTGTGTCCATCTACACATCCCACCTAGAGTCCAACTACACCCCACATTACAAACATCAAGTCCCCGGGACTTCTCCTATTGCACCAGGCTATGCAGCAGGGCAGAGCAGCTCCGGCACAAATGCGTGCGTACACCGGTGACACGGGATGGACGGGACGTGACAAACAATGGGCACGAGACACGGACGGAAATCCCTTGGAGAGGAAAATGGCTGCAAGGACTGAGAGAATGCAAAAGGAGATGATCGAGGTGAGACCGATGGTGAGATGGTGAGGCTCAGAGAACCCTGGAGGAAGAAGATCCTAACTGAATGATTTATTTCAAGAACTGCAAAGATGAATGCCCAGGAATCCTATGGTCAGAATCCTCTCCCTAACCTCAGATTCTTACAAGTCGTAATCCACCATAATGGATCCTGGCAGGGCATAGCTATCCATACAGCTCAGAAAAAGACCTGACAAGACAAGACATCTGACTGGATGCTTCCAAAGAGAGAACTTTTGATTGCGGAGCTCAGACAGGTATCAGAATCGCATCTATGGCCTGGGTGCCGGGGCAAGGAATGCTGAGATCACAGATGCTAAGAATGATGTCAGGGTTTCTGCTAGGCCCCTCAAAGGCCTAAGGTAAAAGACCCGAGATATGCAAACAACACATAATGCACGATAGACAAGTGACACGATACACGTCGGGACTGCTCTGCCCTGTGCACCTCAGCACTGTGATCAAAAGTGAGACTTTCCTTTAATGGGCCTAAGGGCCCACTTCTTGGCTACCCTCATCTCCAGAGCTGACTCAACACCCCCCCCCCCCAGAGAGTCCCAACCCAGCACCCCACTTTCAGCCCCTATGTGGGTTGCAGCCCTCTACTTATCTCTCGGACGGGTGGGTGTGCCGATGCGTGTCAGCTTCGATAGGAAGCGGATGCACCGTCTGGGAAGTCCCTGCTGACACGGGCTATTGTTCTCTTAGTCTGCCAAGAGAAAGGAAACCAAACGTGAGTGCACGATCTTAGCAGCATGGCAGCCAAAACACGACAAGTCTGCTACTCACCCTTCTCCTAAGAATGCTCGGCTCCTCGGGCTGCACGCTTCGGGCTCGCTTGGAGGCCGACGCCGTTGTCGCAGGGTGCGCCTGGGTAAAGTGGAGACGAGGTGATTTGCCATTGCTGTGACCTGAGTTGAGCCTCCCCCCTCTCCCTACCTCCTCCGCTCACCGCAACTCCTCGGCCGCTCCCGAGGGCTCCTCGGATGGGACCGTGAAATAGAAAATTTGAAGGCTTCATCATCACAGAGTCCTGTAATACTTCCATGGAGCTCATATTTGCAGGAAACCCGGTGCATCGGCCGTTGGTGACAGGGGCCGGACATACGCCGAGTCGATTGCCTAAATCGCACAAACGAGAATGGATGCTTGTAGTTGCACCAGAGAGTGAGACTTGAGCAATAACCACTGCTTCTGTACGCTACTCAATGCTCACCTTGCCCACTCAGCCTTGACTGCTGCTCTCTGCTTTGACTTCCTAAAAAGAAAGACAAAGAACAGTGCTGTAACACAGACACCATTTACACTTCCTCGGCAGAGACAAATGGTGCCTCACCTGCTCGGGAGAAACCCCTCACCCGGGATGGGTACCTCTGGCATAGATTTAATCTATCTGAATCTGAAAAAGAGTTAGGACAAAAGTCAAAGGGCTGCGGGATAACTTAAGAGCTCCAGATATCTTGTGTCCATCGACAAATCCCACCTAGAGTCCAACTACACCCCACATCACAAATTCCAAGTCCCCGGGACTTCTCCTGTTGCAGCAGGTTATGCGGCAGGGCAGAGCAGCTCCGGCACAAACGCGTGCGGACACCCGTGACACCGAACGCGACAAACCGGGGGACGTTAAACATGACACATTAGGCTTGTGGTGAGAGCCTCGAGGGGAAAAGGGAGAGATATCTGACCAAAGGGACCCCAAAGACACACTAGGTAACACGGTACACCCGACAACATGACATGGACCGGAACTGCTCTGCCCTGCCCACCTGCACGCTGCCATCAAATGTGGAGTCTCTCCCTTGAGCTGTCCTAAGAGGCCTTTTGGAGAAGATTGCTTTTCCCTCTGCTAATTTTTCAATCTATCCCAAGAACTCCCAACCCTCTACTCTCCCATCTCCGGGCCGTGGCCCCTGACTTATCTTTTGGATGATCGGTGATGTGAATCCACGTTGCACCTGAAATGAGTCTGCCTCGGAGGGCCCCGTGATCGCCTCTTAGCCTCTCGGTCAGCTACAATAAAGAAAATCAAAACCAAAGTATGAGTACAGAGTTATGTGGGCCAAATCCCAGCGAGTCAGCTACTTGCCCTCTCCTGAGTGTGCCTGGCTCCTTCAGGCTCCAGCTTCATCCTGATTCCAAGGGTGTGACCTTTATTATCAGTGGCACCTGGGTTAGAGAAAAGCAAAGTTAAATGGCATTCCTGTGAGTGCAGTGGATGACCTTGTGTGAGGAAGACATGGGAATGCCTCTGCTATGCTTCTGAAAAGCCTTGTGTGGGGGGGGGGGCCTCAAATAAACACCCTTTCTCACCCTGCTGCCTGCAAACCCCCTGCCCCCCAATAACTCCTAACTGGATACCTGCTCACCCTCCCTCTCCCAGTCACAAACCTCAACTCACCTGAAGCCTCACTCTCAAACATCATTTTTGACACTGGGCAGATGCCTCCTGTGACATGATGAATCTGCTGAAAGAAGTGCTGTGCTTGACACAACCTGGGATCTCTGGAAGCTGTGCACCTCCTAAAAACAATAAAAACACAAAACAAGAACAAAACCAGAAATTGCAAATGCGCTTTATCACCCCTAAACACAAAATCCGAAATCGTCACCTTAAATACTCCCTGTATTCCATGCTGTTTTCTTCACAGGATCTTCTCTGTTGCTTTAGATGCCCAGAAACACCTGCTGAAAACAGGCTGAGATAAGCTGAAAGAGCCTCTTCACTGAAATGACGGAGAGCCCTTACCCCAGCACATCCCAGAGAGGGAATGAAACCCCTCAGCAAAGGCTGGGGTTAATATACCCCTGATGGTGCCCGCCTCCCATTCCCATGATGCCTGGGAAAAGGGAGGGGGCTAATCCCACCGGGTATAAAAGCCCCCAGAGCAGCTGCAGCTGTTTGGCTCCTCTGACTCAAATTCAAAGGGAATAAAGGCCTTGTTATAGAAGAAAGCTCTTCAGAAAAATAGCAGTGCTTTCTTTTTTGACACAACTACTTGGAGCAGAAGAATAGAAAAATGGTAAAACATAAAGCATTGTGTTTAGGTAGCATACCTAGATAAATTGGGTAATTTGCTGTTAACTTACATAATTATTCTGTGTTTAACAAAAGCCATTTAATAAATTAACACCCAAAACTCCAGCAGCCCAGCTGGCCCTACCAAATCTCTCTGTTGATACATACAGTAAACAAAACCAAAATCCCAGGAATACCTACCAGAAGTCTAGGAAAGAAACCTCTTGAAATTAATCCTACCTCAAATACAAACCAACCCATCCAGAAAGGTAGCTTCACTCAAAAAACTATTTACACAGAGTTAATAAGACCAAGAAATAAAACAACACACCATCTACCACCAACGAATACAACAGTGAAGGAAAAAACCCACGTTTTTTTTTTTTTTTTTTAATCTCAACTAACTTCCTTTATTAGCTAGAACCAAAGATTTTGCCAGGGCTGTAACAACAACAACTTCTTTTTCTTCTTTTCCTTCTGGAATGTCCCTTCTCCTTCCCAAATTCCTTACAATTTCTGAGTTTAAATCCAAGCCAAAAGCAAAATTCGTGCACTTGTGAGTCCGGTGCTCCTGTCAGATTCTGTCTCACTCCACATCTTCTTACGCTTTCAGTCTGAACGCTGTCCTGCCCTGATGAGTTTGACAGAAGCATTGGCACATGTTAAGAGAGCATTTCCCTCCCTCCCTCCTCCCTCCCCAGAGCTGGTTTCCTTAGTGCATTTCAATCGATCCCAAGCCCGCAATGATGCGCGCTCACCTCAAGGCTCACAGCAAGCACGCAGCAGCTCAGGCTGACTTGGCTCCAGGGCTCCGTGCCTTGGATAGCTGAGAAAACTTCCCATGAGCCTCTGTCCCAAGACATTGGAATGCAATTTCCCTGCGCATTTGGTGGCAGCTTTGGGTCCCTCTGGGGGACGGCACCCAGCGTGACCCCCGCCCCTCGCCCGCCCCCCACCTGCTCCTGCACCGCAGTGGGGCTCCCCTCTCCTGGGCACCTCGGGGTGCCCCCAACGGCATCAGAGCCCCGAGTCTTCACCCCCCCCCCCTTTTCCTGACCCCCAAAGAAGGCTCAGAACGAATCCGACTGCCCTGGACAGCAGCGCAGCGCTTCCCCCAAGCCCTTCCCACACGTGCATGGCCCCAGCAAGGGATTCTGCTGCAACAAGAAAGCGGGGGCAGCCCCCAGAAGGCTTGAGGTTCCTGCCCAGCCTCGCTGTCACGGGCCGGGGGCAGCGAGAGAGGGAGCGGCACAGACGGCGGGGACGGCCCGGCACAGGGCGGGGGCCGCTCTCAGCGCGATGCCGGCAAAGCCGCAGCTCCGGCGCTGTCGGCCGGGCTGCTTGAGCGGCACGGGGGGATCCGCCGAGAGCCTCCGGCCCCGCGCGGGGACTCCTGCAAGGGCCCAGGGCCGCCGGGCTCCGGCCCTCGGGGCTTTATTCTCCGGCAGCCCGAGCCCCGCGGCTGCGGGGCAAAGAAGGAAAGGGGGCACGGGAAGAGAGGAGCGAGAGCAGGGCATGAGAAAGGGCGGCGAGGGAGCTCGGGCTGCGCAGGAAAGCGGGACGGGAAGGGAAAGCCCGGGACGAGGGTACAGGGAGGCTGGGCAGAGGAAGGAGAGAGGGGAACAGAAGGGAGTAGCGGGCTAGGGACAGGACAGGAAGGAGCCGGGTTTGTGGGGGGAGAGGGAATGGGGGAAAGGGAGCGAGAGAAGGCGAATACGGGGAGAAGGAAGGAGGGCTAGAGAGAGGGACAGGCGGGGAAGCCCCCCAGAGCCCCGGCTGCACCCCGAGCCCGGCCCGGCGCCTCGCCCTGCCCGGGATGCTGCGCTCGGCGGAGCTCGGCTCGCTCCGGAGACGCTCGGCTCGAGTCGGCTCTTGTCGCCTCAACTCGGCTCTTGGCGCCTGCATTCGCCTCTTCGGCAGAGCTCGCCTCGCTTCGGCCCAACTCCCAGCCGCTCTGTGCCTTCGGCGCGCCTCGGCTCCGCTCGGCCTCGGCTCGGCTCCCTGAGGGCGGGCGGGCAAGCGCCGCCGCCTCACGTTCAGCTCGCCCGGCTCGGGGCTCTCCCGCTGCCGCGTCCCGCCCGATTCCCAGTGCAAGTTCTACTAAGGCCGATGCTCTATTGCAGAGCTACCTTGATGTGGTAAACGATTCTTCTTAGTATTTAGGTTCCTTTGATAAGTAAAGATTTTTATTATTCTTTCCAACTTTGTTCATTTCCGTTCACCCCTAGCAAGTGGGTTCTAGGAACATTCACTGCCTGAGAACGAGATGTGGAAGTCTTAAGCTCTGTGATAACTTTTTCCAACTCAGCAACAGAGTTGAGACAGAAATGAGAGTTTTCTTCTTTGAATTCATTTCTCCTCATTCCGTTCCATCCGGTCTGACACGGGCCAGGCTGGGCTCTACAGGTTACTGCTACTGTGAGCCCATGGGAATTCCAAGATATTGGCTGCTGCTTTTTGCAATCACATCGTCTGCAAAATGCTTTCAACCAAAAGTCTGCAAACCACAGGCTGTTAAAAAACTGGAGCATGGACGGTAAATAGTCTGAAACATTTGACAAATACTGATCCAAAATCCAAATTTAAAAGAAACAGCATCTAAACATTGAAAGGCAATATTGAGTAAAATGCCAAAATTTAATGCCAAAGTAATTTACAAAAGCAAGAGAAATGTATTTATAACTTTGTATTTTTTGAAAAGGTATAAAATTAGATTTGTGAAAGGACACAAATAAATGCTTTCAATAAAAGTATTTCAAACTCCCATTCCCGGTTTCCCTTATCTTCTGAGGGATTTAACAAACACTGCTTGATGTTGCAGACTTGGAAACTCCTAGTTAGGAAGCTGAAGGGCAAGAATGCAAGAATGCAACTCTGTTGGGAAAATAATTTTCACTTCCATAAACAGCAGAGAGGGAGGAATTCAGGGCAGAATTAAAATCTTAAAAAAAAAGAAAAGTTAGAAAATGTCAGGAAAAGGATGGGTGTAAAATGAGAGGGAATCCTGGATGGCTGGAGTGCTGGAGAAGACTCTGCACCTTCCTGAAATATGATGGGGACAATGTCATTTCCAATGTGTCGCTGCCTTTCTGCCTGGCAGAAAAAAGGAAAACAAGAAAGAAGAGGCAGAACAAAAGCCACAGGCGGTGCCTTGCACGCCATCCGCGTGTATTTGAGCAGTTGTGTGCCAGAGCAGCAGAACAATATTCCTGAAGTGCCCCAGAGCCATTGCAGTGCCTGTGACTGAGGCCGGGATAAAATCACGGCCTGGCTGTGCCAGGGAGAGCGGCAGTGCCAGGGGCACACAGCAAGGCAGATATTGCACATGTCTAGAGAAGCACCCAGAGTTTCCATCGTTCATGGGCACGGCCTGGCTGTGCCAGGGAGAGCCGGCAGTGCCAGGGGCACACAGCAGGGCAGATATTGCACATGTCTAGAGAAGCACCCAGAGTTTCCATCGTTCATGGGCACGGCCTGGCCATGGGAGCCCCAGCATTGCACACACAGCAAATCTACCGCTGGAAACCAAAGGCCAAAAACTCTGGGGCTGAATTGTTCTGCTTACAAAATATTGGGATTGGCCTCCATTTCCTGCTGTGATCCTGTCATCAGCCCAAGGCAAGAGCATGAGCAAACTGCCCCATGTGAGAAGGCACAACCAGAATAAATGTGCCATGAATGTCAGACTGTGCCATGAATGTCAGACTGTGCCATGAATGTCAGGATGTGCCATAAATGTCAGGATGTGCCATGAATGTCAGGATGTGCCATGAATGTCAGGATGTGCAATGAATGTCAGGATGTGCCATGAATGTCAGGATGTGCCATGAATGTCAGAACGTGCCATAAATGTCAGGATGTGCCATGAATGTCAGGATGTGCCATGAATGTCAGACTGTGCCATGAATGTCAGACTGTGCCATGAATGTCAGGATGTGCCATGAATGTCAGACTGTGCCATGAATGTCAGGATGTGCAATGAATGTCAGGATGTGCCATGAATGTCAGGATGTGCAATGAATGTCAGGATGTGCCATGAATGTCAGGATGTGCCATGAATGTCAGGATGTGCCATGAATGTCAGGATGTGCAATGAATGTCAGGATGTGCCATGAATGTCAGGATGTGCCATAATGTCAGAACATGCCATAAATGTCAGGATGTGCCATGAATGTCAGACTGTGCCATAGACACCAAATGCAGCCATTTCTGGGTCATTCAGGTCAATCCCTATGGACGTGCAAGGCACAGCACACACACGCGCCCATGCAGCATTTCGGCCTTTTTGGCCTTTCTTGCTGCTTTTTTGGCCTTTTTTGCTGCTTTTTTTGGCTTTTTTTGGCCTTGCTTGCTGCTTTTTTTGGGCTTTTTTGGGCTTTTT